>NC_139145.1:87270571-87870571 GCF_964270905.1 Leucopleurus acutus
AAATTGACAAAGAGAAGGCCAAGTGATAAAATAAATTGATTTGATTCCCTCAAAAATATGTATTTTGCACTTACTATTTGCCAGGCACTCTTTTAGGCAAAATGGTGACAAGACACACAAAAATTCATGTCCTTTATGGAACTTACATTCCTTTGATACAAACTAGGTAAATGATGCATTATCAAATATGATACATCTAAAAGAATTACTCAAAGACATATTCGATATAATATAAAAAGGGAATCCATAAAAGAGAAAGAAGTAGTGAGCAACAAACATCAGGAGCAAAGACATGAGTGACACTATTATGTCTAAATAATTGTTGATCCATTCTGTTAAAAAAAATCCTGTATGTCTTCAACATGCTAAATGGAAGGGAGGAGGTGGGAGGGAGTGGGACGAACTGTGCTAAGGGCATCAGCCTGCTCCCACCAGAAGAGAAGAGGATTAGAATGTAAAAAAGATCAGGTGTAAGAAGCGCATGCTAACAAACAAAAGCAGTTGTGGCAATACTGCCATCAGAAAGCAGAATGGAGGAAAAAAGAGCATCAATAAGAATAAAAAGAACTATATTTCTAAAAAAGAATTCACCAAAATGATACATGTTAATGATACTAAATGGGGCATGCAGCAAACAGTGAAAACAACAGGAAATCTAGACATATCATGAGTTAAGGGCAAAAACAAAAGCAGCATAATTTAATATAGACACAGAACTGGTTTAGAAGGGGTCAATGTATAAACATGGAATAGATGAAATGTCAGCAGTATCACCAGAGATGGAATGAGACAGGATCAGAAGCAATTATCAAACAGGGACCAGAGGACCTGCTTTCCAAGCAAACAGCAACTTAAACACTGGTAAAGGAAAATGGAGGCCACCTTGGAGTATTTTAATAATACTATCACTAATGGAAGAGAGGGCATTCAAATTCAATCCATGCAGAAACAATCAGAGTAATTATGGAATCCCACACTATACCAGCATGCGGTCTGACTACTAAACAGGAATGATGTCATTCGGTGGAGAAGTTGTGCCTGTTTCACCGCTTGGCTTACTTGAAGCAAGGCTGATTGGGGCCTCTGGGAGCACCTTATTGGGAGCAAATCTGTCTTTGAGAAAGAATGGGCAAATCTTCTACTAGGTCTTTACAGCTATAATCTCAGAACCAATTATTATTATTATTTTTAAAGCTAATAACTAGCTTAGGTTTTCTGCAGTTTAGTTCTTTTGGTAACTGATTCTATTAATGCAGTAATAGGCAAAACAACCATTATGCAGACATTGATTTTATTTTCTGAATGTTTCTATAATCCATTATATTAGCTGGAGAATAGACATGTAAATCTTATCAAATTGCCATGTGCTAAACAATGAAGTTATTGTCTAAAGTCATACCAGGCACCCAAACTATTCTATAAAGGTTTTTTTTGTTTTCATATTCTGGATTATATCTATGTCAGATTATCAAAGAATATACTAAGTGGCAGTCATGTTTTAAAATGAATGTTGAATATTTTCTTTAAAATTGAATTTTATCTACTAAAAATAATTTTGTTCTTTTTTTCTGATAGTAGTGGAAGAGCACATGTTTATTTTTATACAAATATCCAAACTCTTTTCCCTTTAAAATTTGCCTTACCAAAGTTCTCTCCAACAATAATAACAAAGAATTCTACTCATACTGAATGGTTCAGGAAGATGACTCATGATAAAGAAAAGTCTTCCTGTTCCAAAGGATATGTGGCAGAAAGATAAAGACCACACTCAAAGAAAGCATCATTATTTACTAAAAATTCAAAAGCATCTATTGGGTTTAATAAAAGGCCAATAGTGTACAAGAGAGTGACAGTCAGTGGATAAACATTTTAGTCGACAATGTAATTAAGAAAAATAAGAAAATACTGGAGAAAGTGGGTCCACATTATTTAGCAGATGAAATAGCAGAATTTCTGTCCAGAGGAAATTTTAGGATGTTAGCATATAGAGAGATGACAGAATCTCTTTTCTGGGAATGTTTAAGAAAGGGTAAGATGACTGATTCAGCAAACATTTCCTGGGCACCAAATATGTAGCAAGTACTGTGCAGTGTTGGAAAAAAAACAGGTTCTGTCCTTAAGGAGTTTATCCAGTGGTAGTAACAAGCGATTTTGTAGGAGAGACAGTAGAGGTCTACAGAGGGCATGATGGGCACAGAAGGGGAAGGAGGTAGGAGAAGGATGTTCAGAAATGCTTCAGGCTTGAAGAGAGCCTTGCTAATGATTACATGTTTGCTAGGGCAATTAGCCAGACATGAAAACTATGTTTGACATAACCCAGGAAAAAAAATCTCTCAATCTTGTCCTTACATAGAGGATCAACTAAATAACTTCCAGTGCTATCAAATTAACGTCATGGAATTCTCTGAACTTTGCACTAAGTTCTAGCCGAATTTAAATATTTGTTGTCTAAAACCTTAAAAGAGTTATTTCAAGCCCTACGCATGTCTGAAACTTCACATTTCACCAGGCAAACAAATAAAAAAATTTTGACATTTTTTTCTAAAGGATGGCATGAAAGAGGTAAGTATAGGACATCTAAGGAAATATTCTTAGAAATGTTACTAAAAAGTCAGAGGAAAAGGAAAAGGTAGACAATTAAAAGGGGACTCCCAATGTATTTTGACCTCCAGGAAGAGATGAGATAGGAATGAAACTGGGAGTCCCCAGAAAGGGCAATAGGATATATTCTGACCAGAAGGTGTGCAAAGCCAGAAACAGGCAGATAAGGAAGTAAAGAACCAAATGGGAAAGTGAAAAATGTCTTAGGTCCCAAATCAGCACAAACAAGAGGCAGGCACGGTGCAGGTCTTAGATCTGAAAGCAAGAACTAAACTATAAAGCTTTCAGAGGGACTTCCCTGGCAGTCCAGTAGTTAAGACTCTGTGCTTCCAATGCAGGGGGTGTGAGTTCAACCCCGGGCTGGGAACCAAGATCCCACATGCTGCGCCGTGTGGCCAAACAAATAAATAAATTTTTTAAAACGCTAAAAAAAAACTTTTAGAAAGAAAAACATAGGAGAAAATCTTTGTCACCTTGGTTACAAAGGAGTTCTTAGATATGTTACCAAAAGCATGATGCGTAAAAGGAGAAAGTGATAGATTAACGTTCATTAAAATTAGCAACTTCTCTTGAAAAGAAAAACAAGGAAAGGACAAGCCACACCTTGAGAGAAAAAATTTATAAAATTTCTGTCTGATAAAGGATTTGTTTCCAAAAAATATAACAAATGTTTACAACTTAAAAACAGGACAAAAACCTCATTAACAAAAATGGGCAAGAGATTTGAACAGACACTTCACAGAAGAAGGCATATGAATGGCAAATAAGCACGTGAAAAGAAACTCAGTATCATTAGTCATTAGGAAAGTACAATAAAAATTAAACCCATAATGAGATAGCACTACATTCCCACTAGAAAAACTAAAAACAGTAACAAGTGTTACTTATTGTAGGGAGAAAGTGCAACTCTCATACATAGTTGGTGGGCATGCAAAACAGAACAGAACTTGAAATACAGTTTGGCAGTTTCTTATAATTTTTTTCCATGCAACCCAGTCATTCAGCTTCTAGATATTTACTCAAGAAAAACAAAAACATATATTCACACACAGACACATATGAATATTCACAGCAACTTTGTTTATAATAGGCCCCAAGTGGAAATAATCCATATGTTCATCAAACTGGTGACTGGAAAAACAAACTGTGGTATAAAATGGAATACTGCTCAGAATTTAAAAGGAAAAAACTATATGCAACAACATGGATGGATTTCAAAAGCATTATGTTTTTAGTGAAAAAAGCTAGAACAAAAGGCTAGTATATGCTAAATAGTTCCACTTACCTGAAATTTTAGGAAATTATAAACTATAAACTATAGGGATAGAAACAGATTAGTGGTTCCCAGGGCCAGGGGTAGGAGAAGGGGACTGACTACAAAGTGGTACAGGGAACTTTTGGGGGTGATGGAAGTGCAGTGCTGCTTACAAGGACCGTACACATTGGGTAAAACTCATCAAACTGCACCCTTAAAATAAATGCATTTTCTTGTATTTAAACTATATCACAATAAAGATAATTAAAAATATGTAGGGCATCTGAAGATTCTTACAAATATATTTCATCATTATAAAGTTAATAGTGTTATTATTAATAAAGAACTTGGGATAGCATGTTACTTTGGGATTTCTTTTTTGTTTTACATCTTTATTGGAGTATAATTGCTTTACAATGGTGTGTTAGTTTCTGCTTTATAACAAAGTGAATCAGTTATACATATACATATGTTCCCATATCTCCTCCCTCTTGCGTCTCCCTCACTTTGGGATTTCTTTACACGGGATTTCAAAATAATTTAGGGATTACATAGTCAAATAATTTATTCTTAAGTTAAACCAAGCAAATAAAATTATTAAAATACTGTCTCTCTTTAATCTGTGAAGATGCTTCTGAGGATAAATTTTCTGCTTTCTTTACTATCTTGGCGAGAGTTTTGTTCACTCATTTTCACAGGAACGATACCCTTGTAACCAGTGTTTGTTAGTGAAGGGGTATTTGTCTAATGCTGAACAGCTAATTGTCTTTATGGCGCTTATATTTTCTATTGTGGTCTTTTTTTGTAAAATAGTCAAATGAAAATTCAATAAACTATCTTCGCATCACTTTATTTTAAGGAGATTATCCCATTAAAAAAGGGGTTGTTTGCATTAATACCCAAATGAAATCCCTTTATTTTCCTTTAAGGGCTTATAATGCCAAACTCTTACCAAAGAAACTAAACACTACAACTCATAACTTAGAGATTGAGTTATACTATTAAGTGTTACATAACTCATCATTTATCTATTTTTTATATTTCATATTTTTAAAAAGATACTAACAGTACAAAAAGGACTTGAGAGCAAGGCATTCCTGAAAAAGTACATACTATTTTTAGACCACTGGAAACATTTAATAAAGCCTTTCAAGATTTTTATGGCCTCAAAATTTAGAAGTTTTAAAATACTAATTACAAAGCATCCTAGAGAAAGTATTAGAAAAGGATAATTAAACAAATAATGGACATTTTGCAAACAGTGAAGCTGAAAGTAGAATACATTCACTGTATCAGTGTTACACTGTACATGAAGCAATTGGTCCTATTTTTATTCTTTTGCATTTACTTTGCTCATGACTTCTGCACAGGTGTTTCTGTATGACAGTTTCCCCAAAGCCTTTAGTGTACGCTGAAGAGACAGAATTTGAAAAAGGTAATCATGCTCAGAGTGGGGAAAAAACAAAATAATACATCAAGGTATGGTTTTCCCCCAAATTCCCATATGCTGCATCCATCAGCCTATCAGAGAGAGTTAAGGTACTGAGGTCTATTTTTAGCTTAAATTCAGAATCTAGATAGAAAAATTCTCAGAATGTTTTTATCGACTCACATAATTGGTCTGGTCCTAAAGGTTTGTCTCTCCCTTTATCTATGACCCAGACAGTTGACGTTCTGCTTACAAAAAGAAACTCAGAAACGCACATGTGATGCCGCTCAAGGATGCCAAGTTATGTCTACTCTTCATTTTAAAATGAGACAAAATAAAATTAAAGGCAATAGAAATGAAAACAAAATATCAAGACAGAGAGAAGGAACTAGGATTTCGATGTATTAATTTACTTAGTACAGGGAACTAAAATTTAACAGCTCTAGGTATGAATACCTGAAGTAAGGAAGAAATTTTATATGATGGGCTAGTATTTTGCACACCAAGTTATGACTGGAAGCTTCTGTAATAGGATTTTTCTTCTCATGAAACATTTATAAAGAATCTTTGCAATTATGTCTGTAATAGTCCTTCAAGAAAAGTTATTAGGATACCAATAAAGAAAGGAGATGGGAGAAAACTGACTGAACCAGTTCTGCATTTAGGAAGCATCAGGGCTACCTGGTGGACAGGATGCCTCATGAATCTCTTCTCAGCCCTGTCATTTGATTCATCACTGTTTCTTCCCATGTGGTCTGAAGACAAAACAATCAGTATCACTGAGTCTGGTTTATGACTGAATCCCTAAGAGGTACCTGTATAGCTCCACAGGCTAACTTTACATTTTAGAGGGAGAAATCTATATAAGATGCCTTATTTCTTAGAGTATTGTATCTGAAAATAGTAAGCATGAATGGCATTCCAATTTATCACAAAATATTTATTTGATTTGAGACAGAAAGATGTCTTGGGTTCATTTTCTTTCCTCTCAGCAGATGCTCTTATAAGATTCAAGTTGGGACCAAAAAAAAAAAAAAAAAAGATGCAGTCCTTTTCTTTGTCACTTTAATAACCATCGCTAGGAAAATAGAATTTCAACAGCCAGGTAAATTAAAACTAGTTAATGGCCTGTTATCAGCATGGATGATCTGCTTTGTAGATTATTGCAGTCACATTCTATTTCTGTTCAGAGCTACTAGGAGAGGCTTGGGGACGGTGGGCTGGGACTATTCACAGGCTCTAGTCCGTGACTCTGCATTCATAATTTGACCTCCAAATGTCACTGAAGTATGTTTCCAAACAAAAGTGCTTGGCACCTGTCTATCTCAGCTATAATCCCTGAATCTTATTTTGGCGAACAGGATTCTTCTGACACTTTATAAAAATCCCTCCACCACTGACTATACACCACATTCCACATTATATGCTTCTTAACAATGATTGTCCTAGTGTCTTATAAATTAGCTTTTACTTTATATTTTTCTTGACTACATGTAATGTCTCCCTAGTAAGATTTTATGTTCTTTAAAGAAATGATCTGAAGAACCTAGGGGCAGGACAGGAATAAAGACGCAGACGTAGAGAATGGACTTGAGGACACGGGGAGGGGGAAGGGTAAGCTGGGACATAGTGAGAGAGTGGCATGGACATATATACACTACCAAACGTAAAATAGATAGCTAGTGGGAAGCAGCCGCATAGCACAGGGAGATCAGCTCGGTGCTTTGTGTCCACCTAGAGGCATGGGATAGGAAGGGTGGGAGGGAGACGCAAGAGGGAGGAGATATGGGGATATATGTATATGTATAACTGATTTACTTTGTTATAAAGCAGAAACTAACACACCATTGTAAAGCATTTATACTCCAATAAAGATGTTAAAAAAAAAAGAAATGAACTATCCTTCTTTGAATTCCCATAAGCATTCATTCATTCATTCATTCAAGTAGTGATCTCTGTTTATACTGCCAGCCAGTTACTGTGGGAGCTGTAGCAAATAATTAAAATATAAGGTAAAATATGGTATGTTATTATATGAGAAGACCAAAAATGGTAGTAGAAAGAAGGTAAAGATTATTTCTAATTGGTAGATGACAGAAGAATCTAAGATGGAAATAATGAGTTGAGCCCCTTGAAGGAAGAGTAGGGTTTAAAAAAACTATTTAAAAAGTTGAAAATATCATCAATCATTTTGTTTCCTACTGTAAAAGCACCACATGTTTACTGTTAGGAAAAAATGGAAAATACAGTGGGCTGAAAAGGGGGAAAAAAAGGGCAGCCATTATTCAACGAGCCAGAGATAATGACTGTTTCATACCATGTTGAATGTACCTAAAGTCTTTTGTTCTGCATGTGCATTTCTTAAAAATGCAATTAAACTAAACATACTGTATTATATCATGTTTGTTTTACCTATGAATATATTAAATAACCTTTTCACAATATTAATCCCACAAAATTATTTTTAATGACTTTATATTGTATGGCTATATCATTTTTGAGATACTTTAACTTTTTAGGATAAAAAGGCTTTTAACCAGGTAAGATATGAAAGGGAAGGAAGACAGAGGAAAGGAAGATTATTCTAAGCAGAAGATACAACCTAAACAAAGACTTAGAAATGAGAAAGAGGGAACAGTGAGTACTTGGGTTTCTGAGGACGATCAGGAGGCCTGAAGCCCATGAAGACTGGTTTTAGACTCTGAATGTTATCAGAAGGCAATGTTGAACCACTAAAGATTTCTCAAGAGAATTATCATGGACAGAGCTGAGTTTTATGAGAATATTGAAGCAAGAGTAGATGGTGGATTGAGGGAGAGAATAGAGGCCATAATTCTAGGAGGAGATTAATTCTTAAGTGAAGCATTCTCCCTGCCATCATTTTTTTCCAATTCATTTATTTCACAGACTCCCAGATTCTTTATATAAAATACAGACTATTTTTTAAAAAACTTCTTTTTTCTTCTAACTCAGATGTTCCCTCCCTTCTTCATCTAGCTAAATCCTACTCATTCTTCAAAATCTAACTTAAGCACCGTTACCTTTGGGAAGTCTTTCCTGATTGTATACCATAGCACAGTTCATTGTGTATCTCACTGAATGCTAATCACAGATTTACTTGTCTGACTCTGTCTTAAATGTCAGCTCTGTGCAGAGACTCTGATGAGAGCCTGGCACCTCAACGCCCTGGAACACACAGTAGTTCTCGATACATGTTTGCTGAATAAATGAATGAAAATTCCCAACTTGCCAAGTCCCCGATATTCAAATGTTACTTAAATTGGGAAGTTAAATAGGGACGTTCTGGGTAGGCACACTAAAGTCTACAATTTTAGAAATAATGAAATTCCACAAAAATGGAGAAGCACTAAGGAAAATAAGTCGATTATTTTTGGAGCTTATTCTCACAATAGGAAATCTATCAAAGTTAACAGCACTGGAGTGCAGAGGCCGACTCATTAAGGGACTGCTTGAAATGCTCAATATCAGAACAAGAATACCAGAACTCGTTGCCAGCGATCAAATAAAATCACTAGCAGTGTATACGCCCACAGAAAAGTCCAACAAGAAGATAAATGCGTTAAAAAAAGTTATAGTTCAGGCATGAGAAATCAAGCGGAATAGAATTTAGAACAGTGGAAAGTTTACAGCATTCCCCTGTTGCTGATCGCAGCAGTAAATTTCATTTTAAAGTGTTTTCATAGAAATAGTCACTAAGAAAATCTGTGTAACACCAAACTGCCAGCAGATTTAAAAACACAACAGTATCTCTTGGGAGATAATAAAGACTTGATTCAATCTAATTGTGTATATATTTCGATTCATTGAAAAATAGTAAGTCCACAGGCTTGACTGGCTTGTGGAGACAGGAAGAGGCTACACCCAGCTTCCAAACAATGTGACCAGTATGAATTCCACATAACTTACTGGTTTTCAAAAAATACTGCGATATTTTGGGTTAAATGGTCTGTGAGAAATAAGTGGTCGCAGTTTAGCACAGTTTACTTCCTATTAGCCTGTTCTGCCTCCTCTTCTCTGATTCTTTTCATTAGCATCTGAACGTAAAAACCTTGCCCTCCATCCCACACCCCACTTCCTGTCACTTTGTTGGCCATGCTCTTGCCTCCTTGTGGCTACTGGCTATGGACACTCGAAGGCCTTCCTGTTCTTGGCCTCGCACTTGACATTACTGCCTCTTTGAAACTCTCCCTTTGGCTTCTGAGACACCAGGCCACCTTCAATGATACCCTCTTGATCTCTTCTGCCCACGAAACCCTTCAATATCAACGTTACCGCAGGTTTGGTCCTGGGTGCTTTTCTTCTCAGTCTAGAGGCTCTCTCTGGATGGTTTCACATACTGCTCTAACTCTAATGATCATCTATGTGCTCATGACTCCTAAACCTTTATGTCTACCCTGGATCCCTCCTTTGTTCCAGAGCTTCCCTATGTCTCCATTTCACTACTCTACAGAAACCTAAAATGCATTATGATACAAGTGGGTCTTTTCTGTCTTTCCCTGACAAAGAATGGTACCAACATCCACTCGAGTCTCGAGTCATACTCGAGAGAGTGTTGTGTTTAATGTTTCACTGCTCTCTCCTAACTTGCCCTGCCACTTGCTAAAATGATCACATCTTTTCCGAGAACTGGCTCTATTCTTCCTAGTCCGAACATTACTCTCCACCAAAAAATGTCCATCTAGTTTTTTATTTTGACTACTCTTCATATTTTTCAATAGCTTCACCTCATTTTAACTTTTAACATGCTGATGCTATTTTTACAGAGTTTCTCACTAGAAAATGTCCTAGGCAGTATCGTATCAGTTCCTTAGGACACATCAATATCTGGTTCTTTCATTCCTGAACACATGGAAGACTGCCCTTCTTAGTCTCCTTACAGTTATATGTGCCATATGACAAGGGAATGGGTGACATGTGTCACTTTGGGGCTAAGGGAGTGAAAAGCTCCTATACAACCATCTGGCTTTCCCCCTGCCATGGTGACAGTAGAGCACACACTGAGATGGTAGAGGCATAAAACCTCCCTGGATCTCTAAGTCACTGCTTGGAAGGGAGCTGCTCTGCACAGTTACAGAACTTGTAACAGATTTTCCATTAGCAAGAAATACTCTTTTATACATTAAGCCCTTGAGATGTAGTATTTCTATGTTATTGCAGCATAGTTTAATCTTTCCTAGCTAATACAGCATTTTTCACCATTATTTCAAATTTTAGTTTTGACGGGCTCCTGATCCAATTGAGTCATTTTTTTTCCCCTTAGGATTCTAAGATGCTATAATAGGTTGAATAATTTAGCCATCTCCCATTCCCGAAAATGTCTATGTCCTAATCCCTGCAACCTATGAATATGTTACCTTATATGGCAAAAGGGATTTGAAATTTGAGATGGGGACATTATTCCAGATTATCTGGACAGGCCCACTGCAATCACAAGCCTTATAAAAAGGAGGTAGTAGGGCCATTCAGAAAAAGGGAATGTGACAATAAAAGCAGAGGTTGGAGTGATGCACTCTGAAGATAAAGAGAAGGGCCATGAGGTAAGGAATGCAGGTGGCCTCTAGAATGTGGCAAAGGCAAGGAAACAGATTCTCCCCTGGCATACTCCAGAAGGAATGCAGCCCTGCTAACACATTGATTTTAGTCCAGTGAGACCCATTTTGGACTTCTTACTCCAGAGCTGTAAGAAAGTAAATTTGTGTTGCGTTAAGCCACTAAATTTGTGGTAGTTTGTTACAGCAGCAACAGGAAAGTAATACAGATGTTGAATAGTACTTCTTCTTTCTCTAAAAATGGTGACAATGACTTTCTCAAGTCTGAGGTAAACATATCTAAGAATGATGTCTTAAACTATATTTTTCTTTCCTTTCTTTATCTAAGTATCAATAGTAGGTGCTACTGGATCAGAGTTTCTTCTCCCTATATTCTTACACTTACCTATTTTACCATTTTCATCTTACAGGCATAGGTTTTGCTTCGTTTTTAACTTGCGATAAAAAAGATCTTTCCTATTTCCATTTTTGAATTATTTATTCTATCTTCCCCAGTAATATGGAACACAGACATTGATTCATCAAGCCTTCAGCTTATGTACTGTAAAGACCACCTTGCATGTAATATTCCCAGGGCTGGTGATACCCTCCAGCAGCAAGACAAATGTGGTACCATCTTTGGAGATCTTTTGCCTGTTACTTCAGTTTTCATACTTCTGGTAAAGGTTCAGAAATGTTATAGATATCCCTGACACCTGTTGAGAAGAAGTATAATGACCAAATATATGTTCCACCTGTTTTCTGGTTCCAAGTGGGAGACTCCTAAGAACTAAACTCTTAAGCAGCCTGGGCCTACCTAACCTTTCAACAGTATGTGATTTTTGCACTTTCCCCAAACATAACTGTCAGTATCCTTGCTAGTTTCTGTAAACCTAGAGATACTTAAACAAATACAAGACGATGACTAGAGAAAACATCTGTTGAAGCCAGCAAGTAGGATCACTGAGAACAGGGCCATTCACTGTTCCCCTGCTACTTGATGCTTTCTGCTGCTTTCAGTCAAATCGTACATAACATTTTGGGGCCAATATCTTAATTTTTGAGAGGAGGAAACAGGCTCTGATAACTGAAGCGACTTTCCTAAGGTGAAAGATAGCATAATTGCTAATGATTAATAATAAGGGCTCTGGAATCTGGCTTCAAATTCAGACTCTGCCACTTACATGTACATCCGTGGGCCTCATTTCCTTATCTGTGAAATTGGGAAAAAAAATATTACCCACCTCATAGTGAGGATTAAGTGAGTAAAATTTAAAGCCAGTCCTAGGGACTTTCCTGGCGGCCCCTGGTGGTTAATTAAGACTGCGCCCTCCCAATGCAGGGGGCACCGGTTTGATCCCCCGGTCGGGGAACTAAGATCCCGCATGTTGCGTGGCACGGCCAAAAATAAATAAATAAAAAATAAAGCCAGTCCTGGCACATAGTAAGCAAGCAATACAAAAATGTTTGAGACTATTTTGTTATGCAGAGAGTTAATAATTGACTTAGTATTACAAGTGAATCTAGTGTTTTTTCCACTACCCCACTCTGGATCCTTAAAGTCAGATATGATATACTTGACTTGGTAGCATGCTTTATTACCGAAAATGCAACCATAAGTCAATTTTTTTAAGTTTTAGAATTTTTCATTGTTTTTATAAAATAATACATGTTTTTGATAAGGAATTCACGCAATAATAGAAAACTACAAAGGAAAAATATCACCTCAAATCCCTTCACTTGGAATATCTCCCTATGTATACATATACTCAGAAAACAGAACTAAATCAATGGATAGGTAATTTTACTGATCGTATTATAATGCTGCTTTTTAATAAAAACTCAAGTGGATGTGTGAACTAATTTTTTTACTCTAAAATTCTGAGTTAGAAGTTCACTTAGAAAACAGGACCAACAGAGTAAAATGGAATTTTATGCTGATTAGGAGCTAAGAAAGTCTTTATGTTCAACTTCATTTTGACTCTCTGGCTAATTAGTGAACATTCCTAATTCCAAAGATTACATCATTTGATTTTAGCTAAATACACATATAAAACTATGGTAACTTCTTGCTGTATTTTTGTTACTCTTTATTTTTAATCTGTATTTTGTTAATCCATTGTTAATCTGTTTTTTAAGACAACATAAATGATCTTTAAGCTCAATACTATAAAATGAAATCTCCAAAACTGCACATTTTAATGGTTTAAATTATAATGCAAATTTTATTAAAATGGTGATAATAAGGCAGGTAGTAAATAAAGCTACAAGTTTCATACTTCCTTCCTTGACACAGTTATAAAAGTCTACTGGAAAGGCTTTGTTTTCCTGAACAATTAAATAGAAAATGTAGCCATAAGTATAAGACAGCGATACATATGCAAGTAATTTCACAGAGAAATTATTCTGCAAATACTTGTAATTCAATATGTATCTGAATTATTATATTTGTTTCATATATTTTATATACATAAATCAGATATATGTTGACCTTTTTCTGACAGCAATCATAATTCAATCCTTTTGCCAGAGGGCTGCATGAGTCCTAAAACTGATATTTATATTTATTAATGATTTATCCCTGCCTAACTCTAAAGGGCTTCTGGTAGTGGGAGCACCACTATCCTTACAATGCTTTTGTGAAAAATGAAAAAGGGTGCCCTCTCTGGGTGGGCAAGTGAATTGCAGGCTGCGTTTAGTTCCCATTCACTCCCTGGTGTAGGGCACAAACTATATAACTATATTAGGGAGGACCACTCCCAAACTCCTTCTACGAGGCCACCATCACCTTGATACCAAAACCAGACAAGGATGTCACAAAGAAAGAAAACTACAGGCCAATATCACTGATGAACATAGATGCAAAAATCCTCAACAAAATACTAGCAAACAGAATCCAACAGCACATTAAAAGGATCATATACCATGATCAAGTGGGGTTTATTCCAGGAATGCAAGGATTCTTCAATATACGCAAATCTATCAATGTGATAAACCATATTAACAAATTGAAGGAGAAAAACCATATGATCATCTCAATAGATGCAGAGAAAGCTTTTGACAAAATTCAACACCCATTTATTATAAAAACCCTGCAGAAAGTAGGCATAGAGGGAACTTTCCTCAACATAATAAAGGCCATATATGACAAGCCCACAGCAAACATCATTCTCAATGGTGAAAAACTGAAAGCATTTCCACTAAGATCAGGAACAAGACAAGGTTGCCCACTCTCACCACTATTATTCAACATTGTTTTGGAAGTTTTAGCCACAGCAATCAGAGAAGAAAAGGAAATAAAAGGAATCCAAATCAGAAAAGAAGAAGTAAAGCTGTCACTGTTTGCAGATGACATGATCCTATACATAGAGAACCCTAAAGATGCTACCAGAAAACTACTAGAGCTAATCAATGAATTTGGTAAAGTGGCAGGATACAAAATTAATGCACAGAAATCTCTGGCATTCCTATATACTAATGATGAAAAATCTGAAAGTGAAATCAAGAAAACACTCCCATTTACCATTGCAACAAAAAGAATAAAATATCTAGGAATAAACCTACCTAAGGAGACAAAAGACCTGTATGCAGAAAATTATAAGACACTGATGAAAGAAATTAAAGATGATACAAATAGATGGAGAGATATACCATGTTCTTGGATTGGAAGAATCAACATTGTGAAAATGACTCTACTACCCAAAGCAATCTATAGATTCAATGCAATCCCTATCAAACTACCACTGCCATTTTTCACAGAACTAGAACAAAAAATTTCATAATTTGTATGGAAACACAAAAGACCCCGAATAGCCAAAGCAATCTTGAGAACGAAAGAAGGAACTGGAGGAATCAGGCTCCCTGACTTCAGACTATACTACAAAGCTACAGTTATCAAGACGGTATGGTACTGGCACAAAAACAGAAAGATAGATCAATGGAACAGGATAGAAAGCCCAGAGATAAACCCATGCACATATGGACACCTTATCTTTGATAAAGGTGGCAGTAATGTACAATGGAGAAAGGACAGCCTCTTCAATAAGTGGTGCTGGGAAAACTGGACAGGTACATGTAAAAGTATGAGATTAGATCACTCCCTAACACCATACACAAAAATAAGCTCAAAATGGATTAAAGACCTAAATGTAAGGCCAGAAACTATCAAACTCTTAGAGGAAAACATAGGCAGAACACTCTATGACATAAATCACAGCAAGATCCTTTCTGACCCACCTCCTAGAGTAATGGAAATAAAAACAAAAATAAACAAATGGGACCTAATGAAACTTCAAAGCTTTTGCACAGCAAAGGAAACCATAAACAGGACCAAAAGACAACCCTCAGAATGGGAGAAAATATTTGCTAATGAAGCAACCGACAAAGGATTAATCTCCAAAATTTACAAGCAGCTCATGCAGCTCAATAACAAGAAAACAAACAACCCAATCCAAAAATGGGCAGAAGACCTAAATAGACATTTCTCCAAAGAAGATATACAGACTGCCAACAAACACATGAAAGAATGCTCAACATCATTAATCATTAGAGAAATGCAAATCAAAACTACAATGAGATATCATCTCACACCAGTCAGAATGGCCATCATCAAAAAATCTAGAAACAATAAATGCTGGAGAGGGTGTGGAGAAAAGGGAACACTCTTGCACTGCTGGTGGGAATGTGAATTGGTACAGCCACTATGGAGAACAGTATGGAGGTTCCTTAAAAAACTACAAATAGAACTACCATATGACCCAGCAATCCCACTACTGGGCATATACCCTGAGAAAACCGAAATTCAAAAGAGTCATGTACCAAAATGTTCATTGCAGCTCTATTTACAATAGCCCGGAGATGGAAACAACCTAAGTGCCCGTCATCGGATGAATGGATAAAGAAGATGTGGCACATATATACAATGGAATATTACTCAGCCATAAAAAGAAACGAAATTGAGCTATTTGTAATGAGGTGGATAGACCTAGAGTCTGTCATACAGAGTGAAGTAAGTCAGAAAGAAAAAGACAAATACCGTATGCTAACACATATATATGGAATTTAAGAAAAAAAATGTCATGAAGAACCTAGGGGTAAAGCAGGAATAAAGACGCAGACCTCCTAGAGAACGGACTTGAGGTTATGGGGAGGGGGAAGGGTGAGCTGTGACAGGGCGAGAGTCATGGGCATATACACACTAACAAACGTAGTAAGGTAGATAGCTAGTGGGAAGCAGCCACATGGCACAGAGATATTGGCTCGGTGCTTTGTGACAGCCTGGAGGGGTGGGATAGGGAGGGTGGGAGGGAGGGAGACGCAACAGGGAAGACATATGGGAACATATGTTTATGTATGACTGATTCACTTTGTTATAAAGCAGAAACTAACACACCATTGTAAAGCAATTATACCCCAATAAAGATGTTAAAAAAAAAAAAAACTATATTGATGACTTTTTCTGGTAGGTAAAACAACAGATATGGGATTAAAAAAAATTTTGGACCATCTAAATGGAAGAATGAGCTGATGATACAGCAGATTTATCATATTCAGACATTTATTCTGGTTCTAAATTTTTGGCAGCTAAGGCAGAATGACAAATATGTGGGGTTACATAGCCTTGGTTCCTCATGTGATATACAAAATCAGCTGTACATGCAAATATTTCGTGGAACTAAACCCATGTAGAAATAGTTTCTCTCCTAGAATAAATGATCTTGACTATCTTCAACTATGGTTGCCCCAAAGTTTCAGAAATGCTGTATAAACTGACAATTTTTGTATTGATCCTCCCTAAAAGCAGGAGGCACCACAGTAGACCTTAACTCTGAAGACACGTTTTTAAGGAGCTAAAATGATGCAATCATTTGCTTTCTGATTTTATAAGTTAATTTGGGATGAGAATTAGAAAATCTTTTTGAATGGCTGTAAACATGCCCATTGGACTGTCTCTAAAACATCAGAAAT
This sequence comes from Leucopleurus acutus, assembly GCF_964270905.1. Taxonomy (NCBI): domain Eukaryota; kingdom Metazoa; phylum Chordata; class Mammalia; order Artiodactyla; family Delphinidae; genus Leucopleurus; species Leucopleurus acutus. Next base: position 87,287,373 of record NC_139145.1, read on the forward strand.
ATGAAACATGTTTTGAGCTGATGTCAGATTATGCTTTGACCAGAGTTATTGTAATTTATCTTCCAGAAGATGACAGTTGTCAGAGTAATGACAACAACCAATTTCTAAAAGTGTCTTTGCTGGAGAAATCTCTTCTGGGGTCAAGTTCTCCCTTAATTTCTGCTACAGCAAATGCCCTAATATATCAATGAAGGAAAATAGGTCCTACTAGCAAAAGCAAAATGGAAATTACACACCCTGGACATGTTTTCTAACTTTGCATATTTTTTCATCTTTTACCCTGGGTACATGTGTGTCTATAGCTTTTGTACCAGTTTGTAAATTTACCAATCTGCATTTTCTCTTACTAAGCAAGTTTTTCAATTATGGTCTTTGAAGTGATAATTCAGTATATTGTATGTAAAATAGAAAACCTAATTTTAATTTTGAAGTTAGTAGTCTTACCACCAATTCGACTGAATTTAAACTTATGATTCTAGTTTTTGTGTCTCAAAGTGGTTTGTGGAAAAAATATTACCACTAACGCTCAAAAATAGAGACAACAAATATAGAAAATGTTAAAAAAATTTTTTTTGAAACCTCCATCAAAAAAGTATAGCACAATAGGAGAGCATCATTCAATGAATTACAACAATTTTCTGTTCAGCAGGGCCATTTTAGTTTATTTTTCCATTTTCAGAGGGAAAACAAACCAGTCAAAGATACATGTTCTTCCAAACACTTGTCTATAATTCATTTTATAGAGCCCATCACTTATTTCCAAGATAATAGCAATTTTATAAAATGTCATTTTGATTATCTTAAAATCTTTTAGTTATAATATTCTGTTAGGATGACTCAGAGTTAAGTATGAGAAATTTGCAATGGGCTGTACTTCAAGGTCTAATGTTTAAAATGTCACAAATACATTACAGATTGCTCTAATAATAACAAAAGAGCAAAGACACATGAAATTTTAGTAGCTTCTCAGTAAATTTATATGCCAGGAGAATACTAATGATAGGGATTAACACAACACCAACTATCACTTCAAAGATATATTGGCTTCTAGGACCTGAAAAGGGATACTTTACTGTTCTATTTCCTCTTTTAAGAACCAGCTAGCTGACTTCCATGCTATTCTATGAATTTGTTTGCTGGTTTTCTACTTCCTAGATAACTGCAGGTAGTACTTTATATTCTAGAGCATTGTCATAAAGCCTACTGGGGAGAAAGATCACAACTAAATAAACAATCATAATTTAGTGTAGTGAGTGCTGTGATAGGGTAAAAAGAAGGGTGGCTAACCAAGATTTGGTAGAGAAACAGGGCTTGCTAAGTGAAATGAGGTCTAACTGGAATCTGAAAGAAGTAACAAGGTGAGATGGGTGTAGAATGCTCCAGGGGAAGTGAAAGTATATTTGAAGCCAGTGGAGCACAAGAGAGGTGTACTGGGAAAGGGGGGTTCAGAGGAAGGCAATGGTAACAGGAAGTGAGGTACCAGCTGATCAGGTCTCTCAGCTTGAGGGACCTTCTGTTCTCAGATGCTCAGTCTAAGGAATAAGACTGTAGACCTTCAGAAAGGTTTTGAGGTGTCTCATGTCCAAGAATTTTCTCGTTCTCCTCTTCCTCCTTATACCCATTACAAGTGAACTACTTCATATCTTGTTTGCTCTTTGGGGTGGTGGTGAAGGGGAAGAGCTACTTGTGAAACGTCTACATTTAGGAGGCCTCAAATTTGACTTTTCTCATTATCTCTATCTAAATGAGCTTGCACATATGATCACAGAGACAGTCTGATAAGACTGGATAGTAAAAAGATGTCACTATTTTTATAACCTAGTTTTGCATTTCTTTATTTTTTAATATAACAGAAAAAAGGAAGGTGACTGAGTAACCATTTTGAACTAAGATTCTGATCCAACTTGGTTAGGTGGCAATTGATCACAAGGGGTAAAGCAGATATAGTTTGGCAATATTTTACTCTCCTAAATAATATTATAATTTACTGATAGGTTAAAATGCAAGTCTCTATTAGATTCTTATTTTGTACTGTTTCTCATTCTCAGCATCCTCAAAACTATCCTGCACACTCATTGCTACTTTGGTATGTATGATCCTAACCATCAAATCATGTTGCAGGAGACTCTCTTGCCTTGTGATAATATACACACTGCAAAGCCTCATTTTGACTGTCCTGGTCAAGGAAATAAGTATTTTACATAAGGAAAATACCCAAGTAACTAAGGGTTAATAACCCTTTGAGAAAAACTTTTAAATAGCTTTAACCACTTTTAATGAAAAATTTCCTAAAATGCAGCACACTCTCTTACATTCCTACACAGACTGAAAAGAACGTCTCTGTGTCCCCCATGACTTACTGGCAATCATTATGAATAACGATGACTAAACTTTAGTATAAGAGAGTGATGCCTGAGTGAGACTTTAAAAGGAAGTAGATTTCTTCTCACATGCTATCTACTGCTATAAGAATATTGCCTCTTCTTGTACTGTCTTGTCTGTTTCTCAAAGTGTCTGTTTCTTCTCTCCCTGGTCTACACCCTTCTCATGGCCTTTTCTTTTCTTTCCTTTTCTTTTTATAAATTTATTTATTTTATTTTTGGCTGTGTTGGGTCTTTGCTGCTGTATGCGGGCTGTTCTCTAGTTGCGGTGAACAGGGACTACTCTTTGTTGCGGTGCGCAGGCTTCTCATTGCGGTGGCTTCTCTTGTTGCAGAGCACGGGCTCTAGGCGCGAGGGCTTCAGGTTGGGGCATGTGGGCTCAGTAGTTGTGGCTCGCGGGCCCTAGAACGCAGGCTCCGTAGTTGTGGCACACGGGCTTAGGTGCTCCGCGGCATGTGGGATCTTCCCCGACCAGGGCTTGAACCCGTGTCCCCTGCATTGGCAGGCGGATTCTTAACCACTACACCACCAGGGAAGCCCCCCATGGCCTTTTCTAATTTGCTGATTCAAATCTGTGCGAATTTGAAAACCAAACTTAAGAGGCTTATGCTTAGAATAAAAAAATCAAGATGCTCCAAAGGAAAATTCCCATATCTAAAGTGTGGGAGTTTCAATGCAGGGGATTTTACGGCATTTATTTAGGCTTTAGAGATCTTTCATGGATTATTTCCCATTCTTAACGTGCTCTGGATAGGTGGAGTTGCTAAATAATTGCATGCCCAGTAAGGGAGCTATCATATATAGATTCCGGCACCCGAGTGCACCCAGCTAAGAGGTGTCCCTACTATGGTTAACCATATAAATATGTACAACATAAAAAAAAATCTACCAAAGAAATACATAATTAAAGAAGAAAAACTGACATTATATGTAATTCCAAAATAAATATATTTGAGTATGGATGGAGAAATTAATTTTTTTCTAATTACAAAAATAATTCTCAGTGGAAAAAATATGGAAAATTAGAAGAAGAAAAAAGAAAAAAATTACTTGAAATCTAACTAAAGCTATCACTGTTAATATTTTGGTATGTTTTATTAGTGTTACTTTCTCTCTCTTTATATATACATATATATGCTCTTTGTATAGAGAATATTTATGTTTGTGTGCATATACACTGTTTAAAAAAGTGGTCTCATGTAGATTCTGAAATTTGTCCTCCTTTTTTTTTTTTAGCTAGGAATATAGTATGAACGTTTTCTCCTGCCAACAAATATTCCTGCATCACAGGATTTATAATGTCAGCATTTGTGTTCTATTAATGGGCATATTATAATTGATATAACTAACACTTGATTGTTGGGCATTTTAGATTATTTTTCCAGATATTCTCCCTTTTTTGGGCTATCATGAATAAGACTGCAATGAATACGTGGTCACACACATCTATTTGCTCCTCTGTAGTTAGTTTCACAGAATATATTCTTAGAAGTGAAATATCTGGGATAAACTAACGCAACTTGAATAATTTTAGGGACATATTCTAAAATTACGACCCAAAGAGGTGGTGCAATTTGCACTCCCACCAGGGGCATATGCATGTCTGCTTTCCCATATCCTCATTCACACTGATTCATCATAGCATTCTTTTCGATTCTTGCCAATCTTCAAGAGAAAAATGATACCCATTTTTAACTTGCATTTTTTATGACTATGGGATTTTAACATTTTTTTCAAATATGTTAAAATTTTAAATATATAAATATGCTAAATTCAAAATTTTTTCCTATGTTTTTGGGGGGCATTTGTGTCATTATTCTTCTGTGAATAGCCTTTTCACCATTTTCAATTGCCTTTACCAATTTTTCCATTTGGTTGTTTACTTTTTATTTATTGATTTATAAAGAGTCTTTATGGTTAAAAGTGTCATTTGTCATATATATTATATATTTTTCCAACATTTTTGTCTCAATTTTATTCTTGGTGTTTAAATTAAAAATCTATTGTTTCTTAATTGTTCCTTTATCACATTACTGAATAGTTTGATAGATTTTCTAAGGCTCTATTCTGCTTTTTAATACAATCTCCTTTGAACTTCCTCCCAACCCAGCAGTTCTAAGATAATGATGCATACAGCATGGTAAGTAAAGTTGTGCCAGTGCTGCACTTGCCATATGGAGCAACATTTTAAACTCTGCAGTTCATTCTGTCAGTATTTCATCTATTACATGTGGATTAGGAAGGACTTTGTGTCTTTTTTGAAGCATATGTAATTATATGATGTATATAATGTCATAAATCCTAGGTACTTCATACATGTTGAATACATGGATAAATGTCACAAAATTATAATTTAGAAATTCTGACATATAAGGAAATGTTACTACATGTAGAAAGGTAAAAACAAGCCAGATAAAACAATTACGATAATGAAAGAAGAGACATAAATAGATAGATATGCTATAAGCATGAAAAGATTAGTAGTCAATAACATTACTCCCACAGTAGCCTTGGAATACATGTATTTAGTCTCTCTACTGCCTGCTGGATTAGATCAGAAGTTTCCTACGTTTGTTTCTGAGATGGGAAGAGGCTGGACCTAAGTCTCTACTTTGCAGCCCCCAAATATTTTAAAAACCCTAGAAAAGTGCTGCAAACTAAAGATATTTTTGCTGCAAATATCTATCAGTCTTCCTCTTTTGCTGTTTATATTCATATAATTTTGATGAAAAAATATATTTGAAAAAATTCTCTTAATTTTATTGAGAGGAACCTTTCTATCACATAGCTCTTTACTGCTTGCCTGGAATGTTATTTGTACATATCTTAAAAATTAAATATCAAGATGTAAATCATCTCAGTTTCTCTCTCTGTTATTTATACAAAGTTCTGTGAGATTATTGTTTTTTAAACATAATAATATACAGTTTATAAACTGTAAGGTCTATTTTGTAGGTAGCCAAATAGCTTCAGTATCAGCCCATTTACTCAAGGCCTTAAACAAAAGCAAACAGAAACACATCAACATACATTTCCTGACAAATGCAATATCAGTGACAATAATAAAGTCCCAATAACAACATTCTTTACGTATACAGCCTCTCTCTCTTCCACAAATCTCAACTCTGAATAATCTCAGAAAACACTGAACCACACTTGAATAAAGATCCCCTGAAAAACATTATTTTGCTTTTGAATGTTAGATGCTGCTAGCACTCAGGATGCCCTCCGAGTCTGCTGGAAAGATAACAAGTACTGGTTGATGCCAACTACTGCAAAGCACAGATGAGTGATTTAAGGGGGAGAGAGGGAGAATTCTTTACAACTCAGGCAAGAAAATATTTGTAAAGCAAACCTAAAGCACCAAAGCACATAATTTGAAGGTAGATTTAGCTTCATAAAGTCATATGAAAAAATTTTCTTTAAACATCCTGTTTCCTTCTTTATGTCGCTGTAGTAAAGCTCTACAAGGAAATGTTTTTGCTATTTTTTAGCTTGTAGATTTCAAAGAGAGCATTTCCTTTGGGGAGAGAGTCACTTTCCTGATTTGGCTGTACAAGCTCTGGTGAGGGTCACCTTGTTCTTTGGGACACATTGGGTAGTCAGTGACTTTATATGTGTGTGCAACACTGGAGCTGTTAGAAAGTTTACAATGAAGGGAAAAATAGAATTTTGTTAGGCAAAGCTTTCTATAGCCAAGTTTGCCACACATTGTTAGCACAAACGTGTATTCTTGTCTGTAAGAAACATAACAATAAAATTTTGGTTATGTTTTCAATCAAGAAAGTAAAATAAAGGAAATAATCCTAGTCAGATTATTTGAGCTTCCTGAAAAAAACAGAAACAGGAGATTTGATGAATAAAAGCAGCAGTACTTGTCTCTTCACAACTTGAAGATTACTCATAGAGGGAAGAATTAAAGAGAAATTGTTACAAATTCAATATCATATTTATTCTCATATTCTACAATTTTCTTAATGTGGAATTAGAATGAATACAAAAGGTATTCACATTTGTTTTCATATTCATTACACTCCTTTCTTGCTCTACGAATGCAGTAAGCTCTTGAAACACTCTGTGTCCTTAGGACGTCCAAACGATATTTGGTAGCAGCTCTCGGGCCTGTAGTGATTCCAGGAATGAAGGGAAATTGACTAGGTCCTTAAAAAGCTTTCCTGGGGAATCCCTGGCGGTGCAGTGGTTAGGACTTGGCACTTTCACCGCTGGGGCCCGGGTTTGATCCCTGGTTGGGGAACTAAGATCTCATAAGCCCTGCGGCCAAAAAAATAAAAGCTTTCCGGTTCTGGCTAGCCCAGCCAAACCAAACTAAACAAAACCCTGAGACAAATAAACATACAAACAAATTCCCTTTCTCAGGCGTTCCCACTTTTCAGGATATAAATGAGGGTGAGAAGAGATCACCTAGATGTCGATAATCACAATTAGCATGCTACAGAGTAGAAGGCCCTGAAAGGATTCCCTCTAAGTTCCTCATTTTCCGTGGAAGGCTTGGGTCTCCGGAGGAAGCCAGGGCCCCATGGCTGGTCAGAGGCCCCATCAGGGCCACAATGAACATTTACTCCTTCCAGTAGGCACTTTATGAAGGACTCCCACGCAGCCTCTGAGACACAAGGAACTATTTTGATGTTTGACTTCTAAAATTATCAGTGTTTTAATACTATTTACTTTTATAAAAACAACTATCAGTAAAAAATGAAAGAAGGAAAAGTATTAGGGAAAAAAAAGAGCAGCGAAGAAGGGATTCAAAGCCTAGAGAGCTCTCTTCTTTCAGCTATATGAATTGCCTTCCCCAGGAAAAATGTGTTCTCCTAAATCATGCATTTGTGGTGAGTAATGGCTTTGACAATTAATTTAACAAATATTTACTGAGATACAACAGTAAATAGGATAAATTCCTTTCCTCATGGAGCTTACAAATTAGTTTGACACACAGACAATAAACAAGTAAATAAGTAATACAATTGCTGATATTTCTATCTGTTATTAGGGAAAAAAGAGCAGGTATAAATACAGAGTGTAAGGGAGCGGGGGAAGATGATTTTAACAAGGTTGACAGGAAGGCCTCGGAGGAGGTAATATTTGAGAAGAGGAGGAGACCTTTGAATTTCGAAGTGTGAGTGGCAGCTCGGCTGGTAGAAAGTTCTGAGATGAAAGATAAGTTAAAGAAAGATTTATTCACACTGGACCCTAGTTTTTCCCCAAATGTTTTTGCTGGTCTTTCTTTAACTCAATACTCACAAGACTGATTAGACAACCTATCTTTTAGGTTGGCAAGAAGACAACTAAATTTATGTGTCTATAGTCAAGCACTTTATTGCACAGAACAAACTCTTCTTTTTGTGCTCTGCAAGTGAATTTGGCTCGAGCAGTACAGTATCTCGTTCCCTGATATAACTCTTCCTGATGTGCCCAAGATTTCTACAAATGCTGACTTGGACTGTCCGAGTTACTTAATGGGATGACAAAGCTGCTAGCATTTTTCATTGACCCTGAACTCCTTCTTAATGAAACAGGAACAGACCACTCAACCTAGTTGGGTTCTTGCCTAAATTAGAGTGGCCAGAAGTGATGCAAGGTTGTTGCTTTTGTCATCAAGTAATCACTTGATCCCATCTTTAGTGACAGAACAATAACAAAAAAGACCTATTTGTCACTGTCTGGCCATCAATCTCCCTAACATTGAAGAGGTAGAACTTTTAAGCTCGATTAGTATTGACTACTAGAATACAATCTACAATTCTAATACTCTACACTTCTCACATTTTCATACAAAGCAGTAGATTTCACAGAAGGGCCGAAATGAAGTGTAAAAAGAGCTCAGAGCTAAGATATATATTGAACTGTCACTGAGAGTTCTGATGCTTAATTTCTTCCTATTCTCTAGTCCACCTTCATGTATTTCTTTCTTTTTTTGGGCGGGGGGGCTATGCAGCACGGCATGTGGGATCTTAGTTCCCCAACCAGGGATCGAACCTGGGTCCATAGCAGTGAAAGTCCAAGTCTTGACCACTGGACCACCAGGGAATTCCCCCATCTTCATGTCTTTTGTTAGCTGAATTTGCCTTCTGAGGCCTTTGAATAAATCTCCCTCCAAAGTTCCCCCCAAATGATTATGTACACTAGGTATGCTTTTGTATGTCTTTCAAGGGAACATCATTTCTTCCTCTTCTTTGGATCCCTGACATCTTGCACAGTCTGTTCTATAGCAGTTGTTTAATAAATGCTCCATGAAGGCATGTCATTCTTCTTATTTCCCTCAAGTATAGTTCTTGTTATTTAACAGTTTCAAACAATTTTGTAGTCCCTAAAGTTCTACCTCTTTTATGAAAACTTCCCAGACTGAAGCCTCTTTGTTTGTCTAATTCCCACACCTGTTCAGTGGCTCTCCATCAAAATGCACCCACGCTTGCCATGCATATAATTTACATAATAAAAACAATGCGGAAGGGAGTTGGGGTCAGATTATTAAGTCAAGCAAATGAAGAATGGAACTGAGCTTCCAAATGCTTTAGTATGGTTCACTGACAACTTATTTAATTTTTTAAAAAACTCATGTAAAAAGCAGTTCCTAAAAGAAAAAAGAAAAAAAAAAAGCAGTTCCTAGTGAAAAATCCCATTAAGTCCATAACAGAAGGTAAACAGATTTTTATAGCAGTCTATTGTACCCTCCTCCTATCGTCAGTCTCCTAACAGAGATGGTTTTTAATGCTTTTTTTCCCCTCAGCCTAAAGCTACTATGTGAAATCACAGTGGAGCTAATAATTTTCATGGAAATTTCACTGGTGCTAACAAATTAGGAAGAAAGAACCTTGGAATCCATGCTCTGGAAGCCATACTGGAAAGAGTAGGCCATGAAGTCTAAGGCCTCTCCCACCTGATGTGTCTCTAGACTCCTAAGCTGGTGGCTTTTAAAATCACAACAAACCAAGGAAACTGTTCAAGAACCTATACTCCACTGGCATAGCACGTAGAATTACCACTGTGGTAGCTCTATTACTGTGCACAAATGTATAGTGTTTCTCCCTGTAGGAGGATTATACCTCACCATGCTGAACACATACATCCTCACCAAGTTGCACCCAAGCATGGCTATGTGACTTGATTTAGTCAGTAAATTTTGAGAAGTGATGATTGTTATGTCTAGGAAGCAACTTTAAGAGCCAGTGCATGGCTTGGCAAGTTCCCTGCCTCTGTGATTGTAGAAGCAATAGATTCTTCCTGTGTCTGTGAGCAGAGCTCCTTTTCTGACCCATGATGGACTGCAGTGAGAAATACATTTAGCTGTTTTAAGTTCCTGAGATTCTCATGTTGTTACTGCAGCATAATCTAGCTTGTCCTAACTGATACAGAAGGCAAAACTTTTCTGTTCTTAGTGATGGCTGGAGTATAGGTGATATTTACAGTTGATCTGCAGTACCTCTTATGGCTTTTCAGTTTAGTGAATGTTCAATCAAGTCCACTGCAGAGGAAAAAAACTGCTATCTTTAATGATTTTATAACCTGAAACTTTTGTGAGTTTTTCACATTCCTAATAAATACTTCAGATACTTTTGATGAAATAGGATATCATTAACATGGCTTGTGGGAAAATGGAGAAAGGAAGTTTAATTTATATTTTCAAAATATGAAATTTTTTTTTACTCATGAGAAAGGTCCTCTCTAGTGCCATGTAGAGCTCATCATGTTAGGTACACAAGGTAAGAGAGGCCACCTCTGTGCCCTCTGGAGATGCTGACCTAGTTAGGCCTCCATTCAGTCTTATACTTGAACGTAGCCCCTTATAGGGACACACATGTAGGTAGCTACTAGTTCCTACAAATTTTTCCAGTTCTCTAAACATACGCAAGAAATGTGGAGGAAGAGGAGCTCTCACAGAGCATGGGTCCAGTGGATTCTGGCACTGCTTGTGAGTTGAAGGGAAGTAATGAGTTATGAGGAGAATGCTCAACTCTCCAAGTTCTCCACTCACATAAACGATAAGAATGTCTATCTCCATCACATAACAATCTCTTTCCCCCTAGTTCATTGCAATTTAAATACACTCCACCCTATTATAAGATGACTCAGATGATGAAAGGCACTTTCTGTGTATTCTTAATGTCTCCAGTTATAAGTTAGAAGGCTTTAATCTTTTTCTATCACTAACAGGGGTGTTAAAGGAAAAAGCATTTGAAGTCCAAGACTTTTATAAGGAGCAGCATCAAACTCCAAAATCATTTCAACAGGTTTAGAATTTAGTAATTTTTTTCCTTGCTCTCTCAAAACTCATCAATAGCTTTCTGTCTACGGCCATACCACCCTGAATGCACCTGATCTCGTCTGATCTCAGAAGCTAAGCAGGGTTGGGCCTGGTTAGTACTTGGATGGGAGATCAATAGCTTTCTGATGACAATTTCAAAAAGATATATTTTCTAGTTGCCTAGGTCTTTCATAACACTATTTTTCTATTTTTCTGTGCCCCTAGTAACAACACCACTGATGATACATATCTTACAAATGACAACCAAACTCTTTTCCATGGGATTTATATGAAAAATTTGGCCAATATGGGCATGAAGTAAACTGACCTTATGATTAATATATGGTAAGTTGCCCAGTTCAAGATGACTTTAATATTGCTTCAGAAAGGATATCTTTTGTACTATTTCTTCTTTTGTGTCTGTGTAATTATCCAATATAATGAAAAGGGAAATGTGATTTTAATTTATTATAGGTGTAATTCTCTTCTACTTTAACCGATTTTTTTTCTATTTAAGGCTTTATATGAATCACTGTTAAGAGCCACTAAAATAATGCATTACTTTTTTATGTAATGTGAATATGGATTTTGTGTTCACAGAATAAAACCAGGCTTAATCTGCTAACAGCAAAAACAACCTAAGCACTTTCATTGTCTACGATAATATTTCACATTACATAAGGCTGCACTGTTTTGCTTACTAGGCACTAAAGGTATTTGCAATTTGAGCTTTTCAGGAAGTCAGAGAAAAAAGTTTTGGCCTTTATTTCTGATATGATTCAATAACATACTCTCCAGTCAGTTGGTAATTGATAGCAGTGTTCTCTCTTTGATTCAATTTTCTTATTGCAATCCATCTAGCACTGTGCAGGTCCTGTCAGCTAATTGGCTGCCCATCCTTCTAACTGATACTTAACCTCAGTCACTGTAAAACTGAGAAGTTTTCAATCAATTCTTATTCCCAGGTAAATTTATCAAAATACTAAGCTTCAGAACATGTCAGCAAAATGTGTGTTCCCATATCTACACATCCTATCCAGAAGAAAATGGGGGGGGGGGTTGCTTTCATACCAGCACATATAATTACTACAATTTTTATATTGATTTAACCAGAAAATCTCTAAAACTTAATGGGGAAAAAATGAAATAAAAACTACTTCTGACATCTGAAGTTAACGGTCAAACTATATTTCCTTAAAAATGTTCCCTTGGTAAGGTTCAATAGAAACAATTTTCCTATCCTTTACTAAGGTCCCTAAGTTATGAAGAATGAGAAGTAAAGACATGGGCCCTGTCCTTTTGGGGTACAGGGTGGGAGTGGGAATCTTCTGCAGGGTTGGCAGCAGGACAGAGATTCAGGAAGGTGTCTGTGGGAGACAAGGGGAAGATTTGGATAGATAATATTAAAGAAAAGACCTGAGGCTCATCTATACCTCCCTTGACCCATCCAGCCCCTCTGTGCTCCTTTTGAGTCTTTCAATGGCTCTTCTTTTTCCTACTCCTTAAATGTTGCTCTAGCCCAGGCCCACTTCTCTCTCCTTAGGCAATCTTGTTCTCTCTCATGGCTTTAATGATCACATAGAGCCATCAACAGATCCCAGTTTTGTATCTCCCACTCCACTATTTCAGCTGGACTCTTAAAGATTCCTCTTCCTAGATGGCCTACAATTATTTCAAACTCAACAAGTCCAAAACAAATGTCAAATAGTTCCTCTCCCACATATCTGCTCCTGACTCTTATTCCCTATCTTAGTTCATGGATTGCCATGGGCCAACTATCCTCATTAGAAATGTACTCTCAAAATCTCCTTTGACCTTTCCCTTTTCTTCACTCTATCACATCAATAATTTATAATTACTCTACATCTGAAAAAACTCTTGAATTTAACCTTTCCTTGTCATTCACATTGCATGTGCCACAGTACAGGCCCTCCATTGCTTTCTTAGACAACTAGAATAGTCTAACTGTTCAGAGAGGGTAAGTGACTTCACAGCCTCCAATCTGTGAAACATCAGATGGAAACTCACTCTTTTAGGATGCAGACAGCTGATTGCATCCTAAAAGAGTGGGAGAAACTGGAGAAATGAAGAATTTTTAAGGCAGTAGTACAGCTTCAAACAAGAAAAATGGAAGTTCTGGGGAGAGTAGCTAAGTCTAAGGCTTTTAGTTAACATTATGGTCTCACTGAATCTCTGTTCTAACATCTTTTTACTGTCTTTGATAATGCCCAGTACAAAAAACATGCAAGATAATTAATAATGAATAATATGAATTACAAAACACCCTGAAGACCTGCAAGTATCCCATGGGCAATTCAAGGAGATAAAGTATTTTCCTCTTTTATTAAACCAAGGGGTAAAGTAGCTGTTCCTCCTCTTTTCCTCACCCTCCTTTTCCTGTATATTCTTTGTCCCAGCCCTACACGTAACATCCTCTCCTACACTTCCTAGGCAGAAGTCCCTCCAGTTCCAATGTGACAGAAATCCTCCAGGCTTGAGTTACACTGGAGGAAACTGGGAAGAGCCAATCAGTGAATCAGTTGGGGGCTAGGGCTAGATGGTAGGCCTATTATGTCTTCAGGAGGAAACTAGGACAGGACATCCTTCCCAAGTTAATTGGGTGGGGGCCAAGTCCATAAGGAAAAGAGTAGAATCAAGCCTGATAGAAACCTCAAGCCCTAAAGACTGAAGTGGAATTGAAAACCAGTTTTGGTGTCCTTACTTGCTTATTTCCTCACAGGGCTGCAGCCACAAGGGCACTATGAAGAGTACTTATCTTTTATGGGCCTTCCACCAAGCTCAGCCTCTTACCACCTCCCTACCACTGATTTTCCTATCTCTGTTTGTGGCTACTTTCCACCAGACACTGGTTCATTCTCTTTCATTTCTCCTGTAGATGGGAGGCTTGTTAGGTCAGTTTGTGATTAATGAGCTGGATTTTACCTTGGATACTGTCTTGGGTTCCCCTATGGCTCTATTCCTTCTAACTGGAAGCTAGCCTTATCCTCTTCGTATACGTTCCCAAATTCCTAAAAGCTAGACCATGGTTGGTGCCTTCACAGAGCCTCTAGAGACATTTGAACAGAGAAAAAGAGGCCTGGCATGAAAGCTGGTCAGGAACAAACATGGCAAAACTATACAACTTCAGAAGCAAGAAGAACTACAATTCTGGAGCCTGTGGAAGGAAAACGACATTCACAGAAAGATAGGCAAAATGAAAAGGCAAAGGACTTTGTACCAGATGAAGGAACAATATAAAACCCCAGAAAAACAACTAAATGAAGTGGAGATAGGCAACCTTCCGGAAAAAGAATTCATAATAATGATAGTGAAGATGATCCAGGACCTCGGAAAAACAATGGAGGCAAAGATCGAGAAGATGCAAGAAATGTTTAACAAACACCTAGAAGAATTAAAGAATAAACACCTAGAAGAATTAAAGAACAAACAAACAGAGATGAACAATACAATAACTGAAATGAAAAATATACTAGAAGAAATCAATAGCAGAATAACTGAGGCAGGAGAACGAATAAGTGACCTGGAAGAGAGAAGAGTGGAATTCACTGCTGTGGAACAGAATAAAGAAAAAAGAATGGAAAGAAATGAAGACAGCCTAAGAGACCTCTGCGACAACATTAAATGCACCAACATTCACATTATAGGGGTCCCAGAGGAGAAGAGAGAGAAAGGACCAAGAAAATATTTGAAGAGATTATAGTTGAATACTTCCCTAACATGAGAAAGGAAATAGCCACCCAAGTCCAGGAAGAGCAGAGAGTCCCAGGAAGGATAAACCCAAGAAGAAACATGCCGAGACACATAGTAATCAAATTGACAAAAATTAAAGACAAATTATTGAAAGCAACAAGGGAAAAATGACAAATAACATACAAGGGAACTCCCATAAGGTTAACAGCTGATTTCTCAGAAGAAACTCTACAAGCCAGAATGGAGTGGCACGGTATATTTAAAGTGATGAAAGGGAAGAACCTACAATCAAGATTACTCTACCCAGCAAGGATCTCATTCAGATTTGATGGTGAAATCAAAAGCTTTACAGACAAGCAAAAGCTAAGAGAATTCAGTACCACCAAACCAGCTCCATAACAAATGCTAAAGGAACTTCCCTAAGTGGGAAGAACAAGAGAAGAAAAGGACCTACAAAAACAAACTCATAACAATTAAGAAAATGGTAATAGGAACATACATATCGATAATTACCTTAAATGTGAAAGGATTAAGTGTTCCAACCAAAAGACACAGGCCCACAGAGTGGATACGAAAACAAGACACATATATATGCTGTCTGCAAGAGACCCACTTCAGACCTCGGGACACATACAGACTGAATGTGAGGGGATGGAAAAAGATACTCCATGCAAATGGAAATCAAAAGAAAGGCAGAGTAGCAATACTCATATCAGATAAAATAGACTTTAAAATAAATGTTACAAGAGACAAGGAAGGACACAACATAATGATCAAGGAAGCAATCTGAGAAGAAGATATAACAATTATAAGTATATATGCACCCAACATAGGAGCACCTCAATACATAAGGCAACCGCTAAAGCTAAAAAAGAGGAGATCAACAGTAACACAATAATAGTGGAGGGCTTTCACACCTCACACCAATGGACAGATCATCCAGACAGAAAATTAATAAGGAAACACAAGCTTTAAATGAAACAATAGACCAGATAGAGTTAGCTGATATTTATAGGACATTCCACACAAAAACATCAGATTACACTTTCTTCTCAAGTGTTCATGGAACATTCTCCAGGATTGATCACATCTTGGGTCACAAATCTAGCCACAGTAAATTTAAGAAAACTGAAATCTTATCAAGCATCTTTTCTGACCACAATGCTATGAGATTAGAAATCAATTACAGGGAAAAAAACGTAAAAAACATAAAAACATTGAGGCTAAAAAACACGTTACCAAATAACCAAGAGATCACTGAAGAAATCAAAGAGGAAATCAAAAAATACCTAGAGACAAATTACAATGAAAACACGATGATCCAAAACCTATGGGATGCAGCAAAAGCAGTTCTAAGAGGGAAGTTTATAGCTATACAAGCCTACCTCAAAAAACAAGAAAAATCTCAAATAAACAATCTAACCTTACACCTAAAGGAACTAGAGAAAGAAGAACAAACAAAACCCAAAGTTAGCAGAAGGAAAGAAATCATAAAGATCAGAGCAGAAATAAATAAAAAAGAAACAAAGAAAACAATACCAAAGATCAATAAAACTAAAAGCTGGTTCTTTGAGAAGATAAACAAAATTGATAAACTTTTAGCCACACTCATCAAGAAAAAGAGGTAGAGATCTGAAATCAATAAAATTAATAATGAAAAAGGAGAAGTTATAACAGACACCACAGAAATACAAAGCAATATAAGAGACGGCTACAAGCAACTATATGCCAATAAAATGGACAACCTGGAAGAAATGGACAAATTCTTAGAAAGGTATAACCTTTCAAGACTGAACCAGGAAGAAATGGAAAATATGAACAGACCAACCACAAGTAATGAAATTGAAGTTGTGATGAAAAACCTTCCAACAAAGAAAAGTCCAGGAGCAGATGGCTTCACAGGTGAATTCTATCAAACATTTAGAGAAGAGTTAACATCCATCCTTCTCAAACTCTTCCAAAAAATTGCAGAGGAAGGAACACTTCCAAACTCATTCTATGAGACCATCACCCTGATACCAAAACCAGACAAAGATACTACAATAAAAGAAAATTACAGACCAATATCACTGATGAATATAGATGCAAAAATCCTAAAGAAAATACTAGCAAACAGAATCTAGCAACACATTAAAAGGATCATACACCATGATCAGGTGGGATTTATCCCAAGGATGCAAGGATTCTTCAGTATACACCATTCAAGCAGTGTGATATACCATATTAACAAATTAAAGAATAAAATCCATATTATCATCTCAATCCATGCAGAAAAAGCTTCTGACAAAATTCAACACCGATTTATGACAAAAATTCTCCAGAAAGTGGGCATAGAGGGAACGTACCTCAACATAATAAAGTCCATATACAACAAACCCACAGCAAACATCATTCTCAATGGTGAAAAACTGAAAGCATTTCCTCTAAGATCAGGAACAAGACAAGGATGTCAACTCTCGTCACTATTATTCAACATAGTTTTGGAAGTCCTAGCCATGGCAATCAGAGATGAAAAAGAAATAATAGGAATGCAAATTGGAAAAGAAGTAAAACTGTCACTGTTTGCAGATGACATGATACTATACATAGAGAATCCTAAAGATGCCACCAGAAAACTACTAGAGCTAATCAATGAATTTGGTAAGGTTGCAGGATACAAAATTAATGCACAGATTTCTCTTGCATTCCTATACGCTAACAACAAAAGATCAGAAAGAGAAATTAAGGAAACACTCCCATTCACCGCTGCAACAAAAAGAATAAAATACCTAGGAATAAACCTGCCTAAGGAGGTGAAAGACCTGTACTCAGAAAACTGTAAGACACTGATGAAAGAAATCAAAGATGATACCAACAGATGGAGAAATATACCATGTTCTTGGATTGGAAGAATCAACATTGTGAAAATGACTATACTACCCAAAGCAATCTACAGATTCAATGCAATCCCTATCAAATTACCAATGGCATTTTTTACAGAACTAGAACATAAAACCTTATAATTTGTATGGAGACACAAAAGACTCCAAATAGCCAAAGCAGTCTTGAGGGAAAAAAACAGAGCTGGAGGAATCAGACTCCCTGACTTCAGACTACACTACAAAGCTACAGTCATCAAGACAATATGGTACTGACACAAAAACAGAAATATAGATCGATGGAACAGGATAGAAAGCCCAGAGATAAGTCCACACACTGATGGTCAACTAATCTATGACAAAGGAGGCAAGGATATACAATGGAAAAAAGACAGTCTCTTCAATAAGTGGTGCTGGGAAAACTGGACAGCTACATGTAAAAGAATGAAATTAGAACAGTCCCTAACACCATACCCAAAAATAAACTCAAAATGGATTAAAGACCTAAATGTAAGGCCAGACACTATAAAACTCTTAGAGAAAAACTTAGGAAGAACTCTCTTTGACATAAATCACAGCAAGATCTTTTTAGACCCACGTCTTAGAGAAATGGAAATAAAAAGAAAAATAAACAAATGGGACTTAATTAAACTTGAAAGCTTTTGCACAGCAAAGGAAACCTTAAACAAGACAAAAAGACAACCCTCAGAATGGGTGAAAATATTTGCAAAGAAATCAACGGACAAAGGATTAATCTCCAAAATATATAAACAGCTCATGCAGCTCAATAGTAAAAAAGCAAACAACCCAATCCAAAAATGGGCAGAAGACCTACATAGACATTTCTCCAAAGAAGACATACAGATGGCCAAGAAACACATGAAAAGCTGCTCAACATCACTAATTATTAGAGAAATGTAAATCAAAACTACAATGAGGTATCACCTCACACCTGTTAGAATGGGCATCATCAGAAAATCTACAAACAACAAATGCTGGAGAGGATGTGGAGAAAAGGGAACCCTCTTGCACTGTTGGTGGGAATGTAAATTGATACAGCCGCTATAGAGAACAGTATGGAGGTTCCTTAAAAAACTAAAAATAGAATTACCATATGACCAGCAATCCCACTACTGGGCATATACCCAGAGAAAACCAGAATTCAAAAAGATACATGCACCCCAATGTTCCTTGCAGCAGTATTTACAATAGCCAGGTCATGGAAGCAACCTAAATGGCCATCAAAAGACGAATGGATAAAGAAGATGTGGTACATATATACAATAGAATATTACTCAGCCATAAAAAGGAACAAAATTGGGTCATTTGTAGAGATGTGGATGGATGTAGAAACTGTCATACAGAGTGCAGTAAGTCAGAAAAACAAAAACAAATATCATATATTAATGCATATATGTGCAATAAATAGTCAAGTACTTCAGACAGATTTTTCTCGTGTAAACCTTGCAACTAATTTATGAGATAGATAACATACAGGTAAGATTTAGAGATGCCAGACAAGTAGCAAAGCCTGGATTTGAACTGGGTCTGACAGCAAACCTATTTTTATTTACACTCCAGCTACTCTGATAAGCAGTATGCAAGATGATAACATGGCTCAACAGTGATTCCTAGGCCCCTACCTAAAATAAAACTATAAGTGAAGAGCACATCAGAAAAAAAAACATTAGATTATTTCTTGCTCTTAGCAATTAACACCATATTGGCATTTGATAGCTGTTCAGTTATTACTGACAGTCAACAAGTGCTCACCAGTGGTATTTATAACATCATTTATGTGGTGAAAGATATCTCACAAACCCAATAAATAAACACATTACTGATCTCATCTTTTCTATTAGAAAAATATATTTTTAAAATTCTGATGTAAATTTTTAAAAATTGGTGTTCAACAATTTAGAAAAAGAACGTTGAAGGAAAATATAATAAGTAACATTACTAATGTGAAAGCTCACATTATGATTAATGCTGACCAACTGTTGTCCGCCTCCACTGAGGATCACAGGAAAAAAGTCTTATGTTACAGCAAGGGATTATTAGGATCGACAGGGAAGAACTCTGTAGTTATAAACTTTATTCAACACGGGACAGAGTTATATTAAGTAAGGCTACTGAAGCTCTAAACCATAGTGATCTTCAAAAAGAAAATCAGTGATCAACCATTTTGGATGGCTTAATCTAAAGACCTAGTAAATGAAGAGTTGAGGTTTTTCAATTTCTATTGCTCAATGCTATATAATTCTATTTGACGTTTTGAGATTTAACATATAATATTTCAAGAGACTGAATTACCAGAAAAAATAGTTATCTGTAATAAAAAATGAGTATTCTCTCTTCTCCCCGAACTTCCTTCCAATAACCATGTATGGAACATCTACTATGTCAGGCATATAAAGTTGAATAAAACATGGTTGCTCTTTTAAGGAACACACAGTTATTACAGGAGATGGGCATGTAAATGAAAAGTACAACAGAGCAAGTGATACTACAGAGGTAGGAGTAGCAGAAAAAACTCTGCAGAAGTAGATGCAAATATTAAAAGTGCTTACTAAGTTCCAGACACTTATTAGGCACTGGGGATATAAGAGTAAAAGAGATGCCCTGGTCCTCAAAGATATTAACATTCTAATGCTGTGCTGGTCCGTATGGTAGCCACTAGCCACATGTGACATCTGAAACACACTTAATCCAAATGGAAATGTGCTTTAAGTATAAAATACCCACTGGATGTTGAAAACTTGTATAACAAACAAAAGAATGTAAAATACCTCAATAATGTTTTATATTAATTACATGTTAAAATAAGAAAATTTTAATATATTGAGTTAATAAACTATACTATTAAATCAATTTTACCTTTTTCTTTTTACATTTTTAATGTTGCTACTAGAATATTTTAAATAGCATAGTGGCTCATATTACATATTCATTGGATATATTTAATAGAAGATACAGATAAATTAACAGAGGACTATAGTTTGCCATCTTTGATAAGTGCTAGGATAGTACAGTAAAGAGAGGAAGGAATATAAAAAAAAGCCTCCTCAGGGGAAAACTGATCTCTCTTAAGCATCAAAATGTGAAAAAAATCAATTAAAGTTCACCAAATACGTAAATCTCATATTAAATGTCAAATTTCTTATTAAACAAATATATTTTAACTGTGATATTTACTACAGTATAAAATCTTTAATCATCTTCTTCATCATTTTTAAAATGTGGAGATGGCTTCATTTTTTTTTTAATTGTAAAGTATGTCCACTCTGAATCATTTTGAAAGCAGAGATAAGTATAAACGTATAAAAAGAAAACCTATCTACAATTATTAATACATTGCTATATGTCCTAAAGTATCAATATTTATGCATATAGAAATACAAATTTATTTGTATAAAATTAGATACTTTATTTAGTATTGTGATTATGTCTATTAATAGTAAAATTAGAATCTCATATATGTTGAGATTTAGGATGTTTCCCAAAATTTGCTACTATATACAATGATATGATAGACAATCCAAAACTGTATATTTTTCAAAACATTTTTTATGTCTCCTTTGATTACTGATTTGAGGTAAATTCTTTTCTTTTTTTAAATAAATTTATTTATTTTATGTATTTATTTTTGGCTGCATTGGGTCTTCGTTGCTGCATGTGGGCTTTCTCTAGTTGCGACGAGCAAGGGCTACTCTTCATTGTGGTGCACGGGCTTCTCATTGTGGTGGCTTCTCTCATTGCAGAGCACGGGCTCTAGGCATGTGGGCATCAGCAGTTGCAGCACGTGGGCTCAGTAGTTGTGGCTTGTGGGCTTTAGAGCGCAGGCTCAGTAGTTGTGGCGCAAGGGCTTAGCTGCTCTGCGGCATGTGGGATCTTCCTGGACCAGGGCTCGAATTCGTGCCCCTGCATTGGCAGGAGGATTCTTAACCACTGCTCCACCAGGGAAGTCCCTTGAGGTAAATTCTTAAGAGGTGAATTGCTGTGTCAAAGGGTATGCATTCTTACAGATGTTTAGTACATTTCAATAATTTGAATCCAAAAAACTTGTACCAATATATACCTCTTCCAAGAGCATATGAGAATGTGTTTTTCGTTGCTTATTAATTATAAGAATTAAAGATTTAAAAAATCTTTACCAATCTGATAGCAGAAAATATTTCATTGTTTTAAATTTACATTTCTTCATTTTCAAATGTTTATTAGAAATTAATAAACCTGTTCATGTCCTAAATTAACTGCCTGTTCATTTTTCTATTTGCTCTTTTATTGTTTTTTAAGAGCTCTTTATATGTTATGGAATATTCAGATTTAGTTTACCACACCTATTTCAAACCTTCTCTTCCAGGTTTCCATGTAACAGTGGTTGGTTGATTGCTATGTGGAAGTACACAACAGGCAATAAATAAAAGGCAAAGAGGCTTGAAATTCAAGGAGGTCTTGAAAAAATTACTAAGTAATAGAGAACTTTAATATATCACTTTTAGCATTAAACAGAACAAGAAAAAAACAAGTTAGTATACATAGATATGCAAGGTTTTAGAAGAATTAATGAGAATATTAAGGTACATATTAAATATCATTTAATTTTTAAGTTATAAAATTTCCATATTTCCAATAATAATTATTTAACCTTAACAGACTATTAAGGTTCTCCATCTGGAGTTCATTTTGTAATAAAATGAAGTGTGAGTATTTAAGTTTATTCCTCTGCCCTCATCCCAGCCCTAGCACCAATAGTTAGCTAATTGTTCCAGCACCATTTATTAAAATAAATGTTTTCCTACTAACTTACAATATCACTTTTATTGTACTCCAAATCTTTATCTATACTTTAGTCTGTTTCTTGACATTATATTCTATTTTCCCAATATTTTTGTATACATTTATGCCCACACATTACTGTTTTAATTACTATAGGTTTATAAAGTGTTTTAACACACAAATGGGTAACTTCTTCACCCTTTTTGCTTTTACAATGTTTTCTTCATTATTTTGGCATATTTATCTTTCTATATATACTTTAGAATCATTTTATAAAGTTTCCAAAGAAAAACTACATTTCAGTTTTAACAGGAAGTATATTAAAATGCATGCTCCAGATATTAAAATAAAATTTACAATCCATTTTATTTGCATAACATGTGAATTCATTATTTTAATACATTGCCATCCACATACTTTAGAACTTTATGCTTGATTAACCTATAGGTATTGCTGAATGTTAGTGTGGGCAGTATAGTACTTATAATCCTCACTCTGCATTGCTGCATTACAGATTATACACATGATGAAGTGCATACCATAAAGCAGCAAACACCCAAATGATGACAAACTATCCTAACTGTAATTTTCCTGCTTTTTATTAAGTAACTCCAAAATATGAATTTAGAAATATCATCAAATTATTAACGAGGCCAAAGACAACAGTCTAAAATCACGTACTGATACTATAAGTGTTTACTGTGAATGCCTTATTAAGATGAAGACTGTTATTTTATGCCTACGAAACTGACAACTGAAAGTGGTCACAGATATTCACAATATGCCAAAGTTCATGATTATATGTAAAAAATATACCTTGAGGATCTAGGAACTTAAAGTATACTACTTCATAATTAAGAAATAGTTACCTGTATTTCTCTCATAAAAAAACTTGTATATCTCACAAAGGTATGACAAAGATGTGTGTGACCAATAATTGGGTAGAGAAGGAGAGGCTGAGGAAATATATGTTCTTTGGTCCATGCTATCATGAAATAGTAATTGTTATTTAGAGAACATATGTATTGATTTCAGGGGCCTACTTCTGAAAGTACTGGCTGATTCTGGGTCCCAAGTGAAATGTAAAAATTAAGTTTGAACATAAAAACAAGAAGGATATTTTTACTTTTTATGATTCTTAATATAGTTAACTAGGAATACCTTTCTTAAAACAGTAATCTATAAAAATGAAAATGTAACAAGAGTTGAAGTATGTTTTGTACAGATTAATATTAATAATTTATTATTATTTTAGGTATCACAAACACACAATATATATACAAGTCTTCATTATGTGTTGTAATAAATAGCAGCAGAGATAATCCCCAAAGGCAGATAACCTTAAAATGATCTGTATTTAGAATTTTGTACTGGCATTCAATACAGATGTGTGACAAAGCCTTCTTGTTTCCCCAAAGTGATGACATTGAAAGATAAACCATGATTAGATGGAAGTACATATAATAAATGCCAATAAATATTTAAAACACTGTAAAAAAATAATCTCAGAATTTTTCCAGTTAAGAATTCAGGGGTTATTAATAGGTTTCTATGTGTTGGAAGTATGTGAAAGGGTAAGAGTCTATTATAATCTTTTCTGCTGGCTGGTGGACCCCACAGCGACCTTTCAAAACAGAGCCTGGGATCCTGTTCCCCTCAGTCTTCACATTGCTAATTCCTTCAGTTTTCGCCAAAATGAA
Organism: Leucopleurus acutus; assembly: GCF_964270905.1. Taxonomy (NCBI): domain Eukaryota; kingdom Metazoa; phylum Chordata; class Mammalia; order Artiodactyla; family Delphinidae; genus Leucopleurus; species Leucopleurus acutus. Next base: position 87,311,062 of record NC_139145.1, read on the forward strand.
TAATTCTCAGAAGTCTTTCCTGATTCCCCATGTAAGTAGATTTTCCCTTCCCACTTCCATACAATTTATTCTCATCATTGTATCCTGTTTGCTTCCATCACAGCTTTTATCACAACTAGTGAATACCTAATTATGTGTTTACCTTTTTATCTGCCTTCTGTACCTGATTATAAGCTATATAATTACAAGGAGTGATACAGCCAGTACCTAATACAATGCTTTGCACAAAATAAAGACTCCAGTGTCTGCAAGATGAAAGAAAGTAGAGAGTAGGTTGGAGGAGGTTTGCTTTATTCACTGTAAGTTCATAGCTGTGAGAAATGGCATAGGCAGTGAATTCTGATTCATTAATCAATCCCTTTATTGAAAATGAAAATTATCCGATTACTTTGACTTAGAAAATTTTCCTGTCTATGCTTGGGTTTTGATGAGCACAGCTCTGAAATCAAGATCTCAAACTCTCTTTTCTTCAAGCACCTTCTGTGTAGTAGTTCCTTATATAATGGCTAAGGTGAATAAGTAAACAGAGGATAAAAACAAGGAAGTACTGCTTCTATTGCTCTAGCCCTTCCAAGAGGAATGGAGCTGGACTGCTTTAAGATCTAGCAAGCGTGGGAAGCTGCAGGGCCTTTACCTCAGAATGCACATATAATGGGGCCCAGATGACTAGACAACTGGGTGCAAGGGAGGGGGAGAGGAAGTCTCCTTTGGACTTAAGTAGCTATCCTAGACCACATGGTGGATGTTTAGAGGTATTTTTCTGTGTTTTAAAGGTACATCAGCAATTATTTCCAAGCACATAACTGTAGTTTTCCATAGAGAATTCAATAAAGGTCAGGGAGTCTCTCAGACTGAAAGTATAGTTTCTGGAACTGAGTCAATTACTGGCTGCATCAGGAAAGAAACAACAGCTGTAGATATGAGGTTCTGAGCTCTAAGAAATGAATGAGCCATCCCTGGATGTAGCGGTCTGAGCCCTCACTGTTTCATCCTTTCTGACAAGTCAGAAGAACAAGGAGTCCTAGAGGTGATGCCTAAGAAGAATTTCCAATTTAGGAACAAGGATATTAAGGACAATGTGTGGATGCTGTTACCCTAAAACTGCTACCTCTCAAGTAACAAAGTCTTCCATGAGATGATTTATAATATAAAACACTTGGGAATATCAGATTTTAGAAGAAGTACATCAAGAGATTAAAAAAAAAATCCAGTAGTTCCTGTCTGCTACTTTAACATTTAGAAAACAATACTATTACTACTAATACTAACTCACATTGATGGAGTGATTAGAATATTCTACGCACTGTGCTAAACACAAAGTTCACCAAAATTCTATAAGTACTGCTATTATCCCAGACTGTGTTTTATGAGTTGGGGGGGCTGTTATGTTATTTAAAAAATCTGACTGTAGTAGGAGGAGACAATAAACTGAACTGCAGATGTTTTTACAGTCTTTGAATATAATTCACCTCTAAGAAAAACTTAGTAAACTTACTTACATAAAATCTTTTGTATGCGTTTATAAGATGTTTAAATCATTACTTTCACAGTGCTTCTTACTTTATGGTTATATATTTATCCAAACAATGGTTCACAAATCATTTGAATCCACTGTTTTGTATATAGGGTTCTAACATATATACGAGGAAAGTACAGGCAATAATTCTAAATATTTATCTCCTGAGGTATTAGGATCTTGAGAACAGTAAAGTTTACTGAAAGAAAAAAAAAATATTTGATTTAAGACTTTCCCTACTGAGTAGTAGCCAACTTGTCTTAAAAGGAGAACTCACATTTCTAATCTTATATTTTCTTCCTATTAAATGCTTTTCTCCCACAAGAGGTTAAGTAATTGGCTCAGTCACAGTTTTGAGATCTCAGTTGAAGGCTGGTGTCCATCAGTGAAGGTGGTAAAGAAAACCACCAACAAAAACGTCTGTAAGAAAGGACAGAGCAAAATCTTATAGATGACAGGTGTTATGTTTCTAAGGAAAACTGATGCCTTTCTGAACACAGAGGAAGGGAAGGGAATCCACACAGTGATTTTTAGGAATTTATAAAGGCATCTAATGAAAAATGTCTTCCATTTCACCAGTGCTCAAGGTGTTCATACTCCATATGAATTATTGGTCTTTTGTACAAGCCACTGAATGGAAGAATACTGCTAATAATTTCCCCCTGCATTTTGTTTCTCAAAGCTTTCAAGTTGGTTATTATAACAAGGATAAAGGAAACTGCCAAGCACCTAGTTTTCTGTTCCTTTGAAAGGTTTCTGGCCAATATCACTGCTAACATAAGCCCACAAGAGTAACTTATGGGCTTATAGAGATACTGACTGAGATGTTCTGAGATGACTGAAAGATTAAAATGTTCTTTAGCTAAAAGAAGCAATGGTGAAAATGTAAATTAACCTTCTTTTGCCTACCAGTCATTGATCGAAGTACTAAAACTTCAGTCTTTACATACACCACAAAATGGTTACACAGCTTTTAATTTAAAAAGTAAATGTGAATACAATGTTATTAAGTGAAGCAAATTAGGAGAAAATATTTGAAAGATGTTTTTCATGGGTTTAAGAACTATGTCAGGTATACTTGGGAATATATACTCCACAAGTAGTACGTAATACTTTCTCTCTTTTTATTTCAACACGATAGCTTCTAGGTCTGATCCTATACAATAAAAATAATAACGTTACCTATTTGTATAGTTCACCATTTATAAATAACTTTTATTTACATTAGCACATTATCACTTAGTCAATAAACATTTGGTGACTCCAATTTGATGCAAAGTCCCTTTGCTAAGTGACTGGGAGGCAGAGCTACCATCAATTTTCACTACTGAGGGTGCATATCAGTATAATATATAGCTAATTGTTACAAAAATGTAGGCATCTGAAAACCCTACTCCCAGGGACCTCATCTTACATATGGTTTCCCAGCACTGATATTTTAAATTCACAAAATGATAAATGTACATTTATCCCTACCTGAGTATATAACTATGCCCATATGATTTATAAGAGCTTGATATTTCCTTGTTTGGCATGAACTTGTAGAATTGTATACATTAAAAGCACATGGGAATCATTATGTTGTAGTCAATGATACTTCTGACCCATAGCATTTCATACAGTGATCTCATCCATGTATAGAAAAACAAGCTCAACGCTTAATGGATTACCTTTACCATTCTAGGATGTTACCCTGGAGGGAAGAAAACTTTTCTGTATTTGTAACATTATGAGCATAATGGAGTTAACATACTACACCTGAGAAACAATCAGTATTGTCAACAAAGTCCCTTAAAATAAAAGTAAAATCCCAGATGGCAGATAAAATGGAAACCGAAAAGCCTGGACAAATTGTCTCACAACAGGTTCTCATCCAAGAGTTCTGACGTATATTGACAGAAGGTAGCTAAATCTTTTATCATAAACCTTGAAATTCCATTCATCTTATGTTCTGACATTTTTTAAAAGCCTGATCACATGTGGATATACTTTTTCTTTATTTACTTCACTTAAGTCCTTCCTCTGAACTGCTGAATAATTTTCATTCATACAAGAAGAACTGGAAAATAACATTATGCTTAAAATGCCATTTGTCTTCACTCAAACTATGTGTTTGTCTACTTACAAAGAGTGACATCCCAAAGGCAAAATGCAATGCAAATGTTTTATGTGTATAAAAACAGGATGCATCAGTAATAATTATCTTGAAATACGGTGGCAGCCTACAATCAAGGACATCAGCACAAGTAGAATGTGAATATCCATTTGTTTCTCAGAATAAGGCAAAACTGCAACATTTTAAACAAATAACTTGGTTCAGATTGATTTAATTCAACGGGTATGCTATAGAACTGGAAGAGTGATTAATTTCTTAACATTTTACATAACAAACACATTGTCAAATTATACTTGCAAGCAGAAATAAAACAATTTGTTGACACTGTTGTTTTGTTTTGGATCATCTGACATTCTCTTTGCAAAGGGAAAAGAGAAAATCTACAAAGCAGTCAAAGCTTTTACCAAGGCTAAAGCTAAAACAATTCCATTATAACTGATATCTACAGTCAGCAGTATTACATTGTTTGTCAATATCTATCAGCAAAGAAAACTGGTAAAAATCATATTTCACAGGTTTCCATCTCTCTAGTGCAGTTTAAGTATTTTTGGAAGTGTGGTGACCTCTTCAGGACACCAGTACCATTAGTCTGAGATCTGTAACTTACACAGGGTTCTAACACATTCTCTCTTGCTCACTCATCTGAGCTGATGGAAGTCCTGTTTCCTCAATTCAAACTACTTTATCTGACTTCTTTTGCAGCTCATCATTTTCCATGTTACAGTCTGGTTGCATATGTATGTCTTATATGTTCTTTTCCAAGGGGAAAAAAACACTTGGAAGGGAGTTTCTTATTTTAGAATTCCCTAACAGAACTAACAATTGCACAGAGTAAACCAACATGGCTTAAGAAAGGAAAGAGGAGGAGTAGGAAAAAAGGGAAGAACTTATAGTCATATTTTTGTATGGTAGAGTCTTACAATTTTGAATTATAAAGAAAAAGCATCTAACTACAAACTGTAAGAATAAAAGTACCACAAACCACAAAAGTCAGTGGGAGCTGAAAATAATAATCCTTCCAAAAGAAGAGGAGTCTTTCGTGGCAAAAACTCCTATAAAATCTGTCTGGTAGAGTACTAATAAGCCGTACTTATAGAGATGTCTAAAAATAACTTGGAGTGTTTTCATAATCTTAGGGCGAATAACCTGAATATAAGAAAACCATTATTATAAGTGAATCTTACAAAACTCCTAGACGTAGAGATACTTTGTTAATGTGCCACTTACTTTGCTATGCCTGCATAAGCCTTTTTCCACTTAAAACTGCCAAGGTTGGTTAATATGTATGATAGTATTACTTGGAAAACATCTGTATTTAATTTGGGTCTGAGATAAATGACTCCTATCAATAAGCATAAATTGTCTTTAATTTTTCATCTTTTTTCCATGTCTACTACAGTTTAGGCCTTTGTTGTATTTTTGCCTAATTGGTCTTCCTAGTCTTACGTGTTCTAAAGCAGGGGTCCCCACCCCTGGTCCACGGACCGGTTCTGGTCCACGGCCTGCTAGGAACTGGGCTGCACAGCTGGAGGTGAGTGATGCGCTAGCGAGCAAAGCTTCATCTGCCACTCCCCATCGCTCCCCATTGCTCGCATTACTGCCTGAACCATCCCCCCATCCGTGGAAAAACTGTCTTCCACGAAATGGTCCCTTGGTGCCAAAAAGGCTGGGGACCACTGTTCTAAAGTTTTATTAATACTGTTAGGAAAAAAATTAAGATATGCTAGCAACAAAAAGCATTGAATGGCTACTATGTTAGGGCCTGAGACATTAAAATAAAATAATTACTTCATAATATCTTCATAATGATAGTTAAGAGTCAAACTCATTTTTAGGAACAAATATCTATTGGCTCATCTACTAAGAACTGAGGAGGTAGAAGGAGGAATGAGGGAAGGAGTAAAGAAGGAAGGAAGGAAACAATCAAATAGCTAACAATGTAGTTGGAGAAATAAGACATTCATTTTGAAAGGTAATAACACCCAGATCAGACAACAGGGAGGAAGAGGTGAAGAAGCTGGTGGGGGGAGGAGGATTTGAGCCTGGTCTCAAAGGAAAAAAAGAGATAGAAAGGCTTAGAAGAGGGATGTAACCCTTTTTAAATGATTGACCCACAGGTCAAAGCTTTACTGAAACACAGTCATGCTGTTTAGTTTACATATTTTCTATAGCTGCTTTTGTCCTACAATGGCAGAGTTGAGTAGCTGTGATGGAGATGACCTGGAAAGCCTAAAATATTGACTATCTGGCCCTAAAGAAAAATTTCTAGAGCAAGGATTCATAAATGTTCATCTAATCCTTTTATTATTCTCAAAAATTTCAAGTTAAAATCCTGTGCGCCAGCGGTCAGAATGGCCATGATCAAAAAATCTACAAACAATAAATGCTGGAGAGGGTGTGGAGAAAAGGGAACCCTCTTGTACTGCTGGTGGGAATGTAAACTGATACAGCCACTATGGAGAACAGTACGGAGGTTCCTTAAAAAACTAAAAATAGAACTACCATATGACCCAGCAATCCCACTACTGGGCATATACCCTGAGAAAACCATAATTCAAAAAGAGACATGCACCACAATGTTCATTGCAGCACTATTTACAACAGCCAGGATATGGAAGCAACCTAAGTGTCCATTGACAGTTGAATGGATAAAGAAGATGTGGCACATATATACAATGGAATATTACTCAGCCATAAAAAGAAACGAAATTGAGTTATTTGTAGTGAGATAGATGGACCTAGAGACTGTCATACAAAGTGAAGTTAAGTCAGAAAGAGAAAAACAAATACCGTATGCTAACACATATATATGGAATCTAAAAAAAATTTTTAAATGTGGTCATGAAGAACCTAGGGGCAAGAAGAGAATAAAGACACAGACCTACTAGAGCATGGACTTGAGGATATGGGGAGGGGGAAGGGTAAGCTGGGACAAAGTGAGAGCGTGGCATGGACATATACACACTACCCAATGTAAAATAGATAGCTCGTGGGAAGCAATCGCATAGCACAGGGAGATCAGCTTGGTGCTCTGTGACCACCTAGAGGGGTGGGATAGGGATGGTGGGAGGGAGGGAGACGCAAGAGGGAAGAGATATTGAAACATATGTATAACTGATTCACTTTGTTATAAAGCAGAAACTAACACACCATTGTAAAGCAATTATACTCCAATAAAGATGTTAAAAAAAAAAGTCCTGTGTGCAATATTACTCATATCTTTATATGCAATGAGGTCTTGATATTAGCATATGAAAAATGAGGGAGGTAGTACCATTCACAGAATATTACTTTAATAAAGGTTACTTCTGTCTATTCAAACATCTGTAGTGTTGTACAGTTCAAAAGTGACAAAGGAAAAAATTAATAACTGAGCTATTAGGAACCTTAAAAGTAATTAGTGATATTGAACTTAGTCCTGGGTGTGCCATGCTCACCATCTGCATTAATGGTAAGTTACAAAAGACATGGCTTATGGAATCAATCATATGACAAGTCCTTGTACCTCCAAGGGATGAACATTAACACAGTGGGCAGGGAAATGAGCACCCATCACTGCCTATAAATGGCTGACTGTGTGCACAAAGACTTCCATGTCTAAGAATGTCCTTCAGTAGGAACCATCATTACCACATGCACTGAGAAAGTGTAAGGGCAATACTATCTTAGAAATGCCATTCTTATGCCTCTGATTATATATTTTTCTATGTTGATGTCTTGCTTCACCTGTTATTTCCCATGGCTTTTCTCTTGCATATTAAATAACTTAGCATTAGATAACATTTTGAGTATATTATGCCCTTTGGAGCAAATAAAGGGAATTGACTTTTTTATACCAAGTACCATTATCAAATAGTATTTTTAAAAATTGGGTATATTTTGTGCTGCAAAATTTTTAAGATTCCCTAACTAATAATCTACATTTGATTCTTTAATACACACATTACTCAGTTGTCCTACGTGCCAGGCACTGTGCTACCTATGGGAATAAGGCCTTAACATGAAGGAAATACAGTTTCACCCTTCAAGAGATTCACAGCTTCTGCTGTGCACCTGTGTATGTTTAAAGCAACAATATTTAAACAACTTCAGAAGAACTGAGTAATTCAAAGAGAAGAGCTTCAAATAAAAAAGTTAAGTAAATTTCTGATGCCCAATAGGTGAAAAGAGATTTCCTTCAACAGATACTATTTGAAAGTTGTGGTTCTCTGACCTTCTCATCCTGTAATATAAAAAGCTTCCTGAAATATCCAGTTTCCCTTGTTTCTTAAAGAAAATGAGAAAAAGATATATAAAATTCACACCTTTTTTGTATCCTTTCCTCCTGCTTAATTGAGGACTCCTGATATGTCCAAGTCATAGGTGCACAGGCAGAAGATGCTAGAGCAGATCAAGCTCAGGCAGGCAAGAGTAAACCACTTTTCAGTCCAGCAATGATGTAACAAGCCCCCTCACATTATTAACTCTGCAACTGTTAACAGCGATTGTGGAAGATGAGCGTTGCATTCCAGTGCCACCAGGCTGGTTTTAGATTCAGCAGTGACAGAAATCTATTCTTATCTCTTCTCAAAATCTAGGGGATTCTAGACCATGACCATGTTTTCTTGCATTGGGAAAGACAGCTGGACAGGCAGATGGTTCAGGAAAGACAGGAAGATGAATCAAATGGCAACAGATATCTATGAAAATATGAATGTTTCATGCTATGGAGAGGCAGTATATCTGATATGTCAGATCAGAAAACTGCCTGTCTGCTCTTCCCAACAGGGTACAGACAAACGGCCACATGATGAATAGGAAGAACATGCACTGCTGAAAACTTCAGTGGCCCTTCTGCTTAAATGTTCCTTTTTAAGCAATATTAAAGTATTTCATAAAATGGTTTCAATTCAGCTCAAAAACAGGGCGTTAATAAAGATGATGGGGAAAAGGCTAATTCCTGTCTTTTATAAAGAAAAGAACAGACATAAATACATCAGGTAAAACTTTTTCAATGTTGTAGTGTTTTTCTTCTAAATAAATAAAGCCTTGAAAATGGAAAGAGGAAAATAAGAGAAAAGGTGTATACAGTCAAATAGCTCTGGGCAGTGACCTCTTTCAGTAGCCGGTTTGGAGCAGTAGCCCAGGGAAGGCCCACGGAGATGGCTAGCACTGGCTGCCAATTGTAAATTTTACTTCAGACCACTATGGTTGACATCTTCGTCCTTTACTGTAGCTACATAGAGACCATACTGTAAATACAGAAGAATGATCACCAGCTGCTTTTACCTCATTCAAACCCTTTTTACTGACAAATTTAACCCATATATTTTTTCATCCATCTTTGTTTTCTTTCATCTAGTTCTAATATGCCTTGGTGAACAACACCCTCTTCCTCTGTAACTAGACAGTCATTTAACACTATGTATCATTTGAATTGCCATTTAGTTTTCTCAAAGGCTTTCTTATCTCTTATTTTAATTTAACCTTACAGCCACTGATTGTAAAGTAGGTATTGTTAACACTCTCTTAACAGAGGAAGGGAGAAAATCTGGATATAATACATTTTTTTCAAGATAATTTTCTCTTTTAATTTGTTTTTTTTAAATCATAGAAAAACTAGGGAAATGTCTTTATTTTAGGTAGACCGATATTCATGCCTTGAGATGTGAAAAAAACAACAAGAGACACTTTCGGTGTTGTCACTGTTAAATCCCAGTCATTTGAGAATAACACAAAGCTGTATTCTGTGTCCACGTATTTCATTGTTACATTGTTTCACATGTTACAGTGAGTTCTACTGGCCAGATAGCAAGACTCCCCAGAAGCAAAACCCATTACTCTCCTGGTTTTCTTCCCAGAGAAGAAAACCTTCCAAAGGAAACAGGTTTCTTTCTATGAACGGTGTTTTTATAAATTTCTTTGACTGATAGTTTAATTGTACAGAATTAGGGACATTTCTGAATAGAGTGAAAATTATTTTTCTCCTTCATTTTCCAGTTGTCATTGTTATTTGTGGCACTATAAGTTATCAAGGATGAAATAATTTAAGATCTTAAAGGAAACACTTAACTATCAGTGAATCCCTAAGTAAGCAAATAAGTTAAATAAACAAACGTTATTCTAGAACCATTTTACTGTCAAACTAGATTAACAGTACTAGAAATGACAAACATTGGGTACTACCATCAAAAGTTGAAAGTAATTTTGAAATTCCCTCCTCATTTAAAAAAGCTAGGGGCAAAATGAACTGATAGTTTTTAAATGAATGAATGAATTAATGGTTTTAAAAAATCACATGTATTTTTCCATGTTCTTTTCTTACCCTCAAATATTTCTTTCACTGATTCACGATTAATTCAAAGTTTCACTGATTCACTCATCCATTTATTCATTCACTTTGCTTTCATCATTTCCACATTGTTTATCTCCATGTCAGACCTTTCTCTTCAGTTCTACTTCTAAATACTCACCTGCCTTTTCAATGTCTTCACAAATATCTTACAGGCACTTCAGATTCAACATGCCTCAAAATAAACTCATCATTTCACCCCCAATCTCCTCCCCCCACAAGAAAACCCCCAAAACCGAACAAACCAAAAAACCGTGCTCGTCTTCCAGTATCTCCTGAGTCTAGAGACCTATCATCCAGCTGCACATCCAGAAACATGGAAGGTGTCTTGATACTGACTTCCTTGAAAGCTTCCCTTCCCTGCATCCACTCTTCCCTCTAGTCCAGTCTCCACACTGCAGCCAGAGTAATCTGCATGGAACATGAATGTGATCTCTCCTACAAATAGATAACTAATAAGGACCTGCTGTATAGCATAGGGAACTCTTCTCAATACTCTGTAATGACCTATAGGGGAAAAGAATCTAAAAAAGAGTGGATATATGTATAACTGATTCACACTGCTGTACAGCAGAAATTAACACAAAATTGTAAATCGACTATACTCCAATAAAAATTTAAAAAACAACAAACAAAATCCCTACAATGGTCTCCATTGCTCTCAGGGTCGGGACCACCCTCCTGCACCTGGCCTACACCTCACAGGGTCTGGCCCCTGCTACCTCTCTGGTCTCATCTCAAGTCGCTATTTAACCTAGTCATAGTCTGATTACCTTTCATTGCCTTGAAAGGCCGTTCTCCTTCCCACCTCCAAGCCACTCTCTCCCAGTTGATTGTTTCCTCTCTCCTCTTCCATCTTCCCTTAGTTACTTAACTTTCGGTTCAAATGTCATTTCTTCAGAGATTCCTTCCACAGCCTCAGGATGGGGCCATATCCCACTTTAAAATGCATTCTTTGTATGAATATCTGTTAATGTATGGCTCATTCGCTAGACTTTAAGCTCCTCAAGGACAGAGACCCCATCTGATTTGCTCAATTTATTATTCCAAACACCAACCATGTGCTTGACACATAGAAAGTACTTAAGTAAATATGTGATGACTTCAATTGAACAAACATTATGGAACACTTGCCCTTTGACTGCTTTTCAATACCCAGATGCTTACAAAGTAAGTGGATAAAGTATTCTTTAATAAAATTAGAAGGGAAAAGTAAAATGTTTAAGTTCTGCTAAATATAAAAGGTATTTAGGTAAAATACCTAATTAAAAGGTAATTAAATTTACCTAATTAAAAGGTCAATTTAGAAATCCCTTGGGAATTAAGCTTATTTTTAATACAGCCAGTCATGTAAAAGAAATTCAATAAATTACCCCAATATTTGTTGGGTGGCTCTTGCAGTTTAGACTGCTGTATGCTATTTTTTAAATCCCTGCTATAAAAGGCCTTTGGAAATCCTATTCTTGTTTCTTGTCCACTCCCTTCCCCCAATGCACTCTTTAACAAATTATCAAATATCTTTCACTTCTCTCATTTTCCTTGAGAGTAGAGAGCATGACTAAACCGGGCCTTTTACAAAGAAGGCATTCAATACATGGTTTTGCATTGATCTAACCCGTGGAACATAGAGAGGCTTTAGAAATTATGAATAAATTGAGGAATTTTACCAGGCAAGCTTTTATGATATCAAAAAGCAAAAATATAGAAATCTCAATAATTGTTTCTACTAGGATATGCATTTAAGTATAAATTTGATATGAAAATTATAATTTTCTTTCCTTTACTAATATATATTTAAAAAAATAGTCTTAATATTTATATGGCACAATGTGATAAAAAAGAGTGAATTCTTAAATTACACACCATTTATGTTTTCATTTGATTCCAAAGAGGTTTATAGATTATTTGTATATCATGCCATATGGTTATGTCCTACCTTGAGTTTTAAAATATCTCAAATAGCAGACATAATTATTTTAATTTTTTTCTTCATTAATTTATGTAAGTAAATAGATGCCTAATTTTAAAAAAGTATAATGGGAATTTTAAGAGTGAAGGGAGAAATACTATTCACTGAGAATTAAAGTTGCTCATTATATACTGTCTTAAAAGGCAAGGAACTAAGTACCTCTGCACTATTCTAGCCATACCATTCATATTCTCTCATTATTTACACAATAATGAGACAGAGGGCACGTAAGGGAGAAAGAAGCTAAATGAAATATGTGCCTATTGAGCTCTCTAATACATAATAATACATCTGATGTTTGCTGCCCAATTATTTCAAACTACATGTTAAATATTAATACTTTCTGGCATGTTATAAACTACTGCTGTTTTCTTAAGCCCTGATCATTATCTGCAATAGGACAGGGTCAATATAAAAAATAACTACTGTTAGATGAAAAAGGGATTGAAACAGGATAGTATTCACCTTCTGTGACTCTTGGAGGATGACAATATCTGGAGAAGAGCACTGACATTGTCTCACTAAAACTCTGGGGTGATCACATTCACACAATCAAAAAAATACTCTGAGCATCCTAAAACCTTCATTCTGACTCACAACAGAAAAAGAATTTTGGTCTGTTTGTGTGACACATACTGGTTTGCATCACACATAATTACTTCTTCATTTATGCAATATAAAGAAATGAGTTAGTGAAAAATAAAAATGGAAGAATAACATTTAGGGGTGAAACAGTTTAGGATTATTTTTCCAGAAAGTTCTTAGTCATCTAATGGCATTCAATTAGTACTTTGGACAGCAGATAAGACCTATTTCATTTATTCATTAATTTATCCACTTATACATATATTAGATATTTATCACACTCCTACCTTTTGAAAAGTACCCAGTGAAAATTTTCACAGAAAATTTACACTATTTCCTTCCCCACAAAGAAGCAAATCAAACTGTGCAATAAAAAATGTTCAGTATTAAAAGGTCAATTTGAGAACACAAAATAGGGATGTGTTTCTTTTCTATAATAATAAAAATGTCTATTCATAAGAAGTACAAATAAGTGTACCAGACCACAAACAGTAAGTCTCTAAGCTATTTTATAAAACTTTGATATTCATTATAATAGAGGCCATTTAATTTTACAGTATATAATCTTACATTAGAAGGAAATGGCCTTTGTTTAGTAAACAAAATAGCAAGTGAATGACATCTTCTCTCTTGTGTCACTTTAGTTCTACAGATGACATTAAACCTCCAAAAATCAGACTTGAACCAGACTTAATCAGACTTAAATTAACTAGCAACATTACCGAGTTATTAGGTTAGGTAAATAATAATTATTTTCATACACAAGTCACAAAACCAGAGACCGGGGGGAAAATATAACCCTCTATAAATTATGTATACATTTAATTTTACTTATTTCTTTAAATCAATGGGTCTGTGACCTAGGATACTATTTGCAAGGTACCATTCTTAAAGATCTGTATCTTATTTGGAAAACATATGTCCAATTAAATGCAAAAAATTGCAGATGAGATCTTGAGGTTACTTTCTTTTATTTTCTTCCATTACAAGAAATATAAGATTAATGTGGGAAAGTGAGAATGCCAGAAGGAGTGGCGCTCTGTCTACTCTTGACTCTGTCACTAGCACAGTTCTCAGCATTTAGTAGGCTCCCAGTAAAAAGAAAACTATGTGTTATGCTTTTATTTGGCTCATTATAGTTTGAAGCAGTCATGTTTGAATTACTAGAATTACAGAAAACAGAACATTGGAGAGTGTCTTACAGTCACCTGACTTTATGAGGAAAGTAATACTGGAAGATCACTATTTGATATCTGTGCAAATATGAAGTTATCTTTCACTCTTTCTTTCACTTACATATAATGTCTAATATCGCAGCAAATCCTGATGGCTCTACCTTCAACATTCACCCAGAACCGACCACTTCTCATGCTCTCCACCACTACCCTCCTGGTCCAGCTCCCATGGTCTCTCACTTTGATTATTGCAATAGCTCTCTAACTGGTCTTCTCATTTCTGCACTTGCCCCCTTAGAGTCTATTTTTAAAAAAGAATTCCAACTAATCCTTAAAAAACCTGGGACAGATCAAGTCAGTCCTCAATGGCCCCCATCTCATGAAGACTAAAAGCAAAGCCCTTTCCATGACTTACAAGATCTTCCTGATCGGGCCACCACATAACCGTTTAACCTCATTTTCTGTCTCCCTTGTTGGGCTTCTTTGGACATACCTGGCAGGTGCCTATCTCAGGGTGTTTTGTACTTGCTACAAAGTTGCTAAAGTTTTTCTCACTGATATGCACAGGGCTCACTCCTTTCTCTCTTCTGGGTCTTCTCTTACACCTTATATAAAACAGAGCCTCGGGCTTCCCTGGTGGCGCAGTGGTTGAGAGTCTGCCTGCCGATGCAGGGGACACGGGTTCGAGCCCCGGTCCGGGAAGATCCCACATGCCGCAGAGCAGCTGGGCCCGTGAGCCATGGCCACTGAGCCTGCGCGTCCGGAGCCTGTGCTCCGCAACGGGAGAGGCCACAACAGTGAGAGGCCCGCATACCACTAAGAAAGAAAAAAAAAAAAACAAAAAAACAGTGCCTGCCCCTACCTTCCCATTCCCTTTAATCCTATTTTGTGACTCTCTATAACATTTCTCACCATGTGGAATATTTTATATTTACTTGCTTATTCTTTTTTAAGTGCATTTATTAATTGCTTCCCCTCTCTTTCGTAAGCTCCGTAAGGGCAGAGTTTTGTTTATTTGACACTGAAGCGGGGAGCAGAATTTGCAGCCCCAAAATACACCTTTTAGGCTTAAGGATTACTTTGAGCTGATTATTTGAGCAGACACAGGAGAAGCTCTGAAAACTGAGTAGTTACCCTTTTTAAGGGAAATTTCCATTTGTAAGGGTGTCTCCCTCTCTACCGGGAAGAGAGGGATGACCAAATCTCTAAAAACTCATCAGTGGAGAAAACACCAACTTAAATCTGCATAACAACCTTACCCTTGTTTACTGTGCTTTTCCTGGTAACTCCCTATAACTGGCCTCCCCTCTTCCCCAACATCTTTCTTTTGTCTTTAACTGGATGTGGTATTTAAGGTGGTGGCTTGGGTCATTTCAGGGAGTTACTCAGTTTTCCTGGGTATCTCCCATGTATACAGGAGGTGTACTTCTTATTAAACTTCTGTTTTTCTCCTGTTGATCTGTTTTTCATTACAGGAGTCTCAGCCAAGAACCTGGAAGGGCAGAGGGAAAATTATTATCCTCCCCTATACTGCTGTAGCCATAGTATCTAGAAGAGTGTCCGGCCCAAACATACTCAGGGCTGGAAACACATAGCTAAAAGGGTAATGAGAGTAAGGTAGCAAATTGTGGTGAAATGGGCTGGAGATACAGATGAACCACCTGGAGATTCCTAGGCTTTAATTTTGTTTTTTCTTCAGGGTGAGGATGTGGACTTGTTGACAGCAACAAGAACCAAAAGAGCCCAATGTTTAAAATATCACATTAAACAAAATCACACAGATGTATAAGTACTCTGTGAATAGTGTCATAAGCTCCACATTACAGCCATTAGTAAGAAAATGAGTG
This sequence comes from Leucopleurus acutus, assembly GCF_964270905.1. Classification (NCBI taxonomy): domain Eukaryota; kingdom Metazoa; phylum Chordata; class Mammalia; order Artiodactyla; family Delphinidae; genus Leucopleurus; species Leucopleurus acutus. The sequence goes on from NC_139145.1 coordinate 87,326,601, forward strand.
TCTCAGATTCAACAAGGCCCTATCCTATGTAGACAGTGTCATCATTAGAAACTCTGGGGACCACGGTCAAGTGAACTGAGATATCCTGCATTTGCTTTTGCTTTACGTGGCCATCTTCTGAAAAGTTTCTGCATCCTTGGCTAAGTAGACAACTGAACGTAATCTTACAGTGGTATGGACACGAGTCGTCTCTTCCTGCTAAATTGTGAGCCTCTTGAAATGCTGTAGGGATATTTCTTATTGGAGAGCTTAGAGATATCCCTTTCCTACTCAAGTAGCCTTGCAGTGTCTAACCCAAATCAGTGTGTCAGAAAGAGTATTATTATCTTCAATTTATATTGGAAGAGATGAAAGTATAGTAGGTAACTTCATTCATTCATCCATTCAACAAACTTTTACTGAGCACCAAAACTAGATACTGGCAACTGTTCTCTGTATCAAGGAATGAACAAGATCAAGCCAGTATCCTCATGGAGCTTACATTCTAGTTGAGGCAGACAATAAAAAGTAAACCAGTACTTTTTTATGGTTTCTATGTCTACATGTACCACTGTTATACATATATTTATATGCACATAGTTGCATATGTAGATATAAATGGTCATGATAAGGACTGATGAAAAATGAAGCAGGGTAAAGGTTACAGCGAATGCTGAGGTGGGGGCAGGGAAGGGGTCCAAAGTCACACAGCTGATGTGCTACAGGGCCAGGATTCAAACACAGAGCATTCCAGTGTCAAATCTGTGGGCTTAGCCACTATGCTGAAGCTGTTATACGGCTCTGCAAATGCTGGGCTTCCAGGCTGTTAGAGCTGGCAGTGCACAGGCAGACAGTCTGACTGGCACAGAGACACTTGAAAAGGGAAACCTGGGAATGAAAAGGCCTTCTCATCGTGCTTTTGAATTTCATCAAATCAAAAACATATTTAAAGATAATTGGACAAAACCCCGAGTAATTCTCAATATTAGTGAGATGAGTCAATGCCCAGTAAATGGCTCAGGCTTGAGTTCTCTAGTTCCATATGTTGATTGCTCTGATCCTGCCTCGGAGGCCAGAGAGTAGGAAACAAACATAAAAAAACAAAAAAAGCAAGCGAGAAGGTTAACCTTGTTTCTATGTCATCCGTGTTCTAATGGATTCCTCAGAAGCCGGAATTTCTATTTGACCAAGACTAATTAGGAAAAGGTAGCTACTCTAGCATATATCAGGTTTTACTTTAGAACCTGAATTCAACCAATGGTTACCCAAATGCCTGGGGTAATCATGAACCCAACTCCACGGTTCTGGGCTTAATCTCCTGTCTGTCGTATGGATGTGGTGTGAGCTAGGATTCAAGGAGACTGCACGACCACCTGCAGGAAAGAGTAAATCCACCAGCCCTTCACCAAGGAACTGGGTGGGGATGAATCATCCCAGGAAAATATGGAGTTAAGACTTGTAAAGCACTCTCTTATCTCTACAACGAGGCTTTCTCTAAATCAGCATTTATTAAATGGTTTTAAGATTTGCTTCATACAAGAGATGTCCACATGGCTGCTTATATTCACAAAAGGGAAGAAACTGAGAAGTGTATCTAACACATAGTTTAAGTGTTTTGCTTAGTTTCACAGCCTTTGTCATTCACTTGATCTAGACTTGGGTCATCCATTCACCAGCTGTATGACATTGGACAAGTTACTTATTTTGATGGCTCAATTTTTTTCTAGTGTGAAATAGAGATAAATGGTCATAGAAATATGAAGACTAAATAAGATAATGAATGTGCTTGCCCAATAGGAATCATTCAATGAATGCGTGGTAGCCATCTTTTAGGGAGACTGCTCAGTATGTGTCCCATCCTCTGAGAATTATCCCCTCACACACAGTAACTGGCTCCTGTAAATCTATGTAACAGTCATCCTGCTTACTTTTCCCTTGTCTAGCCATGTTATTGATTAAAACAGGGGTAGACACCTAATATAAACTGGGCCAATCAATTCTTTCTGCCAAAAATTTGAAATGAGACCTCAAAGAGTAATTAATTATCTGCAGATGAGGGGCTTGGAAGGTTGTGACTCGAATGTCACTTGAGGGACCTTTGCACATCGGGGCAGAGGAATGTAGTCTTCAGAGCAAGAGGGAAATGAAGTAGCAACATAGCAAGAAGAAATAATGAAAGACCAAGTGAACACAGAGGGTAAACAGAAAGAGATGCTGCTTTGGTTCCTGCTTCCCAGTTCCTAATTATAATGACTCCCAGAGCTGGCTGAACTTCCTGTCTTTTGAGTTCTGTGAGATAACTCTATTTCCTTCTAATAAATTTCCTATTGCTTAAATTAGCTTAAGCAATTTCTGTTTTTGTAATCAAATAGGCCCTAAGAGAAAATGGTAAACCAACCATTTGTGTTTGTTTAATGTAAAAGATCACTTTTGACATTCTGAACCAGAAATGTACTTAATGTAATTAAGTGAATAAAAGTCAGAAATAATAGAGAATGAGGTATAGGCTAATTTTCCTCTATCATTTCTAGGTAACATAAGACAAGGCTAGCCCTCACTAAGCCATGAAACAGTGCTCATGTACTCCTATTCCCTTCTTCCCCTCTCTTTTCACTCTCAAGGACTTTCATTCCGTTTACTGGACTGAGCTGAATTCCTGAACAGTATCCTACATATGCTGCATCTTTCCTACCAGTAACCATAAATCAAAACTCATCTGTTCTCTGACCTTTTACCCCAAATCCATCATTTCTGTTTTCTAAGAAGGCAGTTAGATACTCTGGTACATTAACTCAACCCAACGTGTTAACTGATTCCAGTATAAGAGAAGGCTTCCTTTTTCATTCCTGGAAACATAGATGTGACTTTAGGAAAAAATCCTTTAATTAAAATGAATGAAACTAGCGATAGGAAATTCTGACACTGAATAACATAGCAGGATAAATAATTTTTAGAAAGGTGTTCCTGTGAATACCAAACTGCTCTAGAAAAGAAACAAAGGTTAAACTAGAGGAGGACCATATATTTTTGAGACTTTTAAAATTACAGTCCTCTTTGTACTGTAGCAAAATTGGTTTAGAAGCTAAAAGTAGAGCTTAATATATTCAAAATTATAATCAAATGTTAGAACAAGAAAACCAGTCATAAATGCTTAGTCAACTAACTTGAGATTATCACATTTCTATGCTAATCCTGTGTTTTTAATTAACAGATAAAGTAGAAGGGGGTATCTAAACAATAGTGTACAAAAAATGAAAAAAAATTTCAAGCTCTAATTAAATGGAGAAGCAATAACAAAATACTGCTGCATTTCAGCAACTGTTCATTAAAAAACAACAGAAAAGACCTTGGTATGTCTTTCTAAAATTACATTTCACAGGCTTCAGCATCCTCTTCTGTTTTTACTCATGACCATAAAGAGTCCAGATGTTGATTATAAGCTGAGCCATCACACCAAACACCAGCTGGCCTTCTGCCCTGAATCTTCTAATTGGTCAGAAGATGCATTTCTTATGGAAAGCAGCTGAGTCCAGTGTAGTGATTCAGAGTGGGGCTCTCAAACCAGAGTGCCAGGATCCACATCCTGGATCTGCCACTTTCTTTTAATATGATCTTGGGCAACATACTCAACCTCCCTAACCATAAGTCTCCTCATGTTACAACAGGCCCAACAATAGTACCCACTGTTGCCTTGAGGATTCACTCATTCACCTTTAAGTGCCAGGCACTGTTTTAGGCTTTTGGAATCCAAAAGTAAACAATATAGGTAAAAATTATTGCCCTCCTGAAGCTTAAGTTCTCATATATTGAATCAAAAGCACTTAATTAGCATAATGCCTGGTACTCAGTAAGTAATCAATAAATGTCAGCTGTTAGGCTCATGAATACTTGATTGAGACAGAACAAAACACTGGAATGGGAATGTGTCATAATGAAGTCAGCACATCTAAGACCTAACAGTGGCCCTGCCACTAATTCTCTAGGTGACCTTCGTTTAATCTTTCTCGGCCTCGATTACTTAATCTGCAAACTGATCTTAAGATCCCTTTTTTAAATATATGGAGGATCATAAGACACAGAAAAGATGAAGCGTTCAAAAACACTGAAGAAAATATGCAGATACATTAAGCACAAGAATACTTTTCCACTACATTCAAAGTTTAGGAAGAACTCAGATGCTAGTCAGTTGCATTTAAAAAATAAACTCTCAAGAGAGTTTCCATTTTCAAGGGAAAAATGTAAATGATCAATATCATATCAAATCTTTAGCTTCATGAAATATGAAATCACAAACAACAAAAATAAGACAGAAGTTACATTTTACATTTATCTTAAAAAGTACACATGCTTAAACCTTATCAGAAATCACTGGATGAAATAATCTTCTTCTGGAACATATGTAAGTGAAATGTAATATTGTTCCTTTCTGGGCAATCTTAGCTTTCTTAAATTGTTTTTCCAATGAAACTTAAAAATAAAATTGGTCCCATACCTATACCTTTTCACAAGATTATACATTTTTCAAGATTCTGTAAATTTTGTTCAAATTACTTTCCTTTTCCAGTTAAAAACCACAGACCTTTAACTGTCTTAAAATTATCTGAATGTATGGCTAGATATTCCCAAGTTTAGCCAAATTAAAGGGTAGACACAGCCCTTGGAAAGAAAGACCCTGTTTATCTGGCTCAGCCCAACGTTCCTTGGTATTCCCATTTTGATAGTATTATACTCTTTGTAGTTCCATGATAGTCATACTTTCTCATGAAAAACATAACTTTGCTTGCAACTTTGCTTCAGCTAGAAAATTCTTTCTCCTTCTATTCAATGATGCACTCAAGTCTCACTCAAACAGTATCATCTGCAAAACTTTCCCTGATTACTCCCCACCATAGCTCCCAGACTGACAGGTCATATTAGACCCTCTTGATATTGCTCCCATGGTATCTTGTATACATTGTCACTAAACTTATTATCTCTTTGCATTATTATTATTTTCTGTTACATCCATCTGAAGGCAGGGATCATGATTCTCATATTGCTCTCATCCTGGCACAGAATAAGCTAATGTTCATGTTTTTGAAGTGCCAGCAATACCATTGTTCTCAATGGATAAGCAAAACATTTAGCAAACAATAAAATATTTGCAGTCTTATATATTTTCATTTGTAGAGTTATTAATCTTACTCCATAACAAAACATCACTGTGGTAGAGTAATCAAAAATGAAGAGGAATCAGTACAAGAGTTAAAATAGAAAAAGAAATCATATTCTATAGTATCTCTCCCTAGATACCTTTTCTGGCACTGACAATGACATACAATATCATGAAATGCAGAAATGCTTCCAAGACTCCCAATAGATTATGGTCTTTAACTCAAATACATGGCAATCAAGAGTTTATCCTTCCTTTACTTTCCATGGACAAATAAAATACATGGCACAAAACCAATTTTTAAAAATAAACCCAAATAAAAATAAATCTTGTAGTAGAACTCATCAGCAATAAAACCATAAACACCATTACCATTTAAATCTAATATAATGTCAAACCTCAATCCACTTAACATCAAGAATCATCAGGTTTAATACTTTTTCCAGAGTGACAACTAGCAATCTAATAACACGGCACTGTAAGTAAACACACCCCTGCAAAGTTTATCAGTGTACTTCAAATATTTGTATGAAGTACAAGTAGGAAAGAAAATTTCACATTGGCTTATAGAATAATTATAAAGAAAACAGGGTTGATTACAACTAAACTGAAACACAAAATATCCAACACTCTCAAACTATAAGCAGAAATAGTTTCAATTAGAAACTTAGTGTATCAAGAGAACACTCCTGGAAGTGAAATGGAAATTACAACAAGAACGCTTTCCAAAACAGCATGCCATTTCTTTATGCAATTATTTGTTTCCATTTTATAGCTGTCATACTTGTTTACCTATAATGAAACATTGCTCTGCTCTTCTCATAGTAATCAAAACAATACAACAAAGCTAAAGAAAGAGAATGCGTCCCCCAAAAGTTAAGATGATATTCTGGGGAGATGCAATTAGAAATATTTTCAAGTTCTGAATTCCAGTGACCTCTAATCAGTGAACAGGATAAAATGTATAAGTTCATATAAAATTTAAAGCATATTTAAATTTTTTTGCTTTGATTTGTAGGACAAAGACTTTAGAATTCATAGACATACATATATTTTGAGATGTCAAGAATGGAGCTTGGGGGCCTTTCTTCATTACTTGAAAAATGAAAGGGAACTTTTAATCACGTTTTAGAAACTTTAATTAAATTTTGAAATACCTTACTAGAAATTCTTCCAATGAGGAAAAATACTTTTCACTGCAGTGTATACTATATACATATATAGTATTTATATATTTATGTTATATTTATGCTACATAAATATATATATGATATTTCTTAGGAGAAAAAAACATATAACATGTCTTGAGTATATCTAGTAAATATAAATCAATTAAAACTCCACTGCAATTACTACTGCTACCACAGAAATAGTTCCACAGAATGACACAGAGGAACACAGTTCTGTAGCACAAGTCACTTCCATAAAAAATTCACCACAAAGAATGATTTACTTTCTCAATATAGAGTCCTGTATTGGTGAGGTACCAAAAAGGAAGAGAAAAAAATTGAATTCATCCAAAAGAACATTTATGTTAAGTTTGAAGAGGAACAAAAGATCACTGGCTAGAGGTATCATAAAATTCATCCAGTAATCATGATTAACAAGAGAAATAAGAATAGCAAATAGTTTAGAAGGTATCCGTGGAAGTGATTATAGAAAAATATTATATTGTTGTTATAATATAGCTAGTAAGGAAAATCGTATCAAAAATGTATTTATGAAAATAAAGACAAAAAGAAAATATTCTATGTGACAGATGACAAATTTGGAGTTTTTGTGTTAATGCCTGTCAGCACCCTGACAGATGTGACTAATCGATCACTGGACTCTTTGTCACTGAATCTGGAATCCTTCTCAATGCACAACACAGACAGCCACTACCCATCACTGAAAGTCGGCACTGAAACCTATTTGTCAAACCTGCTCTCACCAACATTGTTCAAGATGTTCAATCAGAAACCTTACCCCCAGGCAAATAGTACAGGACTATGTACAATCTTATAGGATATGTGGTCAAGCGCGGGTTGACTTTCAAAAATTTGGAAATGCATGCAAATTCTTAAAAACCAAAATGGGAAGATAAAATTACAGCAGATAATGTTATGATTCTGTAAGTGGGATAAATTTTTAAAAGCTAACTGCCATCGGCAATTTAGAATGGTTTCAATTCTCATGATAGAGGCACTTAAAAAAATACAATCATCCATTTGCAAGAAAAGCAATCACTAAAGGCAGCAAGAAATTGAAACAACAGTTCCCTCAACCACAACACACCAGAAATTAAAGACTGCTACTGGTAACTGACATTAAAACAGTTTCAAGAATGTGTATTTATTATGGCTTAAAGCTATAAATAGTCTGAGTTAAAAAAAAAAATCTGAGACACGATAAAAACTGCAGTAGAGAACAATCAAAATTATAGGTTTTCTCTAAATAAAGGGCAAAATCCTTAATTGTTACTTTTAACATGAAGTAATGAAATTAGTGATAATGCAATTCTTGTCCAAAATCAATTGTCTTAGTCTTCACAAATATACATTACAATGTGATCTGATCTACAATCATTGAAAGTAAATACGGTCTATATTCATAGAAAGTAAAACAGGAATATGATAGTAGCTTAGTTTTAGTTGTTTTAATTTCCAGAAAAATAGTATCCCTATTGAAATGTATTTTAAAACACATGTGACTGTTGAACTATATTTGAAACATAAGCCATAATTTTAGTTTCAGAATAAAACTGAACACTAAGCAAAATTTTTTGGGGAGAATTAAGTAAAAAGTATTCACTGAGATCAAATAAATGTATATTTAAGGTGCATATAACTTTGTTCTGCTGCAATTCTATGTTGTACAACCTCACAAGAATATGAAGTCAAACGCTGCATAATGAAGCACATGAGAGAAAAATATACCTCAATAACCAACCAGCTTAAAGTTCACAATGGTTCAATCTGACAATGAACCCTCCCCACATTAAACAGTATCATGTGCTGTTTCAAGCCAATAAAAACTACACCAAATCCCCCACTTTATTTTGCTTATATACACTTAGCCATATTTAGGATCTGACATGAATTCTGCAAGAGATCTTAATTTGTATTCACACTTAGCAAAAAAAGATTACTTTCAGCTACAAGCAGCTAAAATCACAATCTATAAAGCATTAAAACCAAGTTGATGGTCTTGATATAATTAGAGAAAGTTTGCTAAAATCTCCTTTGAAATAACTAGTGTGCTCAAATCTTTTACCCTTGGCCAAATTCACTGTCATGAATTGTTTTACTAGTAGGATTTTCTGTAACTTTATAAGTAATTTCTTTGAAAAAGGAGAATAAGTAACACATGAAACAATCTTATTTGGCTATACGTTTGTAGCTGCTTATATGACTAGCTTGTGGTATATCTTATCACTATGCTATTCATGATTATAATAAAACAAATTTTAATTAGTAAGTCATTGTCTAATGAGGTATACTTACCCCAGGAAGACAGAAAACAAGTGTTTCTGTAAACTAAGTAAGCAACTGTCAAAGAATGCTTTCACACAAAATATGAAAACCAACAAGAAAATACGTTTTGTGAAAGAAATTCACTGCTTTATGATAGCAAGTATATCAGTTTTCTAATACCCTATTAATAAAACTGGAAAATGTTTTAAAAATATTCTCCTTACCTGTGTATACAGTTTTTACTCTCAAGATAGGCCATACCAGAAGCAGCATCTAATGAAAATTTCACTAATTGTTTGAGTTTTATTTCATCCTTCTTCTTTCTCAGAAAGGAGAGGAAATCACCTCCTAGAAGAATTGACAGATGAACAATGAGATAAGATCATGATGAAAGTCATATTTATCACCTATTAGAGATACCTGACAGAACAAAAAGCATTACACATTTAACCATATTTTTTGCCCATTTCATTTAAGGTGAGGATAAAAGAAAATATGAAAAGAACACATCTTATTAGAAAGCAGACACCATGAATTTTCTTAGATGCAGTTTAAGTACTTTAAGTGCTTCACACTGTATATTACCCAACACATAATAATATCCAAAGTCATACAAAGACAGACTTTCCTCTGTCACAATTTCTCACCAATTTGCCTGGATAAAATGTTCTAAGAAATCTTATTTTCTCTAATACCAAATAAAAGATTACAATTATTATGAGTTAAAAGAGTAAATGATTAACAACACCATCACTAATAGTAGAGTCAGACAGGAAAAAAAAAGAAAACTATGATTTTGATACGATTTAGTTGCTGAGTCAGGTTGCATTTTTGTGCATCAAATGAATTCCAGTGATGACTTAGAGAAACTCCGTAAACAGCATGGTCCAAAAAAAATGTAATGCAAGCCACATAGTAATTTTAAGTATACCGGTAGCCACATTTTAAAAAGTAACAACAATAAAAAGGTGAAAGTGGCTGAAATAGTATGTTTTTTCTTTAGCCCAATATATATAAAATATTATTAAATCAACATGCATCATTACAAAATTATTGTGGACATATTTTACATTTTATCATCCTAAGTCTTTAAAATATGTTGTGTATTTTACATGTATGGGACATCTCAATTTAGATGCAAATTTCCATCTGAAGTATTCGACCTGTATTTAGATTTCATCAAATTTACAGTTAAAAAAGCAGATTCACATACCTAGGTTGTTCCAAACATACTTAACCTTTTCTAATAATTGAATCATGTTACTGGAAATTAAATTAAATTTTAAAATTTAAATCAATTAAAATTAAATGAAATTCAAAATTCAGTTTCTTAGAAGCACTAGATACATTTCAAAAATTCAAGAGCTCAGGAGCCACATATGGCCAGTGACAACCATGTTAAATAGGGTAGCCTTAGACTGCATTCACTAACAGCATGGCATTAAACAATTTCCTTGTTAATGTATAGTGTAATGTATTGCATTATTAAACAAAACAAAACAAAACCAAGTTAAAGTATATTAGAATGAATGTTCTCTAAAAACAGTCATCCCTACTTTCTCTTTCTATTAGGCCCTCCGATATTAAGCCAGAATTTCGCAACAGGGATTAACATTTTAATTGTCATTTCCTGATGTTTTTCATCCTCTTCACCAGGGATCTAGGCCTCCTTAAATAGAACAACTCTAGAGATGAAGACTTAATGGCTTTTTCTTTAATGAGAATACCTAGAAAATAAACAACTGCCTAACTCTCCTTAGAAAGTTCTTTTTCTAATCTCTTCTCCTATTCACAAATCAGTATTACAGAAATTTAGGTGGACTATTTGCAAAATCACTAAGCTATATGCTTTAAAAATAATCTTAATGGTGTCAAATAATTTATTTTTTTCCTGTTCTTTTAAAGAGAATATCAAATTTATTACTATGAACTGAATAGTAATAGTTAGTATAGTTACTGAAATAGCTTCTATCAAGCTTGACTTAATTTTCTGAAACAAAAACAAAAACACCTAAATGCAACAGTAAACAGCAAAATTACCACTAATTTCTCAACTTTAATACGTTCAAAAAATGTCTATTAAAATGGACTTGACATCAATATTTAGTTGATGTTACTTCCTGGACCAATATTCACATATATTAGTTATTTTGTTAGATATACATTGGCCTAGTTTAGAAAAAGTACACCCTTCTGGTCTTGAAACAACATTTTTTCTAAGCTACGGAATAACTTTCAAATGAAAAAATCTTTTCTGCAATTTGATTAAAGCATCATATGACATAACCCCAGTGTTCTGCGGAATCCTAATATTATTTCTTTCCAAAACTAGCTCTCATTCAGCACTTTTCCTTCTGCCTCCTGCTCTTTTTAAACTAGTCTTTCACATAATCCTCTTCATACCCTCAATCCCTGGCCCAGCCTGTAAACCCTGTGAAGACAACTGCACTTCTGTTGTTCAGCATGCTAATTTCAGTGCCCACCACAGGATGTCTAGCACGTAATAATACCTCAAAAAGCATGAAGACAAGCTACCCATGAAATTTTTTATTAATTTTAAACATTTCTTCCTTAGCTTCTCTCCAATGGTTAGAACTATGCTTTTCAAGTACTTGTTCAATGTTAAAATAATGTTTAGAAAAGGATGACATTACATCGCTTATCAATGGCACCTGACAGATGCCATAAAATTCTTTAGATTCCAACAATAAAACTTAGTACATTTAAGACTCTGAGCTCATCTTGATAGATGCTTCTGTAACACCACTGCCTTACAAACTGCATCATTTAAAAAAATAATTTGCAAAGAAGCAATCCTTAATAGATAAGACTGTAAACGAACAAATGCACACTAGATTAATAAACAAAGAAAAGACTACACTTAAATAGAATTAAAAATTGGCTGAAAAGTGATGCCAAGTCAATAAAGATAAAGTACTAGGAAGGTAGGGCTTCCCTGGTGGCGCAGTGGTTGAGAGTCCGCCTGCCGATGCAGGGGACGCGGGTTCGTGCCCCGGTCCGGGAAGATCCCACATGCCACGGAGCGGCTGGGCCCGTGAGCCATGGCCGCTGAGCCTGGGCGTCCGGAGCCTGTGCTCCACAACGGGAGAGGCCACAACAGTGAGAGGCCCGCGTACCACCCCCCCCAAAAAAAAAAAAGTACTAGGAAGGTAGAGTTAGATACAGCTATCAGAATACTGTGACACAGCCAAAGATACAGACAAAGGGTATCTGATTGTCTCTTAGTTAATCCAAGACTATTTCTACCTTAGAGAAATTTCTTGCTTAAAATCACTAAATCATTAAAGTAAATTTTAAATTTATTTCCAATTTATAGTTATTCAGGCCACAGACACAGTGATCTTAAGTAAAGTAGCAGAGCTGCACCATTCCACAGCCCTAGTCAGCTTCCTGCAGAACACTGTTGAGAAGCAAGGTCTTCAGGAAAAAAAATTAAATAATTAGCATTGGGTGAGTGTAGCCATTAAGGACCCTGAAGCAAAAATTAAACTCTCCAAAGGACAGACTATGAGACTAAAGCTAGGATACCAAGAAAATAATTCAGACTGGGCCAGAAACATTTCTGTGGGGACTGTACCTGATTATTATCATTTAGTGAAGAACAACTGGAGACTGACATCAGATGATATGATCTTTAGTATTCACTGTGAGGTTACTGTAGAAGATAGTATCTGTTTCTTTGAACTCATTCTTTTGTCATTTTCATTGTGGCAGTTTAAAGAACCTCTCTTAGAATGTGTGATACATACAATAATCATATGTGCAGCACATATGTATACATGTTTGCATATGCATGTGTGTATGTGTGTGGCTGGAGTAGCCCAACCTGACCACTGCAATAAGATGGTGGTGTTCATAACTGGGTAAAACAAGATAATAACTCCCCCTTTGTAACTCTGTCTTACCAAAGCTTATTTCTGTATGGCACATTAAACCAAGACAGGATGGATTATTTTCTAGAATTCTTCACCAGTGATGAATTTCTAAGACAATTCTTAGCATGTTTTTATAGCCAACTTTTAGTTTACTAACGAGACAGCATTACATGGTGAAAGGAACATGGAAATTGAAGTCGTGCTGATCTAGGTCTGATTGAAATGGAGCAGGCCCTATGGTCCTTGCCTCGCCTCATGTCCTCAGCCTGCCTTTTGTCTGTGGAAAAACTTTAGCTAAAGAATATGTTTAATCAGAGAAGTGAGAAAATGCAGAAACAGAGGAAAACAGTCAAAGGAGACCAAATAATAATAGTTTAGTCATTAAGCATAGTCGAGGACCTTTAGTTCCTCCTTAAGGGCTGTAGATAATATTCTGAGCCTTATCCTGTGAGCTGTCTTACAGATACTGAAACCGCCACCAGGTGGAACAAGTTAACTACATGATGGCTAGGCTGTGGCCATGACATAAGCTGCCGCAATTCTGAGAACTGGCCTCAAAGAAATGGAAACAAACCGAGCCTGGAACTGAAGATTAACTGTACCTAGGACAATCAAGATGACACTGTCAGACTACCGATGACCAATTTCAGGATGACTGTCAGAGCTGACTGTATTGTTTTTGCATGTAGCCCCCTCCCTCTGTCTATAAAAGCTCTTGCCCCCTGATTGTCGGGGCGGCGGGTGGAGGAAGTCGGCCTTTGGACAGGTGTCCACTCCCGCCTCCACCCTGGTTGCCAGCATCCAAAATAAAGCAAACTTTCCTTTCCCCTAACCTGGCCTCTTTATTGGCTTTTGAGCGGTGAGCAGCCGGACCCCACTTTCGGGTACATGATTAGCTATGTGACCTGGGGTAAGTTGTTCAATCTCTCTAAACTTCTTTAAAACATAAGGATTGGGCTTCCCTGGTGGTGCAGTGGTTGGGAGTCCGCCTGCCGATGCAGGGGACGTGGGTTCGTGCCCCGGTCCGGGAGGATCCCACATGCCGCGGGGCGGCTGGGCCCGTGGGCCATGGCCGCTGAGCCTGCGCGTCCGGAGCCTGTGCTCCACGGCAGGAGAGGCCACAGCAGTGAGAGGCCCGCATATCGCAAAAAAAAAAAACAAAAAAAACCCGTAAGGATTAATTCCTTTTATTTCTCAAGATGGTTTTGAAGACTAAAATGTATCTAAAGCACTAAGCATATGCCTAGCACATGGTACACACAATAAACACTACAACTTATCATTATTTTTGTTGAAGTTATTTTGCATATAAAATAAGGAAGAGTTGTAGCAGGGACTGGTTGTTTGTCGCACATCAATTTTCCCTCATTCACCTCAATTTCCTTTAGGAGACTGCCCTTCTCCCATTTTAGAAAGTATTTACCTCACCTCAACAATAAAGGTGATCCTAGATTCGCTTAACCCAATCAATGGAGTCCATTTCCCAGTGACTGACTCGGGGATAGGCACATAGTTTAATTTAGGCCACTGAGATACAAGGAGATACTTTAAAGCGTGAAATAAACTTTTTTTTTTTTTTTTTTTTTGAGAGAAGTACCAGGAAAGAAGCATTCTCTGCAAGTGGAAGTGTACAGGACAGCATGTAGCACCACAAAGACTGGCAGCCTTGGGATGAAGCTATCACTATGGAAAGCAGAAAGAGTAAAGGAAAAAGAATACTTTTTGGTGACATGTTTGATCCACTGGATCACATACTGCCTCAAGAGTGATTTCCCTCTAGATTTTCCAATTAAGTGAACGAATACAAGCTCTAAGTTTTTTGATGTATATCCCGTATTGGCACTCAACGATTCCTTATGGATAAAATAGTATCTATATTAGAAGACCTTGAGAATTAAAAAGATTATATATATATATATATACACACACATATATATATATATATATATATATATAAATGTCTGGAACAATTAGGAAATAATAAATAGAAGTGCTTTATTTTGTTTGCAGCCAACTTTTAGTAAGAGGATAAAAGACCATTTTATTCTCAGCAGCTCTTTCTCAAAGATTTCTTACACTGTGCTGTGAAAATCTGATCCTACCCATTCTTTCAGTATTAATGGGACTCTGAGGACCTGATCATATTAAACAAACTCGGAGAGGTTATTATGTAAACAAGAATACTAATTTATCAATTTGTCATTTGAGAAAAGGGATCATCAGGGCCATACCACTAATGATTTCTTGTCATTGAATCATGTAGAGATCTTAGTTTATCTTCAAACAACTTCAAAGGTTATTAAACTAAGAGATACTAGTCCCTAGTGATATATAAAATGTATAATTCATTAGCCTTGTTTTTTAGGTTATCAATTTATTCCTGAGAAGTTTGGTTTAGTTGTATTCACTTATACATTTAAAATAGGATCGTAATCAAAGCAACAATTATAGAGAGCTATTATGGGGGCTCCATTTATGTCATTGTTCAGAGTTCTTATTTAAAACAAAAATAAACTTTAAGTCAATAGAGTTTTCACTGTTAGCCAGCCCATCAAAAATAAGGGGAAAAAATCTATATGATAATCATAAACAATGAATGCTGATTCAACTTTTACCCAATGAGACACAGAATAGGTTTTATATAGTAGGAGGTAAGCCAAAACAAGTTCTTGAAGAAGAAAGGATCCATCAAACACTGAAGCAGAGAATACTGACTGGTACATGTAGGTTATACTTAGGAGAGATGGATTTCACAGAAAGAGAGATTAGCCGGGAGAACATGCGAGTTGTTAATCGAGGTGATGAGGGCTTATACTAAGAATTATCCACCTCCCCCCCCTCCAAAAAAAAAAGACAAAAGCATTAGATCTGAAAAGACTCTGTACTAAAGCTAGACATGGGTCAGTTTGTGGGGAAAGATGAGAAACATGAAACACTGAAAAACTGAAAGTGACCCCAAGAATATACTGGCTTTTCTGATACCATCATGCTCTTTTTAAAGACGCACCTTATGAACAGCTTGCTACCTAAGTAATGTAGTTCGGCTGGGCCAAAGGCAGAGCTGAGTGTGTGGTTTTCCCAGTTTAGATTAATACATGACATTAGTCTTTTCAGGTGAGGTTTCCTAATAGCCATGCTCTGCCAGCACTGCAGAGTACCGGGACCTTTTGCATTTCTCCTTTGTAGATGATCTCCGAGAACATAACTCCCTGACGGTCATGATAACAGTTCTGTGAAATAAAAGAGCGCATTTCACAGTATTTTTAACTTGCTGGTTCAAGGGGCACCAGCTATAATCTTGCTAGACATTATGTGGTCTGCTAGGACAGATGCCAGAGTCAACTTTCCCAAACCATCAGAATGTCAGTTTCCAGAAAGTACTTTGGAGATCATCAGCTTTTTCATATTGTGGGGGAGGGAACTGAATCGACCTGACTTTTATTCTTAACGTGGTGATTTTGGTGATATAATTGAAATTCTAAGGCAAGTGTCTGCAAACTATGGCCTAGAGGTCAAAGTCAGCCCACTGCCTGTTTTTGTAAATAAAGTTTTATTGGAAAATCACCACACTCATTCATTTACATACTATCTACAGATGCTTTCAAGCTATGATGCCAGAGTTGTGACAAGAAACTGATGCCTAAACATTTTACTATCTGGCCCTTTATAGAAAAAGTTTGCTGACTCTTGGTTTAAGATATTACTCAGTATTCCACATAGCTGTAGGCCCTTTCATTCAAAGGTTCTTATGATTGCTTTGGCTACTTTGAACCAAGATTTTACTTTTCACTGTGTGTTTTTTGCATGAGGGCTCAATAGTGCTACTTTTTAATGCTAAAAAAGGAAGCTGAAAAGGTAGATTCACCAATTAATTTTGTGTTCTAAGGCTGACACACATAGTTACACACAAAAACATAACAGAGCGAGATCACAAATCCCCCGCCATCCTCCCAAGCCACAACGCACTGTCTGCCACCAAGACAAAGAAATTCCACAGTCTGTCTCTCCCTGCTTTCAGGCCAAACGACTTACTTTTCTATTTGTGGCTTCTTATGCCCCTCAAAGCTGCCTTTGATATAAAATATAAAGAATGGACAGGAAGATCAGGTGTATAAAGATGGTGGCTCCTGGAATACCCTTTAAATACTTAGATGCTACAATGGAATTTTTTCTAAATAAAAAATTCAATGGAATGCTTATTTTGATGTCTCTATCTAGTACAGGAAAAATGCAGAGAAAAAGAAAAAGGCATCAATTCAAGCTTCCTTAGATTTTTAAAGAGATGTGGGATAAAAAGACAAATCCAAAAGTACGTTTACATTTAATAAGGGAAAAATGTTTATAAAAGCTAGCAATATTTTTAGAAATTTAATTTATCATAGGCTAGATATTTTAGGGACATTATATTCCCCAAATCAATGATATCAGTGACTACTTTATTAAGACCTATTACATAATCTTGTTATCTAAAATAATTAGAAACATATATTTATATCTTCACATCTACGCATTTTTGTTGGATATGGTCAGAATTTATGCAAAGGTTTTGATCAGAAATACATTCACAAGTTATGGAACTTTCTATCAAAATAAAAATTATTACTTTAAAATATACTTTTAAAGAACACATTGCAGCAAAGAGTTTGGAATGTCAGTATTAAGGAAAAATCAGAAAAAACCAGAGTCTCCTTTTTCACATATTAGAAAGTTGTGGCCAAAAAACCTCAAATTTATCCTCGTAATTTTAAGCGTATAGTATAATACTGTTAACTATATTCACAATATTGTACAACAGAGCTTTAGAACCTTCTCATCTTGCATGACTGAAACTCTATGTACCTAATGACCAACTCTGTTTCCGCCTCCAAACAGCCCGTGGCAACCACCACCCTATTTTCTCTATGAGTTTGATTACTTTAGATACCTCATATAAAGTGGAATTATACAGTATTTGTCTTTTTGTGATTGGCTTATTTCACCTAACATAATGTCGTCAAGGTTCATCCATGTTGCAGATTTTGACAGGATTTTCTTCTTTCTTTAAGGCTGAAGAATATTCCATTGTATGTACATGGCACATTTTCTTAATCCAGTCACCCAATGATGGACAGGTAGGCTGTTTCCACCTCTGGACTATTGTGAATAATGCTGCAATGCATGTAGGTGTGCAAATATCTCTTCAAGTTCCTGTTCCATTCTTTTGGATATATATAGAGAAGTTGAATTGATGGATCATTACTGGAGTTCTATTTTTAATTTTTTGAAGAATCTCCATGCTCTTTTCCATAGTGACTGTCCCAATTTACCAACAGTGCACAAGGCATTCAAATTCTCCACATCCTTGCCAACACCCATTATTTTCTGGGTTGTCTTGTTTTTTATTAATTTATTTTATTTATTTTTGCTGTGTTGGGTCTTTGTTTCTGTGTGAGGGCTTTCTCTAGTTGTGGCAAGCAGGGGCCACGCTTCATCGCAGTGCACGGGCCTCTCACTATTGCAGCCTCTCTTGTTGCGGAGCACAGGCTCCAGACGCGCAGGCTCAGTAGTTGTGGCTCACGGGCCTAGTCGCTCCGTGGCATGTGGGATTCTCCCAGACCAGGGCTCGAACCCATGTCCCCTGCATCGGCAGGCAGACTCTCAACCACTGCGCCACCAGGGAAGCCCCTGTCTTGTTTTTTGATAGTGACCATCCCAGTGGGTGTGAGGTAATATCTCTTTGTGGTTTTGATTTGCATTTTCCTGATGATTAGTGATAGCATCTTTTCATATGCTTGTTGGCTATTTGTTTATCTCTTTAGAAAAATGTATATTTAAGTCCTTTGCCCATTTTTTAATTGAGATATTTGGGGTTTTGTTATTGAGTTACAGGCATTCTTTATATATTCTGGATATTAACTGCTTATCTGATATGATTTGCAAATTTTTTCTCCCCTGTGCTGTAGGTTGCTTTTTCACTCTGTTGACTGCTTCCTTTGTTGTGCAGAAGATTTTAAGTTTGATGTAATATCATTTATGTCTGTATATTTTTCCTTTAGTTGCCTGTGCTTTTGGTGTCATATCCAAGAAATCATTGCCCATTTCAATGCCATTACATTTTCCCCTATTATTTCTTCTAGGAGTTTTATAGTTTCACATCTTACATTTAGGTCTTTAATCCATTTTCAGTTAACTTTTGTACACATGTAAAATAAGCATCCATCTTCACTCAATTGCAAGTGGATATACGGTTTTCCCAATACTGTTTATTGAAGAGACTATCCTTTCCCATTCTGTAGTCTTGGCAGCCTTGTCAAAGATCATTTGACTGTATATGTTAGAGTTTACTTCTGGGATCTCTATTTGGTTCCACTGGTCTATCTGTCTGTCTTTGTGCTGGTATCATATTGTTTTGATTACTGTAGCTTTGTAATAGGTTTTGAAATCATGAAGTATGAAGCCTCTAAATTTTTACTTCTTTCTCAATAGTATGGTTTGGCTATACTGGGTCCTTTGATGTTCCATGTGAAGTTTAGGAATTTTTTTTCTATTTCTGCAAAAAACGCCATTGGGACTTTGTAGGGAGTGCATCATACCTGTAGATTGCATTGAGTAGTATGAACGTTTTAGCAATATTAAGTCTTCCAATTCATAAACACAGGATGTCTTTCCATTTTTTGTGTGTCAAGTTCTTTCAGCAATGTTTTATAATTTCAGTGTACAAGTCTTTCAAGTCTTTCACTTCCTCAGTTAAGTTTATTCCTAAACAATTTATTCTTTTTGATGCTATTGTGAATGGGATTTTCTTAATTTCCTTTTAGGATTGTTAATTATTATTGTATAATAGCACAACTGATTTTTGAGTGCTGTTATAGGATTTCCAGTACTATGTTAAATAGAAGTCGTAATAGTGGGCACCTTTAACTTGTTCCTGATCTTAGAGGTACAAGCTTTCAGTTTTCACCACAGAGTATGATGTTAGCCCTGAGCTTTTTTCCATATGATCTTTATCATGTTGAAATAATTTTTTTATTCCTAGTTCATTGAGTGTTTTTATCATGAAAAGGTGTTGAATTTTGTCAAATATTTTTCTTGCATCAGTTGAGATGATCCTGTGACTTTTGTTGTTTATTCTGTTAATGTGGTATCTTACATTTATGGATTTTCATATGTTGAATCACCCTTGTATCATATTTACAGGTAAAACACACTTACATTAAGATCACAAATTTCCTTCTACCCTCCCCATCCAATGTCTGCTACTTATGCAAAGTCTAACTGACTGTTTCTGTCTCTACTTTCATGTCAAATACTAACTGCCATCCTCACTCATCAGAGAACAAAATATACACATTTTAAAACTGCTCATCAGAAATCTGAGGTAGCGTACAGCAGAAACTCTTCTGACTTCCTGGCTCACTGTCAATAACACTTGATTCTTTAGATGAACCACATGTCTCAGTACAGGTATCTTTCTGTAGTGCTTCTCTCTGTAAGAGATCGTTCATTTCTGAAGGAGCTCTTGATCATTTCATCCACCTGGGGCTATCTTAACTGTCTATAATTCACCTTAAACTGCACTGGCTGAATAAAGAGGGGATAGTCTGAAATCAGAATATCCTTTATAACAGCATCAAAAACCAAAATACTTAGAAATACTTTTAGACAGGGATGTGTTACACTTTTACACTGACAACTACAAAACACTGTTGAGAAATTAAAGAAGTGCAAATTAAATGGAACAATATACCCAGTCCATGGATTGGAAGATTAATATTGAGTGTTAAGAGTCAATTCTCCCCAAACTGATCAAGTGCAATCCCAACCAAGTTCCAAGCAGGCTTTTTGGTTTGATTTCACAAGCTGCTTATAAATTTTTACATGGAAATGCAGAAGATTTAGAATAGAGAATAATGATGAAAAAAAGGGCCAATTGGGAAGAGACAGACCACCCAATTTTAAGAATTACTATAAAGTTACAGTCAAGGGAGTATGTTTTGGCTTCAGGATAATCAAGTAGATCAATGGAACAGAACAGAGTCGAGAAATAAACCCACCTACTTATGGCCGATTCATATACTACATAAGACATCAAAGCAATTCAATGGGAAAAGGAAATTCTGGTAAAGAATTCATATACCATTTTAAAGAACTGGTAGTGGAAGAACTCGATAACTGTCTTGGAAAAATAGACCCCAATCTCTACCTCACACCTACACAAAGTTAATTTCAAGTGATCTATAGACCTAAAGTTTAAAGCTCTGAGAAGGAAACATAGGAAATACCTTTGTGATCTTGGTAAAGGTGAAGATTTTTTAGAACTTAGAAAGCAATAACCATAAAGAGAAAGAGAGAGACAGAGAGAGAAAGGCATACATACATCATTATAAAAAGTGAACAGGGACTTCCCTGGTGGTCCAGCGGTAAAGAATCCACTTTCCAATGCAGGGGACATGGGTTCAGTCCCTGGTTGGGGAACTAAGATCCCACATGCTGTGGGGCAACTAAACCCGCATGCCACAACTACTGAGCTTGCGCGCCTCAACAAGAGAGCCTACGTGCCGCAAACTACAGAGCCCACACACTCTGGAGCCCACGCGCCACGACTAGAGAGAAGCCTGAGCACTGCAAGAGACTGAGTGCCACAACGAAAGATCCCGCACGCCTCAATGAAGATCCTGTGTGCTGCATGGAATGAACCCGTGTGCGGCAACTAAGACCCGATGCAGCCAAAAAAATAAGGAAAATAAATAAAATTTTAAAAAATAAACATTTAAAAAAAAGTGAACAGCTACTCTGTAATAACCTAAATGGGAAAAGAATTTGAAAAAGAATAGATACACACATATATATAAGTGAATCACTTTGCTGCACACCTGAAACTAACACATTGTTAATCAACTCTATTCCAATATAAAAATTAAAAAGTGAAGAGGTAAGCCAAGGGATTGACTTTTTCTTTAATTTAAAATAAAAACCATTTTCATTATGGTTAAAAAAATACATAAAATTTAGCATCTTTACCATTTTTAAGTATATAGTTCAGTAGTGTCTCCCTCTGAGATAAAGGTTTGATTCCATTTATACAAAGTTCAAGAACAGCCAAAACTAATCTATAAGTCAGGAAAATGGTTACCATGGGAGTGTATACTTTGTGATAATTTGAGCTCTATAATTTGTGTACTCTTCTGTCTTATATTTTGCTTGGTCTAGTACTTCACCCTATTTATAAGCTAATAAGTTAGACTGTTACTTTTTCATGGGTCAGAGATGAAGACCTTTATTACTCACAGCACAGCATGGGGGTGTTGTGGATAAGCCCAGATGGATGCCTGCACACAGAGCAGGATGTGTTTCAGGAGAGGAACGATGAGTTTGGGAAAGCTGCCATTTTATAGCAGGCAGTAAGCAAGCCTGCTCTTTGACTGAGAGGGAGACACTACCTTATCTCTAGAAGCTGCTCACAACAAACACATCCCTGAGAAGTGGCCTAGGTAAAGATCAGTCAGGGCCTTGCATTCTTGACATACCCAGTAAGATGAGTAGGAATGCAAGAGATCAGTGGAAGAGTACCTCTCAACATACTTTAATAAAAAGCTTACTAGATTTTTTTTTAATACCAAAAAAACGTAGATCAGAGGAAGGTCATAAATACAAAAAGATTTCAGCAAGTCATTTGACTTATCATTGTAATCACTTGGTAGAAACGGAGATGAAGTGAGCTAGACAGAATTATAGCTAAGTGGATCTGTAGGTTGAACAATGATACCCATGGAATCTTGATTTAAGGATTGATGGAGATTTGTCAGGAAGTGATCAAGTATGACTTGGAATTCCATGCTTAATCCTCTCATTTTCAAAATTTTCAGCAAGAATTTGGATGAAGACACAAAAGGCATGTTACATGTAGTACAAAAAAGTTAAGTGAAGTTGTTCTAATAATCTGACAAAAAGAATTCTGAGGTGATATCAAAGCTGCTTTCAAATATGTAAAGAGCTTTTTTTTAAAAAAAAAAAATGAAATAAGAACGTTATTTCTCGTGTAACTTCAGGTTTCGAGTAAGGGTTATGTTTTGTGTGCCAGGATACCATGTCTAAATTATTTCTTCAAAAATACTAAGAGAAATCCTCATGTGTGAGTTCACACTATCTTTCCACCTTCAAATATCTGCATCAGGAAAATTTATCTCCCTTTTTGCTTAGAGCACAAAAGCTATGTTGCTTACCATTTAGAATTTAAAAAATACAAAGTGAGTACTTGTGATGAGTCTGACATATTTCTACAATGATGACTAATCAATGATAAAAAGATGATTTCTCATATTGAATAAGAGATTTTAGAGGTATAAAAATTTCCTAGGATGGATGAATTTTCTAGCACATTAAATTGGCTTAACTTGATCTATCTTAGGCAAACATATAGAATAGGACTGTTGACATTCTAATAAAGTACAGCAAATATCTTAGTTTGGCAATATCTTATTACAAGGAGTGAGCCCCCCTACACTTGGGATTTCAGTGAGAATCAGGAAAAATATTTGTCTTCCCTAATAAGTAAAACCCTCGGTTGAGGAGTTTAATATTAGAAGTGTCTTGTATGTATTTAATAGTTTACATGTGCTGGCACAGGCATTATCTCATTGAATTCTCTTAACAATACTTTAAGCATTAATTGACTTTCCCAAGAATACACTACAAAGGGGAAGTACTGGGTCTCAAGTTCATGTGTGCTGTCTAGAGATTAGAATTCTCTCAGCTATAGCAGTTTTCCAGGCATAGAGCAGTGACTGTGTCCTGAAAGGACATGCGCTTGTCGTGTGTCTGGTGGGGCACACGTGACCAAACTCTTCCACGTGTGAAGGGGCTGTGGAGGCCTCCTGGCAGGCTGCCCTGTCTACAGCCTCTCAAGGGAGACAGTTAATAGGCTCTTCTGCCAGCTGCCTCACAGAGTCTCCTGTGATACATTAGGCAGAGGCAGAGCTCCATCAAGAAAGGAGACAGGAAAGAGTAATGTTCAAAGGACTTTACAGCAGAAAAACTAAGCCTAAAAAAAGTGGAAGTGCTTAATTCAATTCCATAGGATTCCATGTAAATTGCTGAAGGCCTACTAAAGATTAATGGATACTCTCTCTTCCAGTGGTTCTCGATCTAACAAGGAAGATAAAAAATTCAGAAATAAACTACATTAAAAGATACAGTGAAATAGTAGCTAAATATATACACAAGTAATATGTTGTAATAGCTCAGAAACACACAATGAAATCTGACTTATGGAACTGGAGAAAGATTCAGCAAGTAGGTAAGGCTGTGAAGAATGGAACAGGATTTCAGTGGGCGGAAAACAAAGGAGAAGTACCTGTATTTACCTTAAAAGTGAAAGATATAAATTAAAACAAAGAGCTCATGAGAAGTAAACATCCACAGAACAAAGACCCACATTTCTGTATGTGTTTGTTTCTATTTTCACGTTGCTGAATTTTTTGTGCTAAACTGGCACTACTGATGATGAATACTGACATTTTCTCCTGGGTAACTGCTTAGGAGGAAAAACTAAATTGGGTTCACTCTAATATCGAAAATATCTTTTTCTTTAAACTTGATTTTGGATATAAAATAAAAATTAATGCCTGCTTTGGAGTTTTTCTGGTAGAATGTGAGTCTGTGCTAGAAACAATTATGATCCTCTAGAAGCACAAGAATGTCTGGCCATGAACAGATATTCCTACTAATTCAGATCATCATGAAATGGGTTCCCAATGACGCTGAATGTTCTCAAATCTAAGCAGGGAAAAAAAGTTTTATTAAAGTAATTTGACTTAAATGGTTTTCCTAGGATAAGTACTTTCAGGAAAGAGATAAGAACCACGCATTCAGTAAAATTTTAATTATCTAAAGGGAAAAAAAAGTTTCTATACATCTTTAAGATTAACTTTAACAGGGTTTTACTACATAAACTTGCAGACTGTCTTCTCATTCCAACTTTGTTAGTAATTAGTTGTAGGAATTTAGGTAAATCATTCAATTTCTTTGGATTTCACCCATTACATAAAGGGATTGGGCTAGACTGACCTCTAAGTTCCAATCTAGAGCCAGGAGCTCAGTGTAACAGACAGTGAGGATTATTCAGTCACCATCTCTGGATTCCTAGTCTTAATATGCTCTACTTTGGACAGGGTGCATGCAGTCATATTTTATTTACTATAGAAGCCTTCCACTCTTACCCCCAATATCATCTCTCTCTATGCCAGGGCTCTGGGACTGTCATCTGTGCATATGACCTGTTGATAAAGCTGGAGCTGCTCAGCCGTTCTCCTCCATTCCTGACTCTCCCCATCCCAATCATCAGGGTCATCGTTTCTCTGAAATCTCATTCAAGCAATCTGAGAGTACTGATTTCTTTATTAACATACTTTATTCTGCATATCCAATTTATAATCCTCTTCCTTGCCTCTATCATTTAACCTTTACTGTTAGTGCTTTAACCTGAACTCTTAGTCGTTCACTTTGGGATTAGTGAGAACTTTGTTTTTAGATATCAAACTCTAGGAAGAAAATGGAACCATCCTGCCTTACAGTTTGCCAGGTAATTCACTCCCATTATTCAGACGTAAAATCCTTAAGCATCTTCCTTCCTCATTCAACAAAAGATGACTTTTACCAATATCACCAATTCGAAATGAGTAATGCAGCCTCTATCCCTTCATAACCCCAAAACTTCGCTTTTACAAACAGTAAATATTTCACTAACTGTTTATATAGATTTTTTTGTTAAGTTATTATCTATGTGACCTTCTCAAAACCACTCACATGGAGTACTCCAAGTATTTTATCATAAACTTCCAGAAGGCACAGCCCAGTAGGTAAGTCACTTTGTACAACACGAAGTTCAAATAGGCAATTAAAACTATTTTCATTAAAGTGATAGGTTAAATGTCACAGAGAGACCAACAAAAGATTTAGATTATTAGATTACATGGGCATTCTCTTCAAGTTATTGTTGGTTATTTCTTACTGGATATTATTTTCATTTATGACATGAATACAAGCTCAATGAGCAAGCAGAGAGAAAAATGCCAAGTATAACTGGGATTTTCTTTTTCATTTTCGTTATACTTTATCATTATACCTGGGAACAAAAAATAATTGTTATTTATCAAAAAAGACACCAGTTTTATTAAACTACCAAACTCATAACCATAAACGTAGACCATAGTAAGAACATGATCCAAACAATATGGATAGAATGACAGAAGGAAATGAGCTTCTTTAAGTTAATACCCACATTGCCAGAAAGGGCTTCAAGAGCACATGTTAGCATTTAGTCCAGCAGTGGGGTCAGGAGGACAAAGGGAGCTATAGAGTTGCCAGTGGCTCAGCTGTCGTATCTGACAGCACACTACAGGGCAATGCACACAGGGGAAAGGGTGCCCTAAAAATCTGCAGGATCTAATCTGACAGGCCACCTTCTGCCTTGAATAGATTTCTCTGGGGTAGGTATCGTTTTCTTGCCTGGCTACAGTACACTCAAGCCAGAATTTTGCCTACGGGTTCTAGTATCTACATGGATAAGTCTTCCTTCTATAACCAGGACGCTGTTTATCTTACAGACTTACAGCTGTACAGAATGAGGACAGCTCTTATTAATGCTAGGAAAAAATGAGAAAAAAACTGAAACTACTATTACCGCATTTTTCAATTCATTCACTCAGTAAATATGGTGTAATACCACACCATAAGACATTCAAGATTTATGATGAAAGAATACTTTTCATTCCATACTTTAGAGCACTAATCTGGAGTCACCATAAGTCAAAAAAGCCTTCAACAATTTCCCAATCTCTCTCCACTTTTCTACACAGAAGAAAGTGTTATATATATGTATCACCCCCAGAGAAGTTTTCCTTCACTGTTATGGACTATTTCTTCTCTCTTCCCTTCTCCCCTGGTGTAGCAGCAGTGGTTAGGATGCTTCCATAACCACAGCATCTTCTTCAATTGATTTTAAATAGGTCTATGCTATTCAAGTAAGATAAAACAGATTCTGGTCAAAATGTATTTAGTCTTCTTCCACTACTACTGGAAAAAACAGAAAGGGATATTTTGTACAAATTTATCTTTAAAAGCCACCCATCATTCACTCAATCTGGTATTCAGCTTGGTGGGTATGGTTGTGAAAAGATTTAAGACATCACAGAGTCTGTAAATACATGGGAACAAGAAATAAAATGAATGCAGTTTCACTTTGTTCTCTTCCTTTCATCCTAGAGAACAGGTAATAATTATGGCAAAAATATTCACCCGGTAACTGTATTTTAAAATGCGGTTTATAGTTATCTTCTCTCACGGACTTTCATGTTACATAGGAACCAATTTTGACAGTATTCGAATATAAGACATAATGTGGACATTCTATTTAAATCTGCTGGTGGCAAAATTTTCTAGATGTAAACTCCTACAGACCAACTCCTATAGGGCAAAGACTTATGGTATTTTATATTCCTAGTAACTATGTTCATCATGTAAGAGTGATTTAGTAAATATTTACTGAGTATATACCTAGTTTTTACAACAGTTGTCTACTCTAAAGCAGTGCATCACCTTCTTAATCTCATTGCTTGGATGATGGGAAAGGAGAGAAGTCAGTAAACACATACATCTTTCTTGAGGGAAGCCCAAGAGGAAAGGACATTAGTGTGACCTGGCCTGATTCTGCAGAACTATCCAAGCTGACTGAGAAAAAAGAAGAAACTGGAAGTCAGACAGTGACTACTCATTTTAAGAAAGATGTAGAGAAATTACCCAGAGACGGTTATATATAAATAATGCACCATTAAGTTAGTCATAAGGATTTTAATCACCTTCGTGACAATAAGGAGTGAAAAAAAGTTCTGGTTAGCAATGAACTAATATACTACCAGCTTCTCCATAAGCATTATTTTCAAGATCACCACTCCTGCAACACGTTATAGATTCCATGGACATATTCTTGAATCCCTAATTGCTGTATAATATGAAGTAAAGAGGGATGTCACTAGTAGTATATGTCTTCAATTTTGTTCCTTTATTATTCTTATACTCTAGGTGTTCTTCTCACAGCTGGTGGACCACTCCCAGCTAATCCACGGCCCCAGCCTTGAACTTTTACAACCGTCTGGGGATACTGGTGATTGCTAATACTGGTGATTGCTAGTTTATTTCAGAAACTCTTGATTTACACGCTTACACTAAATAATCTATGAGTCACAATTTCCTCCTCTTTAAAATGAAAACTATAGTAATACTTCAATACTATATAGGGTAAAACAAATCAGATTTATTTATAATTATGAAAAACTAACCCAATAATATGTTTAAAGTCCTTTATAAAATAAAGTCCTCTTATCAAATTTGAAAAAGTTAAAGAAAAACAATAATAATATTTGTTGGGGCTTCCCTGGTGGCGCAGTGGTTGAGAGTCTGCCTGCCGATGCAGGCAGGGGACGTGGGTTCGTGACCCGGTCTGGGAAGATCTCACATGCCGCGGAGCGGCTGGGCCCGTGAGCCATGGCTGCTGAGCCTGCACATCCGGAGCCTGTGCTCCGCAACAGGAGAGGCCACAACAGTGAGAGGCCCGCGTACCGCAAAAAAAAAAAAAAAAAAAAAAAAATATTTGTTGTATGATATACATTCTTTTGCCATTATTCCTTTATTTCTGTTTGGCTGTTGTTAGCCAAATGATATGCAGACTGGTTATTGGCCACGGACGAAAGAAAGTCAAATAAGTAAGTTAATGACAAGGTAGTACAACTAGATGGAAGGGGAAAGATGGGCCCTTGACCTATCCAGAAAATGGGCCCAGGAAACCAGGAGTATTGCCCTGATGGGTGGCCCAGAGTAAGTGGTCTGCTTCTATTAGGCTTAAGGACACAGAGTTTCCAAAAGACCTTGCGATGTAAATGATCCATAACAAATTGATATTATCTTTTTATGTGAGTGGTAAATAGGGAGAATACTGTTGAAAAATTAAATTCCACAGCCTGCTTTTTTAAAAGTAATTTCCATTAATAAGAGACGTATATAATTTTTAAAAATTATTCTGAATGCCGTAATTCTTGATACAGTAAGAGATTATCTTACCTTACCTTAAGATTTTTTTTTTAAGGACTTCTGTTTAAATGGCCACACTAGACTGGATTTAGCAGTTAATTTACATAGTAAGGGGAAATCAAAATAGTGTGAAAACCTAAACAAACTTCATTACAATTGATCCTGTGCTTTAAATGCAATTTCTCTTGGAATAACCCTCTCTGATACCTGACTCTATCACAGATTGATTCAGAAACATTTTTGACCCAAGATGTCTCAACTTTTTTAACTTTAGTACTATTGTTAAAATCTGGCACTATGTGGTTTCATTCTTGCTTTTAATAATGTATTAAATTCATATTAAAGACAATGTATAAAAGTCAGACAAGGTAGCTGACATTAAGGACAGTGAATAAAAGGCAGACACATTTAAGAGAGGTGAAGGATCATTAACTATGATCAAGTAGAATTTATACCTGGGATGAAAGAATGGTTCAACATATGCAAAATCAATGTGCTACATCACATTAATAGAATGAAAGAAAAAAATCATATAATCATCTCAATAGACACAGAAAAGCTATT
Organism: Leucopleurus acutus; assembly: GCF_964270905.1. Taxonomy (NCBI): domain Eukaryota; kingdom Metazoa; phylum Chordata; class Mammalia; order Artiodactyla; family Delphinidae; genus Leucopleurus; species Leucopleurus acutus. The sequence continues at coordinate 87,355,709 of NC_139145.1, forward strand.
TGACAAAATTCAACATCCATTCTTAATAAAAACTGTTAACAATAAGGTGTAGAAGGAACATAACATAATAAAGGCCGTATATGATAAGCCCACATATAAGTATGTATGTTATACTTAATGATGGAAGGTTGAAAGCTTTTCCTCTAAGATCAGGAACAAGACATGGGTACTCATTCTCACCACTCCTATTCAACATAGTACTAGAAGTCCTTGCCAGAACAATCAGGCAAGAAAAAGAAATAAAAGAATTGGAAAGGAAGAAGCAAAATTGTCTTTATTTGCAGATGACACGATTTTTTTTTAAATTTATTTATTTTATTTTTGGCTGCGTTGGGTCTTTGTTGCTGCACGCGGGCTTTTCTCTAGTTGTGGCTAGCAGGGGCTACTCTTTGTTGCAGTGCATGGGCTTCTCATGGCGGTGGCTTCTCTTGTTGTGGAGTACGGGCTCTAGGCACGTGGGCTTCAGTAGTTGCGGCACGTGGGCTCAGTAGTTGCGGCATGTGGGCTCTAGAGTGCAGGCTCAGTAGTTGTAGTGCACAGGCTTAGTTGCTCTGCAGCATGTGGGATCTTCCTGGACTAGGGCTGGAACCCATGTCCCCTGCATTGGCAGGAGGATTCTTAACCACTGCACCACCAGGGAAGCCCAGATGACATGATTTTATGTACAGAAAATCCCAGACTCAACCAAAAAACTGTTAGCTCTAACCAATGAATTCAGTAAAGCTGCAGTATACAATATTAACATACAAAAATCAGTAGTGTTTCTATACATGAATGACTTATCTGAAAAACAAATAAAATGATCTCACTTACAACAGCATCGAAAACAATGAAATACTTAGGAATAAACTTAACCAAGGAGGTGAAAGATCCCTACACTGAAAACTGCAAGACGCTGAAGAAAGAAATCAAAGACGACACAAATAAATGGAAAAATATCCTGTGTTCATGGACTGGAAGAATAGTGTTCAAATATCCATACTACCCAAAGCCATCTGTAGATTTAGTGCAATGCCTATCAAGATTCCAATGGCATTTTTTATAGAAGTGGAAAAAAAAAACTCCTAAAATTTATATGTAACAACAAAAGACCCCAAATAGCCAAAGCAATCCTGAGAAAGAAGAACAAAGCAGGAGGTACCACACTTACTGATTTCAAGCTATACTCATCAGAACAACATGGTATTGGCATAGAAACAGACAAACAGATCACTGAAACAGAAGAGAGAGCCCAGAAATTAACTCAAGCATATAGAGTCAACTAATATTTGACAAGGGAGCCAAGAATATTTAATGGGGAAGAGACAGTCTCTTCAATAAATTGTGCTGGAAACTGTATATTCACATGTAAAAGAATAAAAACGGACCCCTATCTTGCACCACTCATAAAAATTAACTCAAAATGGATAAAAACTTAAATTTAAGACCTAAACACGACACTCCTCAGGTGAAAACATAGGAATAAAAGCTCCTTGTTGTGGGTCTTGGTAATGATTTTTTGGATATGATACCTAAAGCACAATGAGCAGGATAAAAAATAAACAAGTGGGACTACATTACACAAAAAACCTTCTGCAGAGCAAAAGAAGCCATCAACGAAGTGAAAAAAAAAAAAACCCTACAGAATGTGAAAAAATACTCGCAAACCATGTATCTGATAAGGATACAAAGAACTCATACGACTCGGGGCTTCCCTGGTGGCACAGTGGTTAAGAATCCGCCTGCCAATGCAGGGGACATGGGTTCGAACCCTGGTCTGGGAGAATCCCACGTGCCGCAGAGCAACTAAGCCCATGCACCACAACTACTGAGCCTGCGCTCTAGAGCCCATAAGCCACAACTATGGAGCCCACGTGCCACAACTCCTGAAGCCTGTGTGCCTAGAGCCTGTGCTCTGCAACAAGAGAAGCCTGTGCACCACAACAAAGAGTAGCCCCCGCTCGCCACAACTAGAGAAAGCCTGTGTGCAGCAATGAAGACCCAACGCAGCCAAAAATAAAATAAATAAAATAAATTTTAAAAAAAGAACTCATACAACTCAATAGCAAAAACCAAATAATCCAATTAAGAAATTTTCAAAACATCTGAATAGACATTTCTCCAAAGAGGATACACACAAGGCCAATAGGTACATGAAGAGATGCTCAACATCACAAGTCATTAGGGAAATGTAAATCACAACCACAATAAGATATTAACTTATGCCTATTAGAATGGCTATCATCTGAAAGACAAGAGATAACAAATGCTGGCATGGATGTGGAGAAAAGGGAAGGGAACCCTATACACTGTGAGAGGGATTGTAAACTGGTATAACCACTATGGAAGACAGCATGGAGAATCCTATAAAAATCAAAAATAGAACTACCTGATGATCCAGCAATTCCCCTTCTGAAAATATATACAAAGGAAACAAGAGCACTAACTTGAAAAGATACCTGCACCTCCATGTTCATAGCAGCGTTATCTACAATAGCCAAGACATGGAAACAACTTAAGTGTCCATGAATGGATGAATGAATAAAGCATAAAGTTGTGGTGTATGTGTGTGTGTGTGTGTGTGTGTGTGTGTGTGTGTATGTGTATACATAATGGAATATTATTCAGCCATTTAAAAATAAGGAAATCCTACCGTTTGCAACAACCTAACGACATGGATGGACCGTGAAGGTACTATGCTAACTGAAATAAGTCAGACAAAGCAAGATAAAAAGTGTTATGTTCTCACTTATATGTGGAATCTGAAAAAAACAAAGACCTCATAGAAAAAGAGATCAGATTTGAGGTTAACAGAGGTGGGAGGTATGGAGAAGGGGAATTTGAAGGAGGTCAAAAGATACAAACTTCAAGTTATAAGATAAATTAGTATCAAGGATGTTAACATACAACATGATGACTATAGCTAACACTGCTGCATGATATAGGGCAAAGTTGTTAAGAGAGTTAACCCTAGGTTCTCATCACAAGGAAAACTATTTTTCTTTCTTTTCTTTTTATTATATCTATACGAGAGGATGAATGTTAGCTGAACCTATTGTGGTAATCATTTCACAATACAGGTAAATCAAACCATAATGCTGTAGGCCTTAAACTTACACAGCGATCGTATGTCAGTTATTTCTCAATAAAAAGGGGAGGTTGGGGGAGCAAGACCAAGGAAAGAGAAATGAGAGATGATGAGTGATGAGACAGACTCAATGATTTAGGAAGGGGAGCGTACAGAGGAGACACAGGAAACATCAGAAAACTAATCATATACGCAGAATTTAGATGCCTAAAAACTGATTTTCATTAAATTAGCAATACCTGGTTCAGATAAAAATTCAATTTGATATATAAGATATATCATTTTATACATATAGAATACTACGAGCAAGTCATCAATTCATTAATTTTGTCTTTGCTTATACTTTGGGAATCATCACATGTTTTTTAAACGAAGTTCTATGTTAATATTAGGGAATACTTAGCACAGTAAATTAAGATTTACGCACATTTCACTTCACTTAATCAGTAACATACTACACCTGAAAAACAGTTTGTCAGTGAGCCTAACTTACACTCAACAGGAGAGCACATAAACCCCAAGGTTTATTTATGATCAACTACTGTAAAAAGTTTTGGAAGCATGTTCTAGGAATTATTCAATAGTTTAAGTTTATATGCACCTATGGATTATATAAAACAACTTCAATGTCCATTCTACAACGAAAATTTTAGCTCCCTAAAAAAATGAAGTAAAATAGGTCAAATATTTAATTCATCACAATAAAAATGTTTTATTTCCTTAACAACTTAGCTATTTTTCAAATAGAAAAACCCATACGGCTCATCTTTATGAGATGGATACTGAGCATACCTCCACACTGCCTTGGAAATACAAGAACATTTTGAAAGATCATTGACATCAACATCATCTTTCATTTTTGGCAAAAACCTTGTCATTTCTCCCTGGAATACTGCCAGAACCTATACTAACTTGGACTCAAAACTACTCTTAATAGCTTAATCATTTCCCACCTCAACTATTAAAATTAAACTCTTCATAAATCTATCTTCAGTACACTCAGGGGATGAAGACAGTTCAGCCAAATTATTTTATCATCCAAACTTGTCTTACATACCCTGGTTTTCTATATATCCAACACATTTTAGAAATTGGTATTCTGTTCATTCCTATCCACCTCGGACAGGTTTTGAGCTCTCCAAAGATTACTTGTCTTCCAAACCACTTACTATCCACTAGTCTTCTAACCTTGATTTGTCCATCTCTTGTTATGAATTTCTGAATCTGTGAACTGTGATTTTGCTTGGACTGCATTTCAAACTCTTTCCTATTACAAATATGTTTTGCATTTTATCTCAGAATCATAGTTCCTTCTTTGTTTATGGTTGACTTTAGATAAAATGTTTGGTCTACTGAAAGCTGCTTTCTGAAATTCTTTCTGTATATTTTCCTAAAATCTAAAGGCTTTGTATTTTAAAAATCAAGAAGAACTTACTGACCTGTACATTAATAGCCTTCTTTTCTGCTAAATTAAAATTCAATTATTTGGTAATGCTCTAGTAGGAAGAGAAAGAAATGAATGCCTTGGATTAATTTTTAATTATTTAATTAACATTTTGACTAAACGATCTAGGTCAAAATGGGTAACTACCTGTGCTTTGAAAATACTGACAGTTTTCAAAGGCTGGATATTGTTTACTCTGAAGTATCTGGGCATGATAGGAATCTGATAGTTCATTGAACTGAAAATCCAATCTATACTAATGATACTCCTCAGCTCAGATTACTTTAATAGCAGCTAATATTTATTAAAAACTCAGAATGTGTTAAGAACTGTGCCACGTTCTTTATATATATTACTTCATTTAACTCTCGGAACATTATTATTCTCATCCCTCATTTTATAAGGAAAGATGTTAAGCCTTAGAGAGATTCAGTAACTTGCCCCAAGTCACACAGCTAGAAGCAGTAGAGTAGGAACTTAAACCCATATTTGGCTCCAAAGCCAAAATGGTCATGTTTACACAGGCAAGTCACTCTAAAGTATAGCAACTCCCAAATGAGAGCCATCGTGAACTCTGAATCCCACTGGGCATTTCTTTTATTGTAAGTGTTAAAGTGAATAACGACAGAACATCACAAGTGATCAGTGAGAATCCTCAAATACTTTGGAGGTGAGTATTTTTCCCAGTTTCTTTTCTTTTTCTTTTTAAATTAAAGTATAGGTGATTTACAACATTGCGTTAGTTACTGCTGTACAGCAAAGTGATTCAGTTATACATATATATACATTCTTTTTTAAAAAATTCTTTCCACTATGGTTTATTTATCACAGGATACTGAACATAGTTCTCTGTGCCATACAGTAGGCACTTATCTATTGCATATATAAAAGCCTACATCTGCTAACCCCAACCTCCCACTTCCCTGTTTCTTAAAAGAAATCCTGACTCCATAGTCAAGCACACTCAGATGAAATAAATGTGGACAAAAGGAACATTATACAGAGATAAGAAAAATATTTTCTGATACTCGCATTCATAAAAACTTAAATCTCTATTACGGCCGTAACTAGGGTATGGGGTTTGCTTGCCATCTATTAACTCATCTCTCACATGTACCTGATTTTATACAAAATACTATGAAGGCTTCTGGAAGCACAGGCTCCACAGGGAGTCACGTATTTTCTAGAGAAATCTCTTGAGTTCAGATTTAATGCTGCCTGAACTGTTGATCCAGTGGTCTAAAGTTTGGAGAATATCTACAATCTTTCCTATAACATATCTATTTAGATATTCATGACAGTAGAATTTAACCTAAAATGTATCTCCATGTGAGAACAGATGTACAAAAAAGTCCACTGAAATGCTCTTTATGGTAGCAGATGACTAGAAAAACAATTATCAAGCACTGTGTAAGCAAATACCATGCAATTATTGACAAAATAAATCTATATATACTGATGTAGAAAGACTAGGATATTTTGTCAAGTAAAAACAATACAAAGATCAGAGCAGTATGTATGGTAAGCTATTGTTTGTGTTAAAAATAAAAAGTTGTATATGCATATATATTTCCACGTGCATAGAAAAACTCTGGAAGGATAAAAGTAAAATTAAACACACGAAAACAAACAACCAAATCCCTCCTCAAAAAAAACTAGTAAGGGCAGCTGCCTCTAAAAAGAATTCCAAAGGGAATGGGGAGTCAGGGACAGAAAAATGGCTTTTCATTGTGTTTCCTATTGTACTCTTTGAAAGTAACACTTAAAAAAAAGTCACTGCCGGACTTTGCAGTGCAAAGTCCATGCAATTATTGACAAAATAAATCTATATATACTGATGTAAGAAGACTAGGATATTTTGTCAAGTAAAAACAATACAAAGATCAGAGCAGTATGTATGGTAAGATATTGTTTGTGTTAAAAATAAAAAGTTGTATATATATTTCCATGTGCATAGAAAAACTCTGGAAGGATAAAAGTAAAATTAAACACACGAAAACAAACAACAAAATCCCTCCTCAAAAAAAAACTAGTAAGGGCAGCTGCCTCTAAAAAGAATTCCAAAGGGAATGGGGAGTCAGGGACAGAAAAATAGCTTTTCATTGTGTTTCCTATTGTACTCTTTGAAAGTAACACTTAAAAAAAAGTCACTGCTGGACTTCCCTGGTGGGGCAGTGGTTAAGAATCCGCCTGCCAATGCAAGGGACCCGGGTTCAATCCGTGGTCTGGGAAGATCCCACATGCTGCAGAGCAACTAAGCCCGTGCACCACAACTACTGAAGCCCGCGTGCCTAGAGCCGGTGCTCCGCAACAAGAGAAGCCACCGCAATGAGAAGCCCGTGCACCGCAAAGAAGAGTAGCCCCCACTCGCCACAACTAGAGAAAGCCCACGTGCAGCAACCAAGACCCAACACAGTCAGAAATAAATTAATTAATTTTAAAAAAAGTCACTGCCTAAAACATAATTGCATTGGAAATAACAAATTGGTCACCCTGAACTGTAAGGCCCTTCATCATTCCATCCCTCCTACCTTTCCAACCTTACTTACGTGTTTCTCCCAGGCGCACATGCCTCAGTCATTCTACCCTTCTTCCTGTTCCTCAGACACAAAGGCCATTCCAACCCTTTCCCCAACACTTAGCAAGGGTAGATTGTTTTTATCTTTCAGGTCTTAACACAAATGCTACCTTCTAGAGATGTTTCCTAAGACCTCTAAAATAAATTAGGTGCTACCTGTGACTATCTCTCTGAGCAAAACTCTTAATAGCATAATTTGCAATAATAAATTTATTTGCGATTACTGTTTAAATATATGTCTCTCCCACTACATTGAATTTCATGAGGGAAGAGATCATAGTTGTATTTTTCACCAATGTATATGGTGTATAGAACACAGTTAATGCTAAGTATTTATCAAATAAAGTAATTAATCCAAATCTCACAACAATAGGTTTATAAAGAATGGAAAGTCTTAAAGAAATAGGGGTGTATTTCTAAGTTTCAAAATCACTTTTCCAATAAAGATGTTAAAAAAAATCACTTAAACACAGGGTGATATATGTGTCTAAAAAATAGTTATTTTTTGTGTTTATTTTTTATCAAAATCAACTGGCTTAGAATATTTTTGACAGAATAATAAAGCTCCTTCAAATTACAGCCTCATTAGCTTAGAAATTCCACTTTAAAGAGAATTGAAGAATATAACTATGACTCTTAGAAGTAATAACAATTATGCAATACTTATACTTTTTAATATATGATTACCTATCCTTTATTCTTAAAAAGCACTTTTGAAGATGTAAAAAACTGCAAAAAGATAGGTATCTAATTCTTTTAACCTATTCAACAAATGACAGATGTTAAACATAGACAGGGTTTCTTTCTTAATTTTAGTAGCCAAGATAGGAAATATAGAAATTCAATCACTTGCTGGTAGCAAATAATATCTTAGAAGATAAATTCACTTGGAAGTCTTATCAAAGATCTTGAAAAAAATGTTCTTAATACTAATCCACAAACAGGTAAAAGACTAACATGTAAGAGAAGGAAAAAACAAAACAAAATAATGTCTTAAAAAACCAGAAAATATGGAATACATGTAATCTTTTAAGATACAAAATTATTAAAGATGCTATATAAAGTCACTTTTTAAATTTGCTGCAGTTTGTTATATAAAAGCCTTTCATTTTGAATCCAGGTATTGTCAAGTGTGATATTGTTTTCTCAAGTTTGACACAGAAGAATTTAGGCAAATTTTTCTTTTCTAGCAAAGGTTACATTTTCTATGCGTATTTATTAAGCTCTCAATCTGAGGCACAGCTGTGTCAGGTATTGAATAATATTCTTACTGGAACTGAAATTCATGTCCATAAATAGGTACCAATGACAACTGACTTCAGTTTTACAGAGAAGGACAGATGGAGGCAAATGAAGAGCAGGAAAGTTGCATATACACAAAACCTTATTATAATGAGAGTTTCTAATATTATTTTCACATTTTCAATGACAAGAGGGTATGCAACACTTAACATAAAGTGCAATCACTCAAGATGAATCTGTGAAGATGTTTAATGTATATAGCATCTGAAAATCTAGAAAAAGAAAAAAGGAAGTACCTAAATGAGAAGAGAGATATTAAATATGACCAGAAGACTTGTGAAGAAATGAGAAAAGAAAAAATGCATAATAGATTTTCATAAGTAATTAATTTGGCTGGTCATAAAATGAGCATTTAGCAAGTAGAAGACTGATTTCATCCTTAAATATGTACTCGAATTTATGAAGGAAATGGGGAAAAAAAAGGCAAAAATGTACACATTCCTGTCCATTGGAGACAACATAACACAGACTCTTAGGCCTCAAGGGCCTAAAAGATATTCAGTATTTTCCAAGGAATTGCTCATAAAGATGAAGCTCTCTTTACATTAGTTACCCTCAAAGCTGGTAAGAACAGCAAGAACATAGCATGCCCAGTTTAAGATAATCACTGCAGGGTGACTCCTTAAAATGAAATAACTCATTACTATGATCTACGAGGCTTTGCATGGCTTGAACCCCATCCCCTTTCTAACCTCATCTCCTACTACTCTCCCCTTACTCTTCCTTCATCCACACCACTCTTTCATGAAGCGTCGAATGTCCATCCTCCAGTGTCTACACAGAGTTCTCTCACTTCCACCAGGCATTTTACTCAACGTTCTACCCATACTGAGGCTTTCCTTGGCCACTCTCTCTAAGACTCTAACCTCTGCCCATACCAATAGTTGCTATCCTCTTCCCTCTATGCTTTATCTTTTCACACCACTCAACATCCTATATATGTTTTACTTACTTAACATATTTCTTTCCCTACCAGAACATAGGGTTCACGAGAGTAGGAAGTTTTGCTTTTTGTGGGGTCTTTTGGTCTGTTTTCTTCACTGTTGAATCCCCAGTATGTGGCATATACGGGAGGCATTCAGTAACTGTTTGGTGACCAAATGACTGAATAATCTAACAGAATATCTAGCCTTAAATAGTTTTTAAGTACAATTCTACTTAAAGAATATTGGTGTATCTGAGTAGAGTGACATACCTTCTCAAATATTAATAGATAAGGTTTTAGTTTCTTCCACAAATTTAGTCCAGAGTTTGCCTATCATTTCTGAATAGACAGGGTAACTTACAACTAGATAGGGATATAAATAACTTAAAACTAGAAGGGGATAAACAAAAGAAGAGAGAGCCAATATCTTTGGCTAATGCTGACAAGAGGCGTTTGTTCGGCTTCTACGTAAAATAGTTTGAATATTTATGGTACTGCAATGTAAATAAAAAACCTCCCAACATATTCACTTTTCAACTTTCATCATAAATAAAATAAGCATTGTTTAAGAACTTTGATTCAACCGATTTTCAGTTGTCTTTTAATCTTGGAAATATTTTGTGTTCCCCATTGTTTTAATAACTGTTCTCCTTACAATTCTGATAATATGAAAATCTCATACTAAATAGGCACTGTCAGAGTCATATACATTGGGTATACTACTGGGGAAAACCTATTTATTTATTTAAAAAAATACATTATATGTAAAAATTTTTATTTCAGCTGAATTCATCACAGTTTTACTAGCCCTGTTCACACTTCTAACATTTGCATCAAATATAAGTAGGCTTTTAACAATGAAGCAAATTTTCTTATCATTTATATTTCTTTAAAGTTTCTCTGCAAATTTTAAGACTTTTCCATGTACAGTAACAAAAACTTAAAAACAATAACAAAAGTAAAACTAATCAGTAGTTTATCCATGAGGAAGGATGCATATATGTTCATAACGCTTACACTTTCCTTTAATTCATTAAGAAACTTCAATTTTCAGAAAGACATTTTCAAAACAGGATCTAAGAGCGAAAATATGGTTCAGAATATGCTTTCTCCTTCTCACCAAGCTATCTGCCTCCTTGCAGGAGGTACTTAAGGTATAAGTGCCATCAGATGGTCAGAACATGAAAAACATATGGGTAATATTGCTCAGATATACACAATGCACCAATGGCTCAAATGTACCATGAAAAGTTAGTATCTGTTATAACACACCAACCTTTGCTCACTGATAGAAAAGAAAATCCCTAAGCACTTCTTTATAACCATTCAAGTCAAAGAGGGGATACAGTAATAGTTGTTATATTTTAGATTTCATTTCTCATAGTTTTCTTTTGGGTTAATGTTTTTAGTGTTTAGCTCAACCTCTGGGAAGGAAGGGTATGGTCTACCCAAAACAACAATAGAAAAATGCTAATACTACATGTGTGGAATACCACCAGGTTATCAATTTAAGTCATGCATAAATTAAGTAAAGTAACTGATTTCAAAAGATATTAGTGCTTTTATTGTCTGGAGAAATGTCCAGTTTAAACTATTCCATCTGCAATTGCTTTGGGATATTAGGCAGCAAATGAAACATTAGGGTAACCCAATGTATCATTTGGTTGAGAAAGAAATATCAACTTAAAGATGCTATCTTTTTAAAATGTTGTTTTGCAAGTATTAAAAAGTCAACTAAGCACATTTATTAAGCTTTTCATTAATGTAATATGCTTGAATTATAAAGACCAATATCTAAGTTTAGATGTCAGTTAACATAGAAAAGTTACCCATTCTTCCAAATAGAAATTTACAATGCACTAATTTATAATTACTCATTTAGACTCATTCAAACTTTGTTTTAGGGAAGAGATATGGGAACATATGTATAACTGATTCACTTTGTTGTAAAGCAGAAACTAACACACCATTGTAAAGCAATTATACTCCAATAAAGGTGTTAAAAAAAAAGAGTATTCTATCGGCATCTCCAAACAACAAAGTAATAAAGCCCACAAAATTAGGTTCTTCTTTAGTAATTATCAGCAGCATAAAAAAACTCAGCCACTGAGTTGACATATCTTATAATCTTTAGCACAAAATATTAATTTGAGATTTGTCCTTTACCTTGAACTCAAAATTTACTGCTGTGAAGTGATATTGTTACATATCTGGTAATGGATTGTATGATGGGAGATGGGTTAAATCCGTATAAGGTCAGGTGCCAGTTCAGACTTCAAGGGCTCTTTTACTGTGTGCCAGGAGCCATGTTCCTTAATCTTTTGTTGGCACAATTTACCCTTTCTATATTTATAATGAGTGAAAGAAACAAATGCCAGGCAAGGATCCAGAGCCAAAATACTGGGACTTTGTTATCAAAGGAACAGAAACTGTCATTTCCAGTGACTCCCATAATAACCTTCTATAGCTGTGATGTCATGTAACAAATTGATTCTGTTAGAATCACGTAAAAATATAAAAGTTCATTATGAATTGGGAAGGAAAAACATTTATTTTTTAAAACAATTTAACCTTCTGGCTAAACTTAGTGAACATACCCTAGAAATTACAAATGAAATGAATAATTAAAAGAAAAAATTCTGACAATGGAAAGATTTCTTTTGAAAGGCATTTATGAGAACTATATAAATAATAATGTCCAAATTTCTAAGCTAAAATCTCTAGACAATATAAACTACACGAGCTCAATATTTTTTCAAACTTGTTATAGAGATATTTTGATGTTGTCTAAAACCTGGTAAAAATTCTTCAGTAATTCTAAAAACTCCAAAGCCGTAAGTCATTTTAAAATTTTTTTTTTTTAACATCTTTATTGGAGTATAATTGCTTTACAATGGTATGTTAGTTTCAGCTTCACAACAAAATGAATCAGTTATATATATACATATATTCCCATATCTCTTCCCGCTTGCGTCTCCCTCCCTCCCACCCTCCCTATCCCACCCCAAAGAGCATGCACCTGTGAGAGCTGAGGAATGTACCACATAATATAACATTCAATTAGTTCCAAGAAGTTCTGAACTCAAAGATAACATCCAGGTCCAAAAGAAGGGGCAGTTAGCAATATCTAGTACAAGACTAGAGACTGATGTTTGTCTTGCTAAAATTAATTACCTCTACCCAGGATCTGTACCTCACATTGTTGTACTTGGAGATTAAGGTGCTTGGTTTCTTATTCATCAGGGTATTTTACGTCAGCCCTAATTTAACCACATATGTGAAAATAAATGACAGCTGCCTGAACTATAAATACTCCTTTAAGTCATGGCTTGTCATTTGAAAAATAAGTCCTCTCATCATTTCCTTCATTTCAATCTCTAAGTAAAAAACAACTTGTTTGCAAAATAAAATGGGGTCATCTTTTAGCATATTAGAGTTTGTCTTTGTTTTCAGTATTTCCTAGCACCATTTACAATTGCCTTTTGTTTGATTTTGTTTATCCAGCAACCTATAAGCAAGCAATAAATAAAGTATTTGTAATTCAAGAAATGATTCAAATGAAGACAGGATCATCTTGGAGTAGTCACTCTAAACTTGAATCCTCAAATGCTTATAATCTCCTCAAACAGTACTCTAGTGAAAATGTATTTCAGATTTATGTTTCCAAAGGGCTCAGTTATCTGACAAGAACAGGAGCATTTTAAATCTCTGCATAATACATTTCTGAAATGGCTTGCATATAAGACACCAAGCAGTCATTAACTCTTGCTTTTAATCTACCAGTTCTCTAAATCTTCTCTCCACAGCTTGATTCCCAGTAGAGAAAAAAGTAACTCAAACAAAAATCTTCCTGTTTACCATAATAAGCTGTTTACTTATCTGTGCACAAGGTTGAGAAATAATGGAATGGGGATGCATGTATCTGCCCACAGGGTACTTGCATAGGCATTTTGCTTGAATTTTCATTTATATTTTCAATTCATAAAAGGATTATATATTTTGACCCAATTATAACTTGAATGCCGTAACAGAAAATAGAAAGAGCACAGTTTTCCCACTTGGTATTTAACTGATGTTGACAAGCCACTCTAAGCTCTCTGAACCTCATTTAGCTTATTTGTAAATGGAGATAACAATACCACCTGGTAGAGCAAATGACATAATGTTAATTAAAGTCCTTTGAGAACTGTAAAATATCATGTAAATGTAAAATATTGTTTATTATTATGCTACTTTATTAAGAATGAAAAGTAGCTGGTTATTTCCCCATCATGCCTTTTGTAAAGTGAGGAAAGGAAAGATGCTCTTTTGAAGTAATCTAATAGTTTGTGATGAGAAGTTTCAAATTTAAGAAAAATTTTCCTAACTAAAAAATTATAGGTTAGAGCTAAAATTTAGAAGCCATTTTAATCCAGCCACTTTAGTTTTAGATACAAGGAAAGAAAGACCCAAGAAGGGTAAATATTAAAACATACAAACTAAACAGTCACAAATGGTGGTGGAAAGGGAAGAGCTAAACCAAACTTTATGCTTCCCAATTTGCTGTCACATCACTTGGCTAAAGAAATCTAGGGTTAGGATTAGAGTCAGGGGCAGGGGCAAGTTCAGAGGTTGGGTTAAAGTTCAGAGGTTGGGTTAAAGTTCTGCCTGGATTATAGGAGTCTTTTTTTTTTTTTTTTTTTGGCGGGCCTCTCACTGCTGTGGCCTCTCCCGTTGTGGAGCACAGGCTCCAGACACGCAGGCTCAGCGGCCATGGCTCACGGGCCCGGCCGCTCCGCGGCATGTGGGATCTTCCCGGACCAGGGCACGAACCCGTGTCCCCTGCATCGGCAGGCAGACGCTCAACCACCGCGCCACCAGGGAGGCCCTAGGAGTCATTTTAAATCATCACTTTCTTCTGTTGGTCAATTATAAAATAATAACAATAAAAATTATGACACAATGAGAATACACAGAGTGGTCATTATGGTTAAACATTGTAAGAATATATATATAAATATAAATTATATATACGTATACATATGTAAAGTGCCTATGTGTGTTTGGTATACACATACAAAATCACAGTATGTTAGCTCTTACAGCAACTCTATTATTCTTACTTCACGGGTAAGAAAATTAAGGGAGGGAACAGAAGGGTTAAGTAGACTGAGCAAGATTATAGAACTAACAAGCTTCTGGCCAAAATGCCTGCCTCTTGGTCTTTTTTTTTTTTTTTAAGAGTTGTACATCTTAATGTACAATTCAGTGAGTTTTGACAAATTTACAGAGAGAGATGTACGACTGTCACCACAATACAGTTTAGAACATTTTCATCACTCCATAAAGATCTCTCTCGCCTGTATAGATTCAATCCCCATCTAAACCCCTAGCCCCAGGAAATCACGAATCTTCCTTCTTTATCTATAGAAACCTTTTCTGGGCATTTCATTTTGTATCGGACTTGGGTTCATCTATACTGTAGCATATATTATTAGCTCATGACTCTATCATTTAACAGTAATATTACTTTTGTATGGATATACTATATTGTTTATTCATTCAGCAGCTGATGGACATTTGGATTCTTTCTACTTTCTGGCTATTATAAATAATGTTTCTATGAACAATTGCAGTTGTTGTGTGGACACACATTTCAATTTTCTTAGGTGGATACCTAGGATCAGAACTGTTACTTTATATGGAAAATTTATGTATAACTTTTTGAGAAACTGTGACACTTTTCCAAAGTGGCTGTATCATTTTACGATCCATGAGCAATGTATGAAGGTTCCAGTTTTCCACATCCTCACCAACACTTATTAGAGCTCATGATCTTCACCACTACCCTCTGTAGGCTTCCAATAACTGTGCACATATGACACTGAATGTTAGAATGGGAGGGAAGGGGACTTCCCTGGTGGCGCAGTGGTTAAGAATCCTCCTGCCAATGCAGGGGATACAGGTTCGAGTCCTGGTCCGGGAAGATCCCACATGCCGCGGGGCAACTAAGCCCGCATGCCACAACTATTGAAGCCTGTGCGCCTAGAGCCCGTGCTCCGCAACAAGAGAAGCCACCGCAATGAGAAGCCCGCGCACCACAACCAAGAGTAGCCCCCACTCGCCGCAACTAGAGAAAGCCTGAGAGCAGCAACGAAGACCCAATGCAGTCAAAAATAAATAAATAAATAAATAAACGAATGGGAGGGAAGGAGGAGCTAAATGGAGTGAGGGAGACAGAGCTTAAACTTACTCAAAGATAACCAAGTCTGTTTCATTTATGTTAAAAAAAAATTTTAAGACTTTTGAGAGCGGTTTTCGATTCACAAAAAAAACTGAGAGGAAGATACAGAGATTTCCCATATAATCCCTGCTCCTTACTAGAGAGCTTCATGTATTATCAAATCCCTTGTTAGAATCTGTTATATTTATTACAACTAATGAACCTATATTGACACATCATTATCACCCAAAGTCCACAGTTTACATCAAGTTTCATTCTTGGTGTTGTATGTTCTATGTGTTTGAAAAAATGTAAAATGACATGTATCTACTATTATGTCATACATGGTAGCTTAAATATCCTATAAAAATCCTCTGTGCTCTACTTATTCATACCTCCCTCTTCCATAACCCTTGGCAGCCACTGAAATTTTTTTTTTTTACCTGTCTCCATGGTTCTCCTTTTTCCAAAATGCCAGAATTGAAATCATAAAGTACACAGTCTTTTCAGATTGGCTTCCTTTACTTACCAATATATATTTAAGTTCCCTCTATGAATTTTCATGGCTTAATATTTTATTTCTTTTAAGTGCTGAATAATATTCCATTGTTTGGAGGTACCATAGTTTGTTTATCCACTTACCTAGTGCAGAGCATCTTGGTTGCTTCCAAGTTTGGGCATTATGAATGAAGCTACTATAAACATCCTTGCGCAGGTTTTTGTGTGGATATAAGTTTTGAACTCCTTTGGGTAAATACTAAAGAATGTGATTGTTGGATTGCATAGTAAAAGTATGCTTACTTTTATAAGAAACTGCCAAACTGTCTTCTACAAAGAGTTTTATTTCTTCCTTCCCAATCAGTACAACTTTTGTTCCTTTTGCCTTATTATGTTAGCTAGGACTTTGAGTAAGATGTTGAAAAGGAATGGTCAGAGGGGCATCTGTGCCTTGGTTTGTGATCTTAGTGGGAAAGCTTCAAGTCTCTCACCATTAAGTATAATGTTAGCTGTAGGGTTTTGTAGATTTTTTAAAAAACAAACTGAGCAAGTTCCTCAAGTTTTCTGAGTTTTTAAAATTTTTTTCATGAAGGGGTGTTGGATTTTGTTAAATGCTTTGTCTGCATCTATTGATATGATCACCTGATTTTTCTTTTAGCCTACTGATGTGATGGATTACATTAACAAATTCTCAAATGTTGAAACTGGCTTGCAAACCTGGGATAAATCTCTCCTATGCTTTTCATAACCATGTATTTATCAGCTTTTCATCTTATAGTGGAGATATATATATATATATATATATATATATATATATTTTTTTTTTTTTTTTTTACAAGGAACCTTATGGTGTTTGCCTCATTTATCTTTATATTCTGGTATGTAAACGTGTTCACTGATGAGAAAGGAAAAGATTCATAAGGCTTAAACAACAATAAATTGAGAAAATAGGAAGAGTATCTTACCAGGTCTTAACTTGAAAATGTCAAAATTATGAGCTCATTGTTTTTGAACTTGCTATTTTGGCCCAGGTTTCGTAACATTAGAATGTTAGACTATAACTCGTTCAATACTAGAGATTTTGAAGCTGTGTCTGAAGAGAAAAAATCACTAAAGACTATTTGTTATCTTAAATTACTTTAAAAATGTTTAAAACAAAAAAACAATCATTTATTTTTAAGTGCTATAGTGGTTTTACCATAGAATGCTATAATGTCTTTTATATTAGTATAGTAGCTAGAATTTTGGTTTCAAACACTGGCAAAGAAATATTGTGGCAAAGGTGAAAAATACCTTAAACATATTAAAAGGTGATTTTTATTTACTTTTTCTTGCTTTATTTTTTGCTGTATTTTTCTAGAAGCTAGAACATCTAGTATAGTGTTTAAGTGATAAATGTAGGCATATTTGTCTTATTTCTGATATAAATGAGCAAAGTATTCAGTCATTTGCCATTAAATATGATGTCATCTTAGGAGCATGTCTTTCTTAGGAGCCACTCACAGTGAGAACATTCTCTTCTATTCCTCAATTTCAGAGAATTCTTAACAGGAATTAGTGTTGGATTTTGCCAAATGATTTTTCTTCATTTATTGAAATGATTATGTAGTTTTAAATTTTATTACTATGAATTACATTGATTGATATTTGAAAGTTAAATCAGCTGGTAGTCCTAGGATAAATTCCACTTGATCATAATGTATTTTTATCTGCTGTTGCATTTGCTTCATTAAAATTGTGCTCAGAATTTATATATGTAATAATGACATATAGTCTGTAGTTTTCTTTTGCTGTAATATTTTTGTCTGGTTTCAGAATCAGGTCGTGATGATCTCAATGAGTTGAGAAGTAGTCTCTTCTTTACAATTTTCTAAGAATTTGTGTAGAGTTGGTGTATTTCTTCTTAAAACTTTGGTATAATTCACCAGTAAAGCCATACAGGTCTAGAGTTTTCTTTGAAGGATGGTTCCTTAATGACCAATTCTATAAAAGATATGGGGTTATGAAGGCTGAATGAGCTTTGGTAGTTTTTGTCTTTCAGAAAATTTGTCCATTTCATCTAAGTTGTTGAATTTCTTTATATAAAGTTAAGGAAATATTATGAATATCTTTTTTAATATCTGTAGACTCTATAATGATGTCACCTCTCTCATTCTTGATATTGGTAATTTGTGTCTTCTTTTTTCTGAAGAGTCTATGTAGAGGTTTTATCAATTTTAATAATCTCAAAGGATTCCATTGATTTCTTCTGTATTTTTTTTCCTTTCTTCTATATATTTTGGGTTAATTTGCACTTCTTTTTAAGGTAGAAATTGAGGTCAAAACTTTGAGTCCTTTCATCTTTTCTAATATAGGCATTTAGTGCTGTATTTATTTCCCTAAGTACTGCTTAATAGGCATCATATAAATACGGAGATGTTGTGTTTTTTTTTCTTTCCATTTAGTTCAAAATACTTTCTAAGTTCCACTCTGACCCACTGGTTACTCAGCTATGCATTGTTTACTTTCCAAATATTTAGAGATTTTTCAGATATTGTTCTATCCTTGAGTTTTATTTTATTTCTGTTGTGTTCATAGAACTTAAATTCTTATAAATTTATTGAGATTTGTTTTATGGCCCAGGATATGATCTATCTTGGTAAATATTCTCCGTGTACTTGCAAAGAATGTATGTCCTGGTGATGTTGTGTAGAGTGTCCTATAAAGGTCAGTAGGTCAAGTTGACTGACAGTGTTATTCACATCTTCTGTGACTTCCATAGTCAACATAGTTCTTAAAAAAATCACTTACAACAGCATCACAAAAGATCAAATACTCAGAGATAAGTTTGACAAAAGATGGAAAGTCCTGTACATTAAACTCTACAGAACCTTGCTGAGGGATATTAAAGAAGACCTATCCTACTAGAAAGATATGTCATGTAGAGGGGTCAGAAGACTCAATATTGTTAAGAAGTCTATTCACCCCAAACTGATCTATAGAGCCAATGTAATCCCAATCTAAATATTAGCAAACCTTTATATGGAAACTGAAAAACTAATAATAAAATTGCTAGAGAAATGCAAAGGACTTCTAACAGCCAAAACATTTCTAAAAAAGAACAAAGTTAGACAACTAACATTATCTGATACAAGACTTACTATAAAACTTCAGTGGTCAAGGCAGTGTAGTATTGGCATTACGACAAACAAAAAGATCGACAGAAATTAGAGTCCAAAAATAAAACTACACATAAATATATTTTTAAAAATGAAGGTAAGAAAATCAGGAGAGAAAGGAGAGTCATTGGTGCTGGAACAACTGAATATCTATATGCCAAAAATATGAACTTCAAACCATTCCTCACAACCATATGAAATGGACCATAGAATGAACTATAAATTCTAAATTCTAAAACTATAAAAACTGTAGAAGTAAACATAGGAGAAAACCTTTGTGACCTGGGATTCAACAAAGATTTCTTAGATATACCATCAAAAACATGATCTATAAAAGAAAAACATAATTTAAAGTTTGAAATTAAAAACTCTGCTCTTCAAAAGACACTATTAAAAGAATGAAAAGACAAGTCAACTGAGAGAGAATATTTGAAAATCATATATCTGATAAAGGACTTGTATCCAGAATATATAAAGAACCAAGACTTTATTACAAGAAAACAACCCAATTAAAAAACTGGGCACATTACTTAAATAGACACATCAAAGAAGATATATGAATGGCAAATCAGCACATGACAAGATGCTCACATCATTAGTCAGTTGGGAAAGACAACAAAAACCACAATAAGACACTACTGCATAAAATTTTAATATCTAAAGACTGACCACACCAAGTGTTGATGAAGATGTAGAGAAACTACAGTTGGGAATGTCAACTAGTATAATCACTTTAAAATCTATTTGGCAATTCCTTAAAAATTTAAACATGTACATTCTATCTAATTCATTTATTCCACTCCCAGGTATTTTCCTTAGAGAAATGAAAGCACATGCCCATACGAAGACTTATATGTGGATGTTCACAACAGCTTACTTGGCAGTAGCCCCAAATAGGAAACAACCCAAAAGTCTATCAACAGTTGATAACAACGGTGATATATTCATATGATGCTATTCTACTCAGCAATAAAAAAGAATGAACTTCCGATAAACATTACAACATGGATGGATCTCAAAATTATGCTGAATGAAACAAACTAGACCCAAAAAAGAAAAGAGTAGTACAGACTATATGATTCCATTTATATAAAATTCTAAGAAACACAAACTAATATATAGTGACAGAAAGCAGATCAGTGGTTGACTGGGACAGGGGTTGAGATGGGGAGGAGGAAGGGACTACAAAGAGGCATGGGGAAAATCTGGGGGTGATAGATGTGTTCATTACTTTGATTGTGGTGATGGTTTCACAAGTGTATACATATGTCAATACAATAAAGTGTACATACATAAAGTATATGTCAATTACATATCAATAAATCTGTTTTCAAAAAGATTGACAAATTATGATTATTAAATATTAGATTTCTGACAGACATTCTCTCAAAATTGAATTAAGTAGGTCCAACACTTCAAGGCAAAAAACTGACAGTTTTTGTTACCAGGGAAAAAAAATCCAAGCTTTGCAATGAAAGTTAAAATTTTGGAAAACACATTTGCTATAAAGAAATTGATACCTCCTATTACTTTTCCAGTGAGATTAGTGATGACATTAATGAATGTGGTCTTTTGATACTGTATAATGAATTACTTCACTGTTTGGAAGATCTATATAACCTAGTCACTTGATATTTTCCAAATGAGAAATGACAAAGCATGATGCTACAAAAATCATGTATTCATCTTATAAGATTGACAAATGGAATTAATGTAACAGAGTACGAAAAGTTCAATGTGGTTTCAGATCAGACACTGCAACTAACCTCCAAGAAAATTTAGCAAAGTCCACTGTGGTAGGCAGAATTTGAAGATGGCCTCCCAGTAATGTCCCACCCTAATCCCTGGAACATGTGAACATGATTAGATATCAATCCCATAATTATGTTTTATCATATTGCACAGTTGCCCTAAAAATAGGCAGATTAGCTAGGTGAGCCTGATCTAATCACAAGACCTTTCAAAAAAGTGGAGGGTATTCTCCCAACTTTTTTGAAAAACAAAACAGAACAAAATGAAAAACAGAAGGAGAAGTTAGAGAAATTCAAAGCACTTGAAAGATGTGACACACTGGGTCTGAAGATCAAAGAATGTAGGAAACCTTAAGAAGCTGGGAGATGCCCTTGGCTCACAGCAAGAAAAGAAAGGGAACCTTAGGCCATTTCTCAACTGTAAGAGCTGGAAGGAGTTTGGAAATGGATTCTTCCCCAGTGCCTCCAGCCAAGAATTTTTGGCTTTATGAGACCCTAAGCAGAGAACCCCAGTAAAGCCTGCCTGGACTTCTAACCTACACAACTGTGAGGTAATAAATGGATATTGTTTAAAGCTGCCATGTTATGATCGTTTGTTGTGCTGCAATAGAAAGCTAATACATTAACCATAAATCAAAATGCACATAAACACAGATCCAACTCAAGCACTGTTTAAAAAAGAAAAAAAACCCAAATAATAAAAATGGAAACAACCAAAGTATCCATAATTAGAAGATCGATTTAAATTATAGAAAGCCTATAATGGAATATTCTGTAGCCATTATAAAGAAAAGGTAGAACTATATGGATGAATATGAAACAATGAAACTATGCTATATTAATAATAGAAAAAAAGATCAGCAATGTTAAGATTTTGAATAATTAAAACATTTGCATAAAATCATGGTACCTATGGTAAATATTTTCCTGAGGGGAAAAAAACACAAAAAAATAAATAGCAATTAGCTTTGGGGTAAGATTAGATTGTTGAGTAGGACATTTTCTAATGAAGTTTATTATTCTTAATCATTAAAAAAATATATCAATAAAGGTTACTATTTAGTGTCCAGATAAACACTTTCCTGGCTCTCTTCCAAAGCTATCTTTTGCTTTATGCAATTTAGACCTGCCATCAGGAATTTGTTACCATGCTCCTTTAATCAGTCATAGTAACACCAAAATGACTTTTCCTCATCAAGTCTGCCCTACCTCTCAAATCTAAATTTCTCAGTGACATCCCTTATTAACTGGGGGCATCATTTTCATTATGTGAATGTTTTATGTATTTATAATACTTAAACATCCCATTTTAATTAAAATTATAGGCTATTCAATTGTTTTAAAAATTTTGTATGAAAATTGTATGAAAGCTACTTTAAGATATAAATCGTAAATAGTGTAAACCATGCAAATATATATTGCCATTTGAGGATGAAAATGATTATGATCTAGGAATCCTTCAGTTATATGGTAATAAAGAAATATTCCAATAACAATCAAACCAGCATGGTAAAATTGGACCAATTTATCCTTTAATAATGAAAGAATTATGTGAAAAGTTTTTAATGGGCAATCTACAATATCAGGTTTATGTGATGTATATTAAAGTTAGAAAAATGTTTTATATTCCTTTAAGTTTCTTCTTGTAAAATGAATAGTTAAGGTAACAAAGCAAATCCTTTTCAGTTATTAAATACTGTATTTATAAATCTTATCAAGGTCATATTTTACCTCTGATTATATTTTCTACAACAGAAAGATGTACAATAAAAATAAAGATAACACGGTATCAGTTTGATGTTATCCTTGTTTGTTGGCAAAAGTAGTTCACCAAAATACCTGGAGGTGTTAAAAGTCACCAGAAAGAAATAAAAGGACAAATTCCTAGAGAGATCACCTTTTTTTGGTCCACATATCAAACAAGTTCATAGTTTGTGACCCAAAACGTTATGATATTATTATATACAACTAAACAAAAGGATGTACGGTAATGTACTTGTAAAATGATACACAATGAACGAAATACAAGACAGTACTTTCATTATTATAAAGTAAACCTAAGTAGACTATTTATCTAAATAGCCTTTCTCACCGAAAGATTATATATAACTAATTTCCATGTGTAACTGCAATGTAATAATATATCTTCTCTTACAAAGGTTGGCTGACACCTTCTAGAAACTGGCAAGTATTATAGACTATAAAAATATCAAGTATGTGTACAAGCTCTTCATCATCAGGAAAATGTTAAACAAAATCCTTGGAAACTTAACAAGGAGAAATCAGAGACTAAACATATAAAAGCAATAAAACATGACATTAAAACGTCATTGAGGAAACCTCTAAAATCATATTACCTGGAACCAGTTCCATAATTATGTAGATAGGCTGTCTTTGTGTGCAAACTCCTATAAGTTTGACAATATTGGGATGATCATATTGCTTGAGAATTCTGGATAAGAGAAGTATAAGAATAGTTACCATTTAAGTTGTAAGCATTAATTTATGATCATGAGTAGTGTGCACAAGTAGAATGCACTTTAATCAACACAATTTTTAAAACTTTAGTACGAACCCAAATTATGATAAATGGGATGTATATGTCTTGACAAATCTTGGCAAAATATAGATATAAAGGAGTCAGTTTTTATTCAGTTAAATATTCATTTAAAAATTACTATCTACTCTGAATAGGTAATAAGCATGCTAAACAGGAATAACTTACTTAGTCCAAAATATGCAGAACTCCCTTCAAAGAATCTGGTTTTAGCCACCCTCACAAAAGCTGGAAAGTATTAGTGGACCAAAACCTGTAAGCTGTTAGGGCAGCATCTTTTTGTTTTGTTTTATTTTATGTATATACTTCATTTAAAACAAATAAAAATAGAACGATTCATATTGGTAAATCCTATAGAGTAATCACTTCATATTTAGATTTCACAATACATACTCTCTTGATGATCATGATCAACTTCAAAATAGTAAAAACTCAAAAAGTTTTGAGAAAACTGGCAGAAGGTTAAACAGTGAGTAATATAAGACTTAAGCTGAGGCAGAGAAGTTTTAGTTTGGATAAAGGCAGAATTTCAGAGAGCTGTAAAAGCATAGACTCATCTATAGGACCCCAAGCATGAGTTAAAAATAGATTAGATTCCCTCAGAGGCCTGTCTACCCTGATGATTTCTGTTACCAAATGATCTTCCATGTTACCCTACTGACATAGTTATAAATTCACTCATATTTGAAAAAACACAGTTTCCTTTCTAGGAGAATGAAAAAAATAACTTCATTTGGAGCAAGATAAAACAGTTTATATGTGTGCTGTACATGTACAACTAAAGCAGAGATAGCTCTAAGAAAAATGTTATCGATTGAAAATATATAAATTTAATAAATGAAAAAGTACACTGGGAAGAATTCTAGAGATAAAGAAAATGTTCTGTCAATAACTGAGTTTGCAGTTTCTATGAGGAATTAGAAAGGAAGTTTTAGAATGATTGACTGTAATCCAAAATGTCATTTCTCAGGTTGAAAACTGCTTAATAAAGAAATTCCACAAAACAGCCAGGATGAATCCAAATGACATTAAATAGCTGAATATATAGCTTTATTATCTGTTAAAGGATACTTGGGAGTTTGCATGGATGTAATTGTCCTTTTTTTTGTTTTTTTTTTTGGCGGTACGTGGGCCTCTCACTGTTGTGGCCTCTCCCGTTGCGGAGCACAGGCTCCGGACGCGCAGGCTCAGTGGCCATGGCTCACGGGCCCAGCCGCTCCGCGGCATGTGGGATCTTCCCGGACCGGGGTGCAAACCCGTGTCCCCTGCATCGGCAGGTGGACTCTCAACCACTGCGCCACCAGGGAAGCCCCGTAATTGTCATTTTTAACATAAAATTTCAGTCTCACTTTAAAAGAAGAAATTAAACTCTATCTTTCAGTAAAAAATTCACAAATTAGAAAGCAAGATACCTTAAAGATACCTATGAATAACTAAAATAATGAGGCTATAAGTTTCAATTGTGATAGCATACCTTTAAATTCATCATAGGATATTTTTTCTGAATTGCTAATAACATACATGAAAAAGGTTTGCAACTTTATTCCACAGATAATATTTAATAAATGCACCCAACTAGTTTAATCCATTGCTATAAATATCCATTTTTAGATGATGGAGAAATGACATCAAGATGCTCTATGCCACGGGATTTAGTTCTTTCGTTGCCATGTCCTCTGTTCTCCCATGGCACTTTCCAAAAACTTCAATTTTATATACAATGCAGTGATGGAGACAACACACACACACACACACACACACACAAACACACACACACCTTTCCTTCCTTCCCTTTATACCACCAATCTATGGATCTATATATCCTCCTTCTCCTTCTCTCCCTCCCAACTATCCACCTACTCATCCATCTCCCATTCATATGTCCATTCTCACTCTATCCAAAGCTCCTTTCCATTTGTTTTGTGTTTTGTTGTATATATTAGATTTTACCACTAACAGAAGAGTTTAAACTATTTGCAACATAGGGCTGGCAGGTTGGAACATTAAATTCTAGCTAAAACAGAAAAAAGAGAAGAAAATCATCCTAAAAGATCAGTTAGAAAAGAAACAATGCAATGAGCTGAAGAAGAAATTTGAGATTCTCAGAAAATAAAGCTAACAGCTGGGAATAAAGAATCAAGCAATAATATCTAAGGAGGGTAGGAAAGATGTAATTATATACCTAAATATATGTCTAAATTATGGATTTTATATATAGAATACAGTAATATTCTTAGTATAAGGACAATCACAACACTGCATATATGCATATGTGTATATGCATGTGTGATAAAAGCAAAAAATACTGCAATATTTTTCAAGGACTCAAAGAATACTCACTGTTCTCAAAAGCATCTGGTTCTTTTGACTGTGATTTCCTAACTGACCTGCAGTCTAACTCAAACACACAGAAACTTTTTGTTTTCACATTGTATAATAAGTGCCTACTTTTGAGGGCCCTGAAAGTGCTTACTTCTAATTCATCAAATCATATTTAAGATATCTTCAAATTTACGTTTTAATAAATCACTTACTTATATTATAAATACATATTTACATTACTTTAGAGAACTTACTTGGCTTCTTGTAAAAATTTTATTTTCAGTTCCTGAGGAAGATCTTCTTTACACGTTTTAACAGCAACAGCAGTTTTATCCTTTAATATGCCCTTAAATACTTCACCAAAATTTCCCTGAAAATACAAATATATTTATTGTTTAGAGTGTAAGACAGCCACGTAAACCTTTGCAAAATACAAGGAAAGCATGTAATGATGAGTTTTGAGTTCATCAAAGTACTCTGTTAGCTTTATTCAGAGTTTTAAGTGGAAATAAAGACTGGGAATGTTGCTCTTACCAATTAACTTTAAATACACTACCCAACATAGCAACCATTTGAGGGACTGAGGCTTGTGGAGAACTGAAAAGGAAACGGGAAAAAACTGAAATAGAATAAAAGGAAAAACTAATGCTGTCAGAAGTACCTAAGTTTCACTCCATCTAGTTCCCTTCACCCCCTTAGCTCTAAGTTTTATCAGGTTGGCATTTAAAAATAAAGCCAAGTTTGTGACCACCTGGGGGGGGGGATAGGGAGGGTGGGAGGGAGGGAGACGCAAGAGGGAGGGGATATGGGGATATATGTATATGTATAGCTGACTCACTTTGTTATACAGCAGAAACTAACACACCATTGTAAAGCAATTATACTCCAATAAAGATGTTAAAATAAACAAACAAACAAACAAACAAACAAATAAAGCAAGCCAAGATTCTGTGAGGTTACTGGTGGTACTGATCCACACAGCCTGATGTCACTTGGACGAGAGTGTGAGAGAGTAAGACACTAGATGAGAGGCAACAGAACCAAGGCAGATGAAGGACTGTCAACAGCCACTGCTGCAGGCTGTCAGTCCCTGAAAGATACCAAGGAAAACGAGGTGCTTGCCCAAATGCCAGTGTCACCCATCTCTGCTACTGCTCATTTCTATCAAATGTCTGAACTCCTAACCTTACTCTATGGCTAGAACATATTTTGATTTAAAATGCCTTATTTCCAGTTTGAAGTCACTTTTATTATAGTTATGAAACAAAAGAATACAGAGAAGATCTATAAAGCTAACACAACAGCTATTTTGGAGTATTCTCTTCAAGTCTTTCTATGTATGCATATGTATTTTTTACATAGCTATAATTATAATGTGCAAGCACTGTATTATAATTAGCTTTAATGCTGTCATTGTTGAGTAACAAGTAACTAAACTAGAGGTCTGATAATCAATGAGTTTGAGTTCTAAGTTCAATGTAACTCTTAACCTATGATCCAAGGTGTATAAATTTTACATGTTACTAATCATTTAAATTTACTAATAGGTATTTTAATAAATTTATTTATTAAAGAATTACTATTTGCTTAATTTAATTAACACTTATTTTACTTAATATTTTAAGTATACTTGAATATTTAAATAATGAATAGTATTATTAAATCTAATATTCAACTCTTAAATATTCATTCAAAACGATGATTGATCACCCTTACATGAAAAGTAAACATACAATAACTTCAACACAATGCACATTCATCACAAACTAGAAAAAGAAAAATTTGAGCTTTATATCCTTCCCTGTTATTCAAGGCTTTTTTCCTTCCCACAATTATCACATCATTTAGAGCTGAGAGAAGGTATTAGTACACACAATTACTGCTGGGCCTCTGTTTATCTGAATGATTCTGAAGCACTTAAAATTTACCTTGTCTGAAACTTAACATTTTATTCACTAGAAGACATTTCCTGACTAAATTACCTTTTCATTTCCTAGGGCCATTACTCTCTACAAGCATTCAGATTCTTCCTATGGAACACTTTTGTCTTCCTCCTAGCACCTCAGACAGCCTACTCTGATTCAAGAGCTCATTTTTCTCACCTGAACTGATCTCATCCTTAGTCCCTCACCCTCTTCGGCCCCTTAATCTCTCCAACACAGAACTTTGATTATACCACTGCCTTATTTAATATCTATCCTTCCATTACCATTCCTTTCTCAGCCTCTGTCTAACCATCTTAGCCTCTGACTGCTACACGTGTCCTAAATTCAAATACTTAGTGATCCCAAAAGGTGTGCCATGCCTTCTGTACATTTTCCCCCTCACCTCCAATCAGAGAACATGCTAACTAATCTTTAAATTCATTTCTATGCCACCTCCTTCATGAAGACTTTCTTGATCTTCCAAAAATTATACATCTTGTTCCTGAACACTTATCATCCCACTGCCCCTTTGTACCTTTCTAATGCTTTCTGTCCTATGTAACTGTTCTTGGCACATACAAGGCATTTGAAAATTGTAAACATTCATTTAACAATCATTACTCAGAAGACTTCAATTCTGTTAACAGTGGTCAAGGGAGGAATCTCCAAACACTGCACAAACGACTCTGCTTCATGGACCACCTCTTCTCCATCCAAAGAGGTCAGGAAAAAGCCTACGACATCCATTGCTCCCTACCATGTAACAGGCACGGCTTCATCTCTGCTACTGGCTTTAAGTCCATGAGGCTAAATTTCATTATGACTCTTCTGTATGTTTCTGTTGGTCCTCACAGAAGATCCTGGTGGTCCTAATTTCCCCCTCTCTAATTCTCATTAGGTTCTGCAGACTCCTCGTCAACCTGTTATCTCCAACTATTTCCCTTCTGTCCCCAACCTCCAGTTGCCTTCTGGAACTTGTGGTCCATCATCAAAATTTTATCTCTATCTATTCTTTGGTCCTTCTCTTCACCTTCTTGTTCTAACAGAAACCTGGCTCTCACTTGAGAACACTCAAATGGTGGGTGAGCTTCCTGTGCCTTCTAAAACTGTGATGACCCCACCCGCACCCCCAACACACACACCATGCTTCTCCCACCGCCTGAGAGATGGAATACAGGATTCATCGAGCTCCTTGTCACTGCTTTCAAAACATTTTCCCTTCTGTTTTCCTAAAAACCCCTAGCTTTGAAACTTTATTATTTGATTATATACCCACTACCCCTTACTGTTGCTAGCAGCTATTGCATTTGAAAATATTTTCCCTCATTTGTTGACAATTTGAGCTCCTGGATCACTGTACCCGGTGTTACTCTTGTCTTAAAACTTGGAAATTTCAATAGACACTTAAAGATCCTTCCAACACTTCAAAACTCTGCTATGTGACCATCTCTCTTCCAATGATCCATGTTCCAACCTATTTTCTATGATCATACCTTAAACTTTGCCATCACCAATAATGCAACTCCTCTGTAACACCTACATCATTCATCCCATCTTCTGGCTGGCTTCTATTTTTCTAGCTTACTTCCTCTAGTATTCGGACCCAAAATCCTTTGACCCTATAGGAACCTCCAAATCTTTAGACCCTATTACTTTTTATTGTCCATAACCCCCTAACAGCCTTGCTTTCTTCCTTATTCAGCTTAAATTCCATGCTCAATAATTATAACAACTGTTTACTATATACTCTCAACTTCTCTGTTCCTTTTCATCTGTAGAACTCCCTTATCAAATCCACAACCCAGATTAAATGCAACACTGCCTACTCTGTTCCTATGCAGCTAAATGTGGCTGGAGAAAATCCACAATGATGTTGACTAGTTTCACTTTAAATTCATGAACACAAACCTCTAGGGGGGCCTTAATACTGCTCAATAATTATATTACAATTCCCTAGACCATTCACACTCTCATTCTTCTAATTAACTATTCCCCCCTCTTTGACTCTCCTCTTAAAGCTCCCATACCTTCCCCACACCCTCATTCTTAGTTAACAATCTTGCTTAATTTATTGAGAAAACTGAAGCAATATAAAGAGAACTTCCAGACTCTCAGTACCACATTTACCCTCCTACCAATCTTCCCTGCTGTTATAAAAAATGAACTACTGTGCTGCTATTAAAGTCAATGCTCCATTGTAAATTAAATTCCATCCCCTCTTACCTACTTGATGATATTATTTCAGGAATTCTCATCTCCTTCCAAAATCTTGAATTTTTCACTGCATATTGCTAACTGCAAACCAGCATGCTGCCTCTCTCAGATTAACCAACACACAAATCATTTCTTCTGAAACTACCATCACATGTAGTTTGCTACACGAAGTAGCAAAACTTCAAAGAGTTACATCCTTGCTATCTCTAATTCCTCTCCTCCTATTCTCCCTTAAATATATTTCAGTTTGGCTTTCACATAAAGCATTCTAAAGAAAGTGCTCAGCCAAGTCACTAGGGATCTCTTCACTGTTAAAGTCAATGGTTCTCAGTCATCATCTCATTTGACCTCTCAGCAGCACTTGCCACCACTGATCACTGTCTCCTCCTTCATATACTTTCTTCTCTTGGCTTCTAAGGCATCCTATCTCCTGGTTTCCTGCCTTCCAGGAGATTGCTCTTTCTCAACCTCAATCATCTTGCTTCTCATCTCTCCAGCCTCTTGATTTTGATGTGACCAGGGTTCAATCTCTCTCTTCTCTTCTCTATCTAGACTCACTCCATTGCTGAACTCATCTAAATAAACCAGCAAATAAGTGACAACTACCAAATTTGTACTTTTGATCCACACCTCTTTTCCAAACTCCAGACTTAATACCCAACCATTTTCCCAACATCTCCACTTAGAAGTCTAACAGACAAACCTTAATATTTACATCACAAACTCCTAATCTCATTTCCCCCAAACCTGCTACACCTATGCCAACTGCCCTCTTTGTCCCATGCCCCGCATAGAGCACCAGGATATTTAGGTGGTTCAACCTTAAAAACAAATCCAAACTCACCACTTCTCACCACTTCCACTGCCATCCCCTCTGATCCAGCAACCATCAACTTTAGTTAGGTAAGTACAATAGCTTCCTAACCTTCCAACTCAGCCTATTCTCAACACAGTAGCCAGAGTGGACTCTGTAGAAAGTAAGATCATGCCACTCCTCTACTCAAAATCATCCTCTAGCTTACCTTTCCACACACATTTAAAGCCAAAGTATTGATAATTACGGTGATCTACATGGCTCTACACGATCTATACTCTCATCACCTCACTGACTTGCTGCCCTATCCTATTCTTCCTTGCTTACTGGGTTACAGGAAAACTGTCTCTCCTGCTCATCAAATGTAATTTGCGTTGGTAGTCCCTCTGCCTAAAACCACATGGTTAAATCGCTCCTCCCCAGGTTTTCATTGGAAAGAAACAATCTTAATAAGGCTTACCTGGATTCCCCCATTAAAAATTGCAAGTCCAATCAATAGCACTCCTAAATTCCTTATATTTTCACAGGATTTTAGCACCCTTTAACATTATGAAGTTTACTTATTTATTAAGTTTATTGTTTTTCTGTCTTTCCCTGCTAGATAGAATATGAGCTTCATTAAGGGCAAGGATATTTGTCTACTTGGTTCACGGATGTATCCCAGGAACCTAGAAGAGTACCTGGCACAGAGAAGGCATTCAGTAAATATTTGAGGAATGAATATTTTTCTTTTTCTTTTTCTTTTTTTTTTTGTGGTACGCGGGCGTCTCACTGTTGTGGCCTCTCCTGTTGCGGAGCACAGGTTCCAGACGCGCAGGCTCAGTGGCCATGGCTCACGGGCCTAGCCGCTCCGCGGCATGTGGGATCCTCCCGGACTGGGGCACGAACCCGTGTCCCCTGCATCGGCAGGCGGACTCTCAACCACTGCGCCACCAGGGAAGCCCAGGAATGAATATTTTTGAATACCAATTATATATCAAGTACAGTCTATAGAAATACAGTGCTCAAAAAAAGAGCTCCCATCTCAACCTTATACTACTACTAAATTCCAAAGTACATAAGAACCATGGCTAATTATTTTTCTCATGCATTTTCATGCAGTATACTATAAATATTCAGAATAGGTAATGAAAATATTAAATGACATTTTCAACTCAAATATATTTGCTGAAATTAAGCTATATAGTGTCTCTAAAGTTGAAGTGTTTTATTAAAAATGATAAAATTTATTAAAGCTGATATCATGCTACTGCCTTGTCATTGAAAACAATTATTCTTTGAAATAACCTTACTGAGGATCCAACGGCTAAAATTCCTCCTAATATGTGAAATACCATGTATCACATATTAAACAAAGATAATTGAAACATTTCTCTTTAACTGAAAGTATTTTTTCCTTAGAACTGAAAAATCTGCTCTTCTCAACACACTATTTTCAGTAACTGGTTTAATTTTAGGGCTTCCCTGATGGCGCAGTGGTTGAGAGTCCATCTGCCGATGCAGGGGACACGGGTTCGTGCCCCGGTCCGGGAAGATCACACATGCCGCGGAACAGCTGGGCCCGTGAGCCATGGCCGCTGAGCCTGCGCGTCTGGAGCCTGTGCTCCGCAACGGGAGAGGCCACGACAGTGAGAGGCCAGCGTACCGCAAAATAAATAAATAAATTTATAGCTTATTATTTAATTGTATTTTCATGGAAATTAATTTACTTTCTTTGTAAATTTTTAGCCCAATCACTGCTACTGAGTTACCTAAAGTAATGAAAAAGAAGAAATATTTCCTTAAGAATTATGGCCATATCACAGAGGAAATAAACACACCAGCTTCTGTTGTAGCTTGAAATTCTTTAGAATTTACTTACTAAATAAGTATTAGCAGTCAATAGAAACTGTTTTCCAATAGCAATTTAATGCTTCTATTTGGAAAAGATATTTTAAAATAATAAGAATCCTGCAAAGTAAATTGTTTCAACAGGGATTTACTTTCTCAACACATATCAGGACTAAAACATAGGGGAAATTTGTCAATTCATCAAGTTTACATTTAAATAAAAAAAGTAATGAATAATCATTTATTTCTTTACTTGAAATGCTGAGCCTTAAATTCTAGTACTGATCACTCAGAAATGTATGAGTGATAGTTTTCCCTAGCTGTCTGGATTTTATACTATTTTTTACATTGCATTATGAACCTCAACTCAATTCAAACATCACTAATTAAGTCATCGACAAAGAAGTTAATATTTATCTATTGGAACCCAGTTATAAACAAATAACAAATTTTCAAATAGTCCATTTGATTATTAAATGTCTGCCATCATTATTAGTTATAATATACTTTCATAAGGCCAATGAGTTGGAAGAAACTCCCAACCACGTTGGAAGAAAGAGACTTTCATCATATATAGCTGCCTCCTCTGACCACTAACAGAGCTAGCTACAAAATGGATATATTGAAACATGTGCCTTGTCCATATAATTTTCAGATTGAAATAACATGTCCCATGTTGTCACATACCGTGATTCTATATACAATTCTGAAATCCCAAAGAGCAGTACTGCATTTTCTCTGAACTATCATGTATAACCAGAAACAAACAGAATAAGACTATTAAGTATTTAAACTTTTATTACATCACAGTTTCTTTTCAAATCTCAGCTCACTAGTTTTGGCTTTACTACACTGTAATAAAATTTTTGTGGCTTTTAGTTCTTTCAGAGGAAAATATACAAAATAATATTCTTAAAAGTCAAGATAATTCTTAAACTTTTCAAAGATTTTCACACTTCTATTTCACTGAACATCACAGTATTTGTAACAGATATGGCACTGTGTTCTTCTAGGTTCATGGGGGAATGTGCCTTGCTGTGTGCTGGAATATAAGAAAGGCTTTGAAGAAAATGAATCTGTAGAGTTCACAATCACTATCAAGATTTGGTTTTTCAGCTCAGTGGATTACATACCTTGCCCAGTAATTCTCCCAATGTGACATCTTCATGATTGAGAACCCATTTCTTATCCTGTGGCAAAGAAAAAGAACAGTTTTTTAGCCCAAGCAAGAATGCAGTTCCTGGGCTTCCCTGGTGGCGCAGTAGTTGAGAGCCCGCCTGCCGATGCAGGGGACACGGGTTCGTGCCCCGGTCTGGGAAGATCCCACATGCAGCAGAGTGGCTAGGCCCATGAGCCATGGCCGCTAAGCCTGCGCGTCCGGAGCCCGTGCTCCGCAACGGGAGAAGCCACAACAGTGACAGGCCCGCGTACTGGAAAAAAAGAAAAAAAAGAATGCAGTTCCTGTAAGATGCATTTGAGGCAGTGGCAAATAGACCTAAGAGATATTGCATTCAGACCATTCAATAATCAGCACACTAAGAAGTTGTAACCTCAAGAGGTTATAAAACAGATTTAAGAAATGTTACCACACAATAGAACTTTAAGCTCTACATTATAGCAAACTTCTATCAGAATTCTCAGCCTTCAAAATGATAGTATGCCTGTAACTAGAACACAGCATGCACTCTCCTCCCACCATAAAGCTCAGGCTATGCTATTATTTGTCATTTCAAAAATGTTGTGTCATAAGTACATGAGGGAATCTCATTTTGCAATGTAAAATTTCCAATCTTCACTTGATCATAGAGAATTATTTTATACCCAAACTACATTACTAAGAGCTAATTTTTCCACAACTGGTCATGAATTATAGCTGTCTATTACACTGCATATAGTCCCACATCTTTCCCAAGTAATTTCCTGTAGTATAATAAAACAACAAACATCAATTACAGTATCACAAGGTACACAAGATCAGTGATGCAAACATGCCATTATAAAAGAACATCCCATTATGTGATCTCAAGAGCTAATCAGTACTTAGGGAATATTTTACCATCTAAAAAGTCACAGGTGGCACAGTGGTTGAGAGTCCGCCTGCCAATGCAGGGGACACGGGTTCGTGACCCAGTCTGGGAAGATCCCACATGCTGTGGAACGGCTGGGCCCGTGAGCCATGGCTGCTGAGCCTGCACATCTGGAGCCTGTGCTCCACAACGGGAGAGGCCACAACAGTGAGAGGCACGTGTACCGCAAAAAAAATAAAAATAAAAAAAAATAAAAAGTCTCAGCTATGAGAGCACACAGTACTGTAATGTTAGAAAGACATATTAGATTTAAAAAAAAAAAGAAGGAAAAATGAATGAAGTGGGGTGGGGGGAGAAAGGAGAGAAGGAAAACTAGGGGATGGAGCAAAGAGAGAAAGAAGAAAAGAAAATCCTGGAATGATATATTTTATTCTTGATTTTTAAAAAATTTAATGTTAAAGTATAGTATTTCCCCATTACACAGACTGAAATATAATTATGAGCTATAGAATGAATTGTAACAAGTAATCAAACACCTTGAAGTAAGAATCCACCCTCACTATGGCTTAAAAATGTCCTGGACAGCCAGCTGAAGTACTTTACCTTCTGAAACACCATGTGACAAACACTCAAGCACCACACTCTGATTGTTCAACAAGGGGAACAGCAATGATTTTTTTTTTTTTTTTTTTTTTTTTTTGCGGTACGCGGGCCTCTCACTGCTGTGGCCTCTCCCGTTGCGGAGCACAGGCTCCGGACGCGCAGGCTCAGCGGCCATGGCTCACGGGCCCAGCCGCTCCGCGGCATGTGGGATCCTCCCAGACCGGGGCACGAACCCGTGTCCCCTGCATCGGCAGGCGGACTCTCAACCACTGCGCCACCAGGGAAGCCCAGCAATGATTTTTAAAAACAGTTTACATGTATAATCTTTAGGGGTTCAGAATAGCCTCCCCAAGATGTGCTACTTTAGCATGTGGATTATTTTGAGCTAAAGGCAAATAAGACCCTGTGGCCTCAAGGCAAAGCTTTACTTCTCCCTTAAAGAATTTAAATTGGGGGCCTTACCCATAATAAGAGCTATTACCAGAAATAAGTTTTTATGACCTATTTGTATGACAGGGCAAATATCCAATTACTAAACATCTGCTCTTCCTATTTGTGAATTACCCTCCTTCTCTCTGAAGTCTCATGCCCCTATCCCATCCCTTAGCTCAGGATGGCATATATACCTCATTTTACATTTCTAATTCAACTTCTCATGTGTGTGGGGTTCCTGTATGTACAAAATTAGATCCGATATTCTCTTGTTAATATGTCTCATGTCAATTTAATTATTAGACGAGCCAGAAGAACCTAGAAGGGTAGAGGAAGTTTTCTTTCTCCATGACAAGTCTTTCAACCTAAATAA
This sequence comes from Leucopleurus acutus, assembly GCF_964270905.1. Classification (NCBI taxonomy): domain Eukaryota; kingdom Metazoa; phylum Chordata; class Mammalia; order Artiodactyla; family Delphinidae; genus Leucopleurus; species Leucopleurus acutus. The sequence goes on from NC_139145.1 coordinate 87,391,731, forward strand.
AAAGCCAGAACTATAAAGGTCCTGAAAAAAAAATTAGCAGAATATCTTCGTTACCAAGTATGTAAAGAAACATTTCTTAGACAGGACACAAAAAGCACATAAAAGAAACAACTGGAATTCATCAAAATTAAAAACACTTGTTCCTCCAAAGGCTCTTTTGAAAAAATGAAAGTCCAACTACAATCTGGGAGAACATTTTTGCAATACGTATATTTGACAAATAATTTGTATGTAAAACATATAGAGAACGCATACCTCAAAAACAAGGTAACAAACAACCCAATTTTAGGAAATTGGGTAGAATACTTAACAAAAGAGGATGGACAAATAGACAATAAGTACATTAAGAGATGTTTAACATCACTAGTCAGTGACACACAAATACAAACCAAAGTAAGATGCCACTTCATACCATTAGAATGAAGTGCCAAAAACAGAAATATAGATCACTGGAACAGGATAGAAAGACCACAAATAAACCCATGCACATATGGTCACCTTATCTTTGATAAAGGAGGCAAGAATATATAGTGGAGAAAAGACAGCCTCTTCAATAAGTGGTGCTGGGAAAACTGGACAGCTACATGGAAAAGTATGAAATTAGAACACTCCCTAACACCATACACAAAAATAAACTCAAAATGGAGTAAAGACATAAATGTAAGGCCAGACACTATCAAACTCTTAGAGGAAAACACAGGCAGAACACTCTATGACATAAATCACAGCAAGATCCTTTTTGACCCACCTCCTAGAGAAATAGAGATAAAAACAAAAATAAACAAACGGGACCTAATGAAACTTCAAAGCTTTTGCACAGCAAAGGAAACCATAAACAAGACGAAAAGACAACCCTCAGAATGGGAGAAAATATTTGCAAATGAAGCAACTGACAAAGGATTAATCTCCAAAATTTATAAGCAGCTCAATAACAAAAAAACAAACAACCCAATCCAAAAATTGGCAGAAGACCTAAATAGACAGTTCTCCAAAGAAGATATACAGATTGCCAACAAACACATGAAAGAATGCTCAACATCCTTGATCATTAGAGAAATGCAAATCAAAACTACAATGAGGTATCACCTCAAACCAGTCAGAATGGCCATCATCAAAAAAATCTACAAACAATAAATGCTGGAGAGGGTGTGGAGAAAAGGGAACACTCTTGCAATGTTGGTGGGAATGTAAATTGATACAGCCACTATGGAGAACGGTATGGAGGTTCCTTAAAAAACTAAAAATAGAACTACCATACAACCCAGCAATCCCACTACTGGGCATATACCCTGAGAAAACCATAATTCAAAAAGAGTCATGTACCAAAATGTTCATTGCAGCTCTATTTACAATAGCCAGGACATGGAAGCAACCTAAGTGTCCATCAACAGATGAATGGATAAAGAAGATGTGGCACATATATACAATGGAATATTACTCAGCCATAAAAAGAAACAAAATTGAGTTATTTTTAGTGAGGTGGATGGACCTACAGTCTGTCATACAGAGTGAAGTAAGTCAGAAAGAGAAAAACAAATACCGTATGCTAACACATATATATGGAATCTAAGAAAAAAAGAAAAAAAAGGTCATGAAGAACCTAGGGGCAAGACGGGAATAAAGACACAGACCTACTAGAGCATGGACTTGAGGATATGGGGAGGGGGAAGGGTAAGCTGGGATGAAATGAGAGAGTGGCATGGACATATATACACTACCAAACGTAAAATAGATAGCTAGTGGGAAGTAGCCGCATAGCACAGGAATATCAACTAGGTGGTTTTTGACCACCTAGAGGGGTGGGAGGGAGGGAGATGCAAGAGGGAAGAGATATGGGAACATATGTATATGTATAACTGATTCACTTTGTTATAAAGCAGAAACTAACAAACCATTGTAAAGCAATTATACTCCAATAAAGATGTTAAAAAAAAAAGAATTAAGTGCCTTCTATTTACAATATCCAAGACATGGAACCAAACTAAATGCCCATGGACAGATGAATGGATAAAGATGTGGTATATATATACAATGGAATATTACTCAGCCATAAAAGGAATGAAATAATGCCTTTTGCAGCAACATGGATAAAGCTAGAGATTATCATACTAAGTAAGTCAGACAGGGCAAGACAAATATCATATGATATCACTTATATATGGAATCTAAAAAAAACGATACAAACGAACTTTACAAAAACAGAGACTCACAGACAGAGAACAAACTAATGGTTACCAAAGGGGAAAGGGGGTGGGGAAGGATAAATTAGGAGTTTGGAATTAGCAGACACAAATTACTATATATAAAATAGATGGGGCTTCCCTGGTGGCTCAGTGGTTAAGAATCCACTTGCTAATGCAGGGGACATGGGTTCGAGCCCTGTTCCGGGAAGATCCCACATGCTGTGGAGCAACTAAGCCCATGTGCCACAGCCACTGAGCCTGTGCTCCAGAGCCCATGTGCCACAACTCCCGAAGCCCGGGCACCTAGAGCCTGTGCTCTGCAACGAGAAACCTGTGCACCGCAAGCAATAGTAGCCCCCGATAGCCACAACTAGAGAAAGGCTGCACACAGCAACAAAGACCCAATGCAGCCAAAAATAAGTAAATAAATAAAATAATAAAATAGATAAACAAAAAGTTCCTAGTGTGTAGCACAGGGAACTATATTCAGTATCTTGTAAAAAAAAAAAAAAAACAAACTATAATGGAAAAGAATCTGTAAAAGTTTATATATATATACACGCACACACATATATATGCTGAATAACTTTGCTGTATACAAGAAATTAACACTGTAAATCAACTATATTTCAATTAAAAAAAAAAGTGCCTTGAAGAGCCTGTGTCTGGGATGTCTCTCAGATCTTTTATGCTTGTTTACAGTTGGTGACAGGATGAGATATTGAAAGGACCCCTAACTCTTGCAATTTAAATAATGACCATGGTGTTACCAGGGGGAAAGATGAGGGGTGCTATTGTCAGGGTAGAGGTGTAAGGGGAGAAATGGGGTATTAAAAGCGATGTGGAATGCTTACTACTGCCAGAATGGCTAGGGGTCACTCCTGATTTAAAGTCACAAAAATAACCTTTCCACTGATTAGTCCGGGAGAAGACAAGGCTGGGAAGAGGACTAACTGCATAACCAAAAACCCTAAAATTGAAGAGGAGTCAGTTAAGAATAAAGTTGCTCTTAATCTGTTTTAGCTAAAATGGAGATCACAGAGAAGGAGCTTGGAGCCTCAGAATTTAGACTTGTGACTCCATCTGTAAGAGGGAGGGACAAAATACCCAAAGGGGATTCAGTAGCAATTTGATAACTGCAATTTTGTAGAAATGTGGATAGAGGGGCAAACTCCAAACTGTCAACTTGGAAAAAGGCAGTAGCACTTAACACATGCTCTGAAGAGGGGAACTACCCAACTCCTCCCTTAGACAATAAACGAAATACTCCTACTGAGGCTGCTGAGTGATTGAGATAGACAAGCAACTTTAGTTACATGATGATACTAAAGCCTCACCAAACACTATGCCTCTGGCTCAGGCAGTGATGGATATGGTAACAAAAGGAGGTCCAACTCTTACATAAATTTATGTCAAGGGAACAAAAAGCAAACAAGCAGAGACTACATGAGAAGATAATTCAAAGGTAAGGTTAGGGAATAGGGACATTAAGTAACATGGAGTTTGGAGAATGGAGAGTTGCCAAAGGAGCCTGGATCCTTGTCTTCCCCACAATCTTTATTGACCTCTCTTCTTTTCCCCGTTACTGCAAAGCAAAGTCACACTCAGAAGGGTTGCCAGAAAGAGCTGCAGCTCTCTCCTTAACAACTGTCCCAGACCTGGTATCTCCTACAGAGATTATACCACATATTCTTGGCTTTATCTTTACTCTTTTTTCTATAGAGGAGCAAGGTGATTTGTACAATCTTCTTGAATCTGGAGAAGGAACAGAAAGAATCGAGGCAGACTGCCTCCAAGAAACAGGAATGGTAGCATCTTCCCTGGTTTCAGATTAACTGAATGAAAATAAAAGTTGTACTAAAGTGTAAGTCAACAGAAGTAAAACAGACATAAAAATATGCATAAAAACCATAATGAATAGAGTTGACAGTTTTACTGTTTCATCTGCTTGCTAGTGATTTGTGACCATATAGGTATATCCCCAAACCTATGTTCAAAACTAATGATTAAATTTGTCTGATGTTGAAGCTACAAAAAACTTGATTTAGACTCTTCAAATGTTCTTGACATTAGGACTCTACTCCTTAATTCATGAATATTAACACATCATTACTATGGTGAAAGAAACATATACTTCCCCCATTTATTAGTTCTCTCTGAAAATGAAAAAAATAACATTTTGAAACATCAAATTATTTGGGCTAAACTGGACAACTCATTTTTAAAGGGGGGAATGGAAGACAACTCTAAGACCTGAATACATTTTTTAAAACTATGAATTTCTGGGGAATTCCCTGGTGGTCCAGTAGTTAGGACTTGGCGCGTCCACTGCCGAGGTCCCGGGTTCAAGCCCTTGACGGGAACTAAGATCCCACAAGCCGAGCAGTGCGGCAAAAATAAAAGGAATTTCTTGGTTTCATCAACTGATCAGAATATTTTCTAAAACTGCTTAAGAGCAGATTTAAAGTCAGCCCACCATAGTACAGGCAAAGGAAAGTATTATCACTTGTCTGAAATCCAAACTTTTGTAAAGAAAAGCTGGGGACACATTTTTAACATGTTCCCACATACACTTGCTTGCTAAATCTCAGAAGAACCTCCATTAGATTGGCAGGAAATGCATTATCTCCACTTCACATTGAAAACCAAGGCCTTGAGAAGATAAAATCCTGACTGTGATCACACAGGTACTAAGTTTCAGAGTTGAGATAAGAACCTTGATGTTTTGTCTTTTGGCCCACTATTCCAACACATTCTTCCTTGCCTTTCACTGGTCTCTTCAGTGTGGTAAAGAATATTACATTTAAAATGAAACTCAGTAGTATAATAATTTCTTGAGCCTAAATAATACATATAAGTATATTATGTCAGGTAATTAAAAAGAAGGGTCAAATATAGAACATACTATCTATAACCTGAATAAGTGCCATTAATATTTAAAATCTTAGATATTTACCTACAATATATGATAAATGAGCATTACGTTACCAGAAAGCCAATTCATGCCAAATTGTAGAACTATCCTAGAGGTAAAAATTTTCACATATATAAAGTCTCATTGAGACTTTCAACTGTTATATTTAACAGAATCGATTGCAAAAAGGTTTTCCATTTGAGTTATAGACCAGGAGGGTCAATGAAGCAGCTTTGAGAATTGAATCATCTTGAGCAAAGAACGTATGGGCTTGAGGCAACTCAACTAGGAGATATGGGAATTCTGCCTAAAGTGCACCTTGCATAATTGTTACACACCTCCTGCCGACCATCTCTATGGCAATAACATTGATTCCAGTTTGCTCACCTCCCAGAACTTCAACCTATTTTCTAACTACATTATAAGTTGTCATCCAAGTCCCAATTTAGAAGCCTATATTGGGAGTGTAGATCATCATTTATTTCCATGGATAGCTTTAAGTACAATTTTAAAACATGGTTGTCATGGCAACATTTCTTAGTCAAGGTTTTAGGAAGTGTCAAGTTTATTTGTATTCTCTTCCTAAAAATCCTTGGCCTCCATACTTGTGTTAGCAAATGCTGCCGAATCCAAACTACCCACTGAATATAGGGAGAAATTTGTCTAAACTTCAAAGGTAACACCAGTTTTACCAACTTTAATAAAGACAAGGAACAACCAGCAATTCTAAAAGTAACCTAAACAATGAGAAATATTTAATTAGCTGGTATTAATAAAAATTCAAAAGTTTTTGTTTTCTTTTGTTAAAGCAATGAAGGTTTCTTGATTCCCAGGCTTGTGCTTCTACCACTAGTACCTATAAAACCTTACCACAATCTTGGATATCCTTTAAGTCTTTGAATACTTGTCTAGTATGCTAGGAATACTGCTCCTCTCTTGAGGATAGCCCATTCCTGCTATTGAATATACTTCTCCGACTCTACTGGAATAAAAACACCAAAGAAATATAGATTGGCAAGGACGCCAGTCTAGATTTCAGAGGTGATCTAGTCCAACCTTCTGCCCCAACAGTGATAGGCCATCCATCCATTCATCAGTTTAGTTATCCACTCCTTCAACAAATCTTTATCAAACACTGCTACTCACAGCAGATGAGAATCATGACTTTAAGCAATTAAGAAATCACTAAAACACCCAGTAATGAAGAACACCCTATTTCATTAACAAAGCCAATTTAATTTTGAATTATTCTAATTCTTACAAGGATTTTATTATATTTAACTTTTAATCAGTTGGTTCTAGTACTAGCAACACAAAGGATGCATCTCCTCTGTCTACTACCTAATGGAATTATATGTTTGAAGATGAAAAGCACATCCTCCTGAAGGCAAGGTTTTCCGATGTTAAATGTCTAGCTTTCCTTCCATCATTTTTTCATGTGAAGTGACTTCTAGACATTTCTGAAATATATGTAGTGGTCATTAACTATATCTGAGAGCACATGATAGTTAAATTATAATAACAAATATTGTGATCTACTTAGTTTTCTGAAATGTATGTACATCTCACATTACCTTTCTGCTTTTATGTTCACAAATAAAGGAAACAATATTACAATCTTCAAACTTTTCCTTCATTACTAAGATTATTTTACTAATATCTTAGCACTGTATATTCGTTGAATCATCAAGTATGATATAGGGAAAAGTTTTTTTTTTTCTATTTCTAAAACGTAACAACTCATTTGAAAATTATTAGTAGGGAAACTGTATTTTCAAGAAGAAAAATGTGACAGGACATAAACATTCCCAACTGATTTAAAAGAGTTTTTACTGAACTTTTCAATACATCCCAGTTTTCTAAGGGAGGTTTTTAAAATTGAAATGTTTGCTTTCTGTATTTTTATGGGCAACTTTGTTGAAAGATGACTTTGTGATGAATCTTGTCAGTGATATGATAAGTAGAAGATGCAGGTACTGTAGGGCTAATGTTAATACTTGATATCCTTATTTTTTTTACAACTTAAATAACAGACCTTAAGTAATTAAGACTGTTGTCAAAATTTTAGGTCAAACATAAAATTCACATAACCATACAACCATAATAACCCAGTAAATAAACAACTAGGAGTTTCTCAAAATTTACAAGTATTTCTTCTTAATGATGAAAAATTTAAAAAACATGGGTAATCTTCATGAATGTAGTTTAACATAAAGAGCTTTAAGACTAATAGTAAGCAGGAACTGCATAATTATTACTCTAATGATATGTCAGTCCTTTAGTGGTACATTAAAAAAATCAGTAAATTACTGTATTACAAGTAGATATGAGAGACTAGAATGTAAGAAATAAAAGTATAGAAGTAATTTTTTCTATAGGTTACTTATCTTTATTAGAGTTATTTGCATTTTTGTAGCATCAAATATTTATATCAAAATTCCTCTCTGACACAGGAGGGCAAAAATGTTGCTAAACTATACAGGTAAACGAGTCTAATACTGGATTTTTTTTAATTGAAGTATAGTTGATCACAGTGTGTTAGTTTCAGCTGTACTGCACAGTGCGGATTATATTGCCTTATAGGTTATTACAAGGTACTGGGTATAGTTCCCTGTGCTATACAGTAAATCCTTGATGTTTATCTATTTTATGTATAGTAGTTTGTATCTGTTAATCCCGTGCTCCTAATTTGTCCCTCCCCCGCTCCCTTCCTTTCCCCTTTGGTAACCATAAGTCTGTTTTCTATGTCTGTGAGTTAGTTTCTGTTTTGTGTATACATTCATTTGAGTATTATTTTAGATTCCACATATAAGTAATATCTATAGTATGCCTTTCTCTGAGTTGTTTCACTAAGCATAATATTCTATGACCACTAACACTGCAGCAAACGGCAATATTTCATTCTTTTTATGGCTGAGAAATATTCCATTGTGTGTATATACCACTTCTTCTTAAGCCAGTCATCTGTTGATGGGCACTTGGGTTGTTTCCATGTCTTGGCTATTATAAACAGTGCTGTTATCAACACTGGGGCACATGTACCTTTTTGAATTAGACTTATTATTTTTTCAGGATATACAACCAGGCGTGGAATTGCTGGATCATGTGGTAGCTCTTTTAAGGAACCTCCATGCTGTTTTCCATAGTGGTTGCACCAACAGTGTACAAGGATTCCCTTTTTTCCACATCCTCTCCAACATTTATTATTTGTAGACTTTTTAACAATAGCCATTCTGACTGGTGTGAGATGCTACCTCACTGTTGTTTTGATTTGCATTTTACTAATAATTAGAGAAGTGGAGCATCTTTTCATGTGCCTGTCAGCCATCTGTATGTCTTCTTTGGAGTAAAAATGTTTAGGTTTTCTGCCCATTTTTTGATTGGGTTGTTTTTTTGATACTGAGTTGTATGAGCTGTCTGTATATTTTGGATATTAATCCTTTGTGGGTTGCATCATTTTCAAATATTGTCTCCCATTCCATGGGTTGCCTTTTGGATTTGCTGATGGTTTCCTTTGTTGAGCAAAAGCTTTTCAGTTTGATTAGGTCCCATTTGTTTTGCTTTAATTTCTTTTGCCTTTAGAGAATGATCTAAGAAAATATTGCTACAATTTATGTCAGACTGTTCAACCTATGTTCTCTTCTAGGAGTTCTATGGTGTCATGTCTTACATTTAGGTCTTTATTTTTGTATGTGATGTGAGGGAATGTTCTAATTTCATTGTTTTACATGTAACTGTCCAGGTTTCCCAGCACTACTTGTTGGGATTTTAATATTTCATGAACTCCCCAGTTTTCATACCCTTGGACAGAAGGCAACTAAATGAAAAAATCCTGCAGTGAAAGGTCCAAACAATATGGGCACTGCACTGGCAGCATCTGCTGTAACACTTTATCATATGTGTATCCTGATCTTCCCAAAGACTTAGTATCCCAAAGGATGCCTCTCCTCTAGACCTTCCTGACCCTCTTGTCCTTACCAAATACTCTTTAACAGAGTACAAATCTGTCTGACATTACCTCTTTCTATCTTTACTCCAAGTCTTCCACATATATATATTTGTTTGCAGAGTCTACTCACTGAATGTAACAAGAAATTTGTTTAACTTTCAAAGGTAATATCAGTTATACCTACTTTAACAAAGACAAAAAGAAATGGGCAATTCTAAGTTAACGGGCAAGCTAAGCAATAACTAGATGACTTAGGTAAGCTAAACAAATATTCAATATAGTTGACAGATTATTAACATTTGGGGGTTTTATCTTAATATTTATTTTGAGTGTTGTTTTCACTGACATCATCCTGAAACTTTTATGTAATATTTTGGAGTATATATCTATGCTTCCACTATCTCTAGTTAGGAGATTTATGACATAATGTACATCTGGAATTCACCCTCATCACTAAGAGAGGAGGTGCTTCATCACTTGGAAGAAGCAAATACTCCAATGGGCTCTGGCAGTAATATCCATAGACTCCATATTCTTTAAGCTCAGTACAACTAGCATAAAATGGCTTTCTTTTTTGTTTTTTCAAAAGCCATCAGAATGCACCTGATACCTCTGTATTTCTAAAAAGATGATTTAAGTCTTATCAAAGAGACATAATAATTACAATGACAAATATTGCTAAAAAACTACTGATAGCTAAAAAAATCTCCCAAGGATAATACTTTTTTAAACACTGAATTGTTTAAATACTCAGGACACTTAAAAATTACCTAAAAAGAATTTTTTTTTTTTTTTTGCGGTATGGGGACCTCTTACTGTTGTGGCCTCTCCCGTTGCGGAGCACAGGCTCCGGACGCGCAGGCTCAAAGGCCATGGCTCACGCGCCTGGCCGCTCCGCGGCATGTGGGATCTTCCCGGACCGGGGCACAAACCCGTGTCCCCTGCATTGGCAGGAGGACTCTCAACCACTGCGCCACCAGGGAAGACCCCCTAAAAAGAAATTTTTGAAATTTGCAAAATTAAATATTCTAATTCCATTTTCTTAGGAATGATGTAATTTTATAACATCTTAAGGCCAAATTTCTCATCTGTGAATGTGATCAATCCTTATAAATCACACTTTTAGGGAAAATGGTAATTCTGTAAGAAAATATGAATAATTTGTACTCAAAACCAGTTCTAAGAAATGAATTTAACTAACCAGGCTTATTGTCTATGTTTTACACAAATATTTCAAAGTAAAAAGAATTAAATTTAAATAAAGTAACAGAGATTAGAAGTTCCATTAACAGTTAATCCAATTTTAGCACCATATTCTAAAGCAGAATACCATGACAATTCTATTTGCTAACTCAAACCTTGTTTCTTATTTATTAGAAAATCTTTGGCTTTCAGAAATAAACTAGTAAATATGGACAAAAGTAGAAGCAGATGCTGAAACATAAAGAAGCAGTATTGATTAAAATGCTCCACAAAGTGAATTAAAGGGAAATTTTTTCTCCAACAGTTAAGGTTAAAATTCAAAGCTAAGCTATCAGGTAATTTCCTAATTAATTCCTTATGTTAGAGTGAATTTTTACATGTCAGCCCTTCTTACAAAGAAACATATCGCAATAAATATCAGAGAAAGCATATTTAACTCACAGAAATTGATATAAAAGAAACTTGAAAGTTTATTCAATAGATTTGATAGCTTATAACTCTTAACTTCATCCATTCTAGTACCAGAATTGTAAGTAAAATTAACTGACTTGAGATTCATCTTTTTTTTTTTTCCTTTCCTTTTCTGAAAGGGATGCAAATAAGAAATGGGGAACAGAAGAGTGAAAACTAGAATACACCTGCTACTACCAAGGCAATAACAATAAAATGTAATTATACTCTCTTGGAAGAGAGCAGTCAAGAGGTCTAGTCTAGGGCTTCCCTGGTGGCGCAGTGGTTGAGAGTCCGCCTGCCGATGCAGGGGACACGGGTTCGTGCCCCGGTCCGGGAAGATCCCACATGCCGCGGAGCAGCTGGGCCCATGAGCCATGGCCGTTGAGCCTGCGCGTCCGGAGCCTGTGCTCCGCAACGGGAGAGGCCACAACAGTGAGAGGCCCGCATACCGCAAAAAAAAAAAAAAAAAAAAAAAGAGGTCTAGTCTAGTTCATATAATATACATGAATGGGCTCTATATAGTCAAAGAGACTACTACTAGGAAAGATTTTTCCAGGACTCACTTTGAGGCACAATATAATACACAAGAAGATAACAGAACAGTCTGGTATACACCAAGCTGTGCAACTTACTAAAAGAAAGCCAAAACAGTGAAATAGCATGTTGGGGAAACAATGGAAGCTGAGATACAGCACAAAGCCTGGCTCCAAATCCATCCTACCATGTATACACTGAATTGTGCTAGAAATTCAAAGATATGTGAATTCAAAGATGAGTTAAACACAGTTCCTATTCTCAAGGGCTTTAATATAAGCATATGGAGAGTAAAGAGTCAGAAGTATGAATAGTCTAGAGCTGGAACACTGAGATGCATGTGGTCAATATAAAGATGCATAAAAAAGGCTTCACAGAAGAGGTAGAAAGGTTTCCCAAATTTCTCAGAGTAACTTTTCCTTAATTTCCTACAAGTTACTAAACTAAGAAAACTATAAAGTTCTTGCTTTAGGTGGTCAGAAGTCATACACAGTCTTTGCGAAAAGAAAACAGCTATGCTATTCCCTAGGGTCCTTGAAAGGAAAAAAAAGTTTAAGTAGAAGCTGCTTAGGGTGAGAAAAAAAAAAAAAGGCACAGGAGGTATGTGTTGCAGTGCAGGAGTGAAGGATAGGGGTTGGTCAGGGATCGCAATGTTTGTTTTATCTGTGGTGGATGACTGTCATCATTTCACCAACACTAACTTTCTTCTTCCCAGCCTCTCCTCAAACTAGAGGGTTTGTTTTTCTATTTTATTCCCACCAAACTTTTTCCCCATACACCAAGCAGCAGTCTCTGCCATAGGCCACAGGAGCCATCAGTCCTATGGAACTCAATATTACAACTACACTGGAGGGGAAGAGATGAAACGCTAGGGAGAATATATAGTCCTGGAATTTCAAGACAGATTCAAAACATAAGGGTATATTCTATTAGACCCTTATGAAATGGTGGTTATGACCCATATGTTAAATACATGATCAATAAATTTAAGAATCCAAACATCATTGCAAACACTGCTTCTCTAGGAAAGTTCATCTCCAAAGAATCAATTAGAGATAAACTTTTAAAGTACACTCTATTCAAAATGTTATTTAAAGTGTCACATGACTAATATAACTGATGATAAAAGTCAGAGAAAAGAAGCCATATTGTATTAGATAACTCAGAAAAAAAGCTTCATAAAGGGGTAAAAGTTTAAAAAAAAAAAGAGGTAACAGTTAACATAAGCCTTGATTATGGTTATAATTCTGATATACTAAAAGGAGAAAATAACTTCAGCAAATGCATAGAAAAAAAGTGCAGATCTTCTAGGTAGAGTGAATACACCAATATGGTAGAAGCAAAAAGTTCTTAAAGGGGGTAGCGTTGGGTAGAAAAACTACAGATAAACTTTCTGACCAAACCATGGAGAGCTTTAAGGACCAAGCAATTTGGTATTCACTTAATCTTATACCCAGGGAGGGAGAGAGGGAGAGGAGAGGGAGAGGAGAGGGAGATGCTGAAAGACTACTGAAACAAATAATGCCTGAAAATTTTCCAAATTTTTCACAAATTTGGAAGACACAAACCTAAAAATTCAGGAAGCTGAGAGAAATTTACATAGGATAAACCCAAAGAAATCAGTTAAACTAGACATATCATAATTATACTTCTCAAAATTAAGGACAAAGAAAATGTCTGGAAAGCAGCCAGAGAGAAATGACATATTATCTATAGGGAAACAATTCAAAAGACAGATTTCTCCTCTGAAACTATGGGGTTCAGAAGGAGGTAGCACAATATTTTTCAATTGTTGAAAGAAAAGTACTGTCAATTGCCACTACAGGTGACAAGACTATCTTTTAAGAATAATGTAAAAATAAAGACATTCTTGGATGAAGGAAAACTAAAAGGATGTGATCAAAAATAAATATAAACAGAGTTGTAATATTTTCTTTCTACTCCTCAATGAATCGTTTTCTGCACCCCAGATACTCCAGTGGGGCAGATACTGAAGCCAACAGAACGTTAATTAGGATAGAAGAGACATAGGAAAAGTAACTCATGGGGCAATTCCCCTTTAACTTTCAGTTAACTTCGTGTGAGGAAAGAGTTAACACAACAGATCAGTTTCACTTGGTTCCTGCTTACCTTGATAGCATACCCTTAGTCAAAACTGAGAACTTCTGGAATGTTCAAATGTTACTGAGTAATGTTAGTCCATATGCCTCCAGTGGCAGGTCAAGATGAACATGTTATTAGCTTGTTTAAAATAAACCTGAAGAGTCATGCTGTGCATCTGGTACCTGTTTTGAGGTCCTCACCATGGCTGGTCAGGTAGCAGGTATGTGATAAGCTCCCTCTCAGAATTCTGGACTCCAAGACTCAGAGTTTCCTGAGCATATCTCTGCAGTTTGTAGGTGGAAAGACATGCCCATGCAATTCCTGCATAAACAGGGCAAGAAAGCCTGTACTTGACCTCTCCTTTGCTGTTCCTGCTGTTCTCACATGTATCCTTTGCTGCAATAAATCTTAGCCTTGAGTATAACTTTAGTAAGTCTATGTGAGTCTTTCCAGTGAAAGAGTGAACTAGTAGGTGGGGTGGGACTATCAAGACACTCAGGGCTTTCAGGTTCTGAGAGATTAGGTTCCTCAGGCAGCAAATGGCAGAAACAGTGTTTGAACCCACATCTTTCTGACTTTGCTGGCTATGTCCTTTCTAACAACTTACGCTGCCTCCCCAAATAGAGTAATATATTTAAAGCAATGCATATGACTCGTTCAAGTCCAGAGACTGACTATCATGCAATTATCAGTTTCAATCAACTGAAACACAATGGGTTATACGTTCTATTTCAAGTTCTAGTCCTCAAAGAAGATTTCTGACTTATGTTTTATATACTTCGCTTTCAGCAAACGATTGCTATGTAATTCAATTATAGATTGCTCTTCACTAAACTGAATTTACTAGATTATAATCTAATTCAAAGCCTTACATTTTGCACATTCACAATTTGGGGGCCAAAAAATATAGTCACAATAAAACTTTAAAGTTGTAGTTAAGTAAAATGACTCCATATAGCTGGCAGAATTATGAATCAATTTTGTAAAATTTTTTTATAATCTATAACCTAAAATAAGAACTTCAGTCTCTAGACCACTTATTCCTACTAGATGAGATATGACAAATATTCCGTTTTCCCACAGTAACTCTATCAATTTTTCTATAAAATTTAAAGAAATCATAAAAAACAAGAAAAAATTAAGTCATAATAATAGTTTCCACTTTCATGAAAACACTAGGCTTTTGTAATCCTTCACTTTTGCACATGAATAGGTATAATAATAGGCATGAGCTATAAAAATAGCTACAAATAAAACCTAATGACAGCTTTAAAATGTTAAAACCTGAATTTTAGAATTTTGGCTTCATAAAAGTAGCTGTTTTAAATGAAGTGAACAAAGCAGCAAATAAGCAGCTTCTCCTTTGTTCTATGGAAGACAACTAGCCACAGTCTGCCTGGGCTACAGGAGACTAATCGTGCTTCTTGGTGGACTGCCACAGGGTGCAGATGGTCACTATTTATTATGCCAATTAATGCCTGCCAAATTGCTCTGGGATGGCTGTACATTTCTTCCTACAGTAATCCTTTTAAAGAGCTTTACAGGGATATAGGGACATATTTGAAATTAGATTAAGCAGATAACTCAGAGTGATTAGGAGTATGATTTAAATGAATGATTTAAGAGAATAGTCACTTCTCCAGGAAAAAAGTCCACCTAAAATACTCCCAACGATACTACAGAACAATCTTATCTATCCCTATATCTTTCCCATATTCAAAATTCAGTAAAAGGAGTTCTTCCATAAGAGTGAAGAGGAGATATATTTTAATGCAACATTTTCATTTTTATATATATATATATTTTTTGTGATACGCGGGTCTCTCACTGTTGTGGCCTCTCCCGTTGCGGAGCACAGGCTTAGGATACGCAGTCCCAGTGGCCATGGCCCACGGGCCCAGCCGCTCCGCGGCATGTGGGATCTTCCCGGACCAAGGCACGAACCCGTGTCCCCTGCATCGGCAGGCGGACTCTCAACCACTGTGCCCTTACATTTTTTTAGTAATTACTTCTGCCTTAAACAAATACAGGACAACTCACTAATACAATAATACAATCTATTCCCAAGCAAGAGCCAATGTAATATAGGTCCAACTTGAGAATTTAGTTACCAAAAATAGTGAAAATACAAGCTTTATCCATCCCATGGTCAAATGGATGGGAGTAATCCTCCAGTATAATGTATTTTTTTAAAAAGGCAAAAACACAGACTTAAAAAAAATCTCACTACAAAAATTTAACACCTAAAGCAGATAAATTTCTGAACATATTGACAACATGACATTTCAGAGCTTTTATTTTTGAAGCCACAAGCCCAGTGTATAATCCTTAGAAGGAATAATTAACAAAATGTCACAATACAGAATGTAAAATGATTGTCAGAATCTGTAATTTTTCTACTATTCATACTGAGAAATGATTGCTATCTCTTCTTTTATACACAGGTTTTCAGTCAGTCTGCTTCATTACCTGCTTAGCACATTTGTTCTACTCAAAATTTCAGCCACAGCTTATTTTTAGAGTCCAAAGGTTATTCAGAATTTGATCAGCTTTGTCATTAAAGTTATCAGGGCTGCTTTAGAATAAAACTCCTTATTGACAAGTATGCAAAGTAGTCTGCCTGTCTGGAATCCACTTGAGTAGCTTTTAGTAATTGAATACTTGTTTAAATGCTCTATAAATTAATACTAAATAATTCAAAAGTTCTTTGCCCCCAAATGGTTATTTGGGAAAGACTTCCATTTATGACCTTAGAAAATATTTCATTACTGTATCTGCAAGTTATATAAAATAGTTTTTGTATGTGTATGGTATACTTTTGTCTTTTGAGAGAGAATTTTAATTCTTATTTTTAATTCATGCCTACTCAAATTCCCTACTTACATTATAACCTTCTGTTTCTATTAGTATACTATTAATTGAAAAAAGGCTGTATAACTTTCTGTACACATTAATATTTTTCAACTCACTTGCATTCATCTGAACTTTAGAACATCTCATTTTTCTTGACTAAAACTCTCAGAGCCAAAGTCACCCTCCAAAGGGAGACACATGCAGCTGGCATAAGTAAAAAAAACCAAAAAACAAAATGCTGATACAGACTCTTTCCAGGTTCTGGAAACTGAATGATTAAAAATAACCAGCTAGAACAATATGCAGGTTCAACTTAGTCTATCAAATTCCTACAAGATATACCTTATTATTCATCCATTAAAACTATGTCATAGATAATTATCCCTTTTGGGATTGAGTTTAACAAACACAATGTGAAAGGCACAAGGGTTCATTAAAATGACAGCAAAGTACAGATTCTTTTTTTAGGAGTTTATTATCCAGTGAGAACAGGAGAAAGAAACAGATCTTACAGTACCTTTATCCCTAGAGAGCAAAAGAGATGAAATTTCTAGCTTTTTCCTTTTAGTCTTAGCATCTACCCTTGCTCCTGGGGACTTCTCTCTACTCTGTGTAGGGGGTGGCAGCCTCATGAGCAAGAGAAATGCAAGGAGTGCCGCTTGTCCTCTCCTCAAGGAACACATGGCAGGGTCATTTTTGGGGGTCAGTGGAGTTATCTCTGGAAGCAGACACTGGCAAAAGGCGGCTGAGTGGTACTGAGGACAATTCCATGGGATTTATCAGAACCTTCCTCTACAGCTCCGAAGGCTAAAGGAATGTAGTGATCTATGGCACTGCAGCATGAGCACTCTGTACTATGTGGTGATTGAGAGAGGAGGCTGTGGAGTTAAAAGTGCTCGGGCTTTAACTATGGCTGTGCCATAATTTATGTACTATGTCATCAACCTCACCTCTTTGAGCCTCTGTCTCCTTATCTCAAGATGAAGATGAAAACAGAAGCTACCGTATCGAGTGGTTCTAAACACTGAAAGAGATTTTTATAAAGAGTTCAGCACAGTGCTTCACACACAGTAAGTGCTTACTGAACACTAACCATTCTCCTTACTCAAGATCCCTCAAACCTTTGGGAAGAGAGCAGTCCATCATCTTTCACACTCATCTACTTCAAGCACCTTGTCTTTCCTTTTAAGCAAACCATGATCCTGCTCAGACCTTCCTTCCTTCCTTCAACAAGGATTTACTCCATGTCTATTAAGTGACAGTCACTGTGCTAGGCACTGGCTAAAGAAGGTGACAGAAGCCAGTCCCTCTGCTTGAGGAGAGGAAAAAGTGAAAATATGTTTGCAAATTACAAAAAAAAAGAGGTACAAAACACAAACAATACTGAGTAAAGAATAAAAGTGGAGGTAGCCATTTAAACAGACTGGCATTTAAACTGAGTCTGAAACCAGGCAGAGACAAGGAAACAATATTCCAGACAGAAAGCAAAGCTGGAACAAAGACTCTGAGACATGGGAAGAGCATGGTATGTTCAAGAAACAGAGTCCATATTGATCCCCTGAGTTCTAGACTTGGACATACGATTATATACTTGACATCTCTATTAGAATGTATAACAGTATCTCAAACTAACCAGGTTTATAATGGAACTCTATTCCTATCTCCAAAAAATGTGTTCTCACGGTGTTCCCCATTTCAGTGTTAACTACTATCTATCCAGTTTCTCAAACCAAAAATCATAAGAGTCATTCTTGAGTCTTTTCTCTGCCTCGTCTCCCATAGACAATCCATCAGGAAATGCTGCATCTACTTCCAAAAGATCTTAACACATCTACTTTCTGTTATCTCTAACCCTACCACTTAAGACCAAGTAAATATCATTTCTCCCCTAGACCACTGAAACAGTCTTTTAACCTGATTTCTTGCTTCCATCCTTACCTCATAAATATTCTAAATGTATGAGAGAGTTGTAAATGATCTTTTAAAAAATGTAATTAAGAACTGTCATCCTTTTTATTAAAACACTCCAAGAGTGTCCCATTGGTCTTAGAAAAAAATGCAAACTCTCTCCCATAGCATACTAGGACATGGTCTCGTTCCCACAGTTCTCTACATTTATCTTATTCCACTCCCTCCTTTGAGGACCTCCTTACATTCTGTACATAGACTAAGTCTGTGGTTATTGTTGATTTTGAACTCTGTACATGTGTACTACAAAGTCACTCTACCTAGGACTTACTCATCTCTGTAATTTCTTCCATAGATAACCCATTTCATGTTCCAGGTCTTTCAGTCAAACTGTTATCTCCTCAAAGAAACTTTATCTGACCATCTGATCTAAAATGGATTTCAAATGGTAGTATAATATTTCTGTGTTATGTCATTAACATTTGTGGGGCCCAATATCACTTATCTAAATATGTAGAAGTTATATATTCAGTTAAACTGTTACATAAATTATGTTCTATGACATGTCTTTGACAAATGTACCTCCCCCAATATCCGGAAAGTCAAATACTTCTCAAGAGTTCTGCACTAGAACATGTTGAGAAGAAACTGGCCATTAAAAAAACTTACTTTAAGAAGAAAATAATCTGATGCTATAAGTTTGATCCAGGCCTCATTCTCTAAGTTTTCTGCTTCTCTTCCCACTCATGATTCCATCGCACTCCTCAAGGAGCCTAGCATGTATACACAACTGTGGACACCCCATCCTGCACATCCAAGCTGCATGTGTGTGTGCCATGAACAGCCACTTGTTGGTTACCCTTCAGATGGTCTACCCTTGAGAGCATGGACCTGGATAGGCCATGGAGGTGGGTCCAGGGTTGCTGGGGCAGGGTACCTGACATCCTCGAGACCCTGAAGGGGAATCCACCAACCATATGTGGGCACACACTCCGGGGGCTACAAACTCCTCAACTGCAGGCAGAGTACAACTGGTGGGGTGCCAAAGTGGAGCCACAGCAGGAGCTGTGTAAACTCCTTCTGGGTCTAAGGACCTCACCAGTTCACTTGTTTCCTTTTTAGCAACATTAAACTATAATTATCTTTTAACTTATTTGTTTACTTTTCTCTATCTCTTCCCTCTAAAAGGTAAGCTGCATACTTATAGGAGCTTTGTCTGTCTTGTAATGTCTGACACATACATCGCTGGTATTTAATAAACACTTGTTGGATTATAGTTCTTACAGTGATACCATGAAAATACAACAACTTTTAGAAAAAATGTTTCACAAGGTCATGCTTTGCAAATAAATACCTACCAAATCTAAGGAAACTTAAGCATTTGCATTTCAACTAATCTTATTTGTGTAAGACTTACAGTGTAGTAAAAGTTATCAACTTTGTAAGATGGCAGATATGTTATCCTAAAGCCTTAGTAATTTTATAGAATATTAAGATAAATACTGAGAATCTTTCATTATAAACTGAAGACTAAAAGGTAGGAAGAAACTGGTCAATGAAAAGGCTTACTTTTAGAAGAAAATATTCTAATGTATTTTATATTCAGCATATGTAGAATATTCAAAACATGATTCTAGCTACAGAACTTAGCAAATTGTTAGAACACTAAAAATGAAAAGCAATTTCTGTTTGTGAGTCAAATTTTCATTGAATTACTTGATGATTATTTAAGCATACCACTATACTATGCATTTTGTATCAAATTGTGTCTCTTCAAAGAAACTACTGGTCTGTAAGTTTCTTGATTTCAAGATGAAAAGAAAGATCCAAGAAGATTCCACAGCAGAGAATCCAATATTATAGCCCCTGATATCACTCTTATTCAGGTCAAGGAAAACTTAAAAAGGCTGATGGTTAGCCAAAATTAAAATTTTACAATGCTCCTGCATACCAGCTAAAAATCTAAGTTTGTTAATTATAGTGGTAGTAAGATAGCACTGAGTAGAGCAAAAAGTCATTGTTTCTTTGAATCTAATCATGAGGTGGGTGTGAAATATTTTGGCATTTGTGAGAACAGATGTGTTAAAGTAGCTACACTAGAATCATTTTACTTAATATGTGAAGCAAAATACTGAAAATAACTTGAAGTTTAAAAAGAATAAAAAAAAAGATCGCAAAGAAAGAAGCTGAACTATCAACAGAAGTTATCTCTAGGATTTGAATAATAATTATTTTCTTCTTTGTATTATCACTTTTACTATAGAATGCCTATATTAACAATCAGAAAATCAAATGCTTTCTTATAAAAGAAATACAGTGAATGAAATAGGTAGAAATGTGGTTGGAATTATTCAAACCTCTTTGAATAAACTGAATAAATTTGTGAAAAAAAAAAATCAAGGAGAATAAAGGTAGAATGATTCCTTAAATCCTGGTTATAGGTATACTAATGTCATGATGGTCTTTATGTTTTGAAGATAATAAAAATGCCATTTGATTCAGAGTATTTCTACATTGTGGTAGAGACCAGAGATGTGACCAAATATATGCTATATTATTTTTTATGCTATATTATTTATGACTGTAAAGTAATATTACATATTTAAATATTAATATTTAAATTAATATTTTTAAAGCACAATTTCTAAGTAAACTTATTCCACAAATACTGCTCTTGCTCAAAACACCTTTGGGAATCCATTTTAAAAACTGCCTTCAGAACTTAAGAACATTTCCAATGTTAGCAGATGATCAACCTATGGAAGTAGAATTTTGTAAAGTCAATCATTAAGAGTCAAATCTAGTGGGTGTGATAGGTGGCCAAACTTGCTAAAAAAACCAATTTGACTGCCAAGTAGTAAGACCCATTTTGTATGGTTCAAAAGTTACCCTGGGGGCTTCCCCGGTGGTGCAGTGGTTAAGAATCTGCCTGCCAATGCAGGGGACATGGGTTTGAGCCTTAGTCTGGGAAGATCCCACATGCTGCGGAGCAACTAAGCCCGTGTGCCACAACTACTGAGCCTGCGCTCTAGAACCCGTGAGCCACAACTACTGAGCCCTCGTGCCACAAGTACTGAAACCCGTACACCTAGAGCCCGTGCTCCGAAGCAAGACAAGCTACCGCAATGAGAAGCCCACGCACCGCAACAAAGAGTAGCCCCCGCTCGCCGCAACTAGACACAGCCCATGAGCAGCAACGAAAACCCAACACAGCCATAAATAAATAAACAAACAAATAAATAAATAAAATTTATTTTAAAAAAATGTTACCCTGAAGTCAATCGCAAAAGAAATAAATTTTAAAGCATTTTTAGGGAAGCACAGCATTGTTAGAATTTTTCTTCTCCAAGATTATCTTGATGATAATAAGCGTAAATCATTATCAGATTTCTTTACATTAGTCTTAGAACTTTATAGAAGTAGCTAGATATACATGTACCAAAGGTTCAGTTTGGGAAGGAAAGAGTTATCAGCAGCTTTGTGACTCACTTCTTCTCTGGCACTACAGGGTAGAATGCCAGAAGGAATGAAGCACCTCCATCAGACCTCCTTGTAAAGTTATGAATAGGTTGTTTTTCAAACCTCAGTCTGCATCAAAATCACCTGGAGGACTTTGCAAGATTGACAGGTCTCACCCCAAGACTTTCTCAGTAGGTCTGGCAGATGACCCAAGAATCTGTATTTCTACAAAGTTCCCAGGTGAAGTTGATGCTGCTCGGCTGCTGATCATACTTTGACACTACTACTACTACTATTTTGGTATATACCTAGGAGAAAGTTACCAGGGAGGGCTTACCTATAAAGTTAAGCCAGATACAACTGGTGTTCTAGATTGGTTATTGTAGATAAACCTATAATTTTAGGACTTATGAGGTCATGACTAGCTAGAGAATAGGAAGTAGTTACATAAGAATTTTTTTTTTTGTAAAATTAAGGGACTGAAAGAATAGAGTCCCCAAACCATACATTGTTTGGAACTTATCTGTTAATCCAAAACCAAAACTTATCCTCCTGTGAAGAAAGGGACAATTTCTGAAGCTCTATATCATGGACACAAGCCCCTCAGGGAAAAAATACTACATTTGTGCCTGATTTCTGCTTTAGCTTTTGAATTATTATAATACTTTGGTGTTGGATGATAGCTGTGATTTGCCTGAATCAGCTTTGACATTTCAACCTTTTGTGTTAAGACAAGTGGCTTCTCAAAGTCACATGGTTTAATAGTGCTATTACTCAACTAGCTATCAAACTTTCATATTCTTGTTTTGCATTTTTCCTTATTATTTATCCAACCAAGGGCTAGGCAAAGATGCTCAGAAAACAACATGGGGGAAATGCAACTCTACCACTTGAGCCCTTCTAAAAGTTCATATTTTGCTTAGAGAGCACAGTGAATCCTCTAAAATGCCGTGGGAAGTAATTCTTATAGCTATGACATTTTAAAAGATTACTCTATGCCAGACACTATAATG
This sequence comes from Leucopleurus acutus, assembly GCF_964270905.1. NCBI lineage: Eukaryota > Metazoa > Chordata > Mammalia > Artiodactyla > Delphinidae > Leucopleurus > Leucopleurus acutus. The sequence continues at coordinate 87,414,303 of NC_139145.1, forward strand.
TTCACATGTGTATGATTATATATGTATGAATCCATTTAAATCTGTAGAAACCTACCAGGCAATCATAAATCCAGTTTATAGATGAGGAAATGAAAGTTTAGACTGATAAATTTACCCAACCTACATATCTGCATCGTCAGGATTCAGTTTTGATAGTTAAGTCTGTATTCTTCACTGCCAAACTACATTGAAAATTGTGAAAAGGCAAAAGATAATGGAGAGGGCTTCCCTGGTGGCGCAGTGGTTGAGAGTCCGCCTGCCGATGCAGGGGACACGGGTTCGTGCCCCGGTTCGGGAAGATCCCACATGCCGCAGAGCGGCTGGGCCCATGAGTCATGGCCGCTGAGCCTGCGCATCCGGAGCCTGTGCTCCGCAACGGGAGAGGCCACAACAGTGAGAGGCCCGCATACCACAAAAAAAAAAAAAAAAGATAATGGAGAAAGGGGGGGTATAAAAACCTTGGTTACCTATAGTTCTCTATATGTATAATCCCAATGATAAGGTGTTATTTTAACTCTACATCAACATCATAATAGATTGTTTATCAACCTTAAATCTTTATATGTTCAATATGAAGACAAGTATGTTTTTAAATGGGCAGGATAAAGCAAAAGTATTAACTTTAATGATTCTTACTAATGCTTTCTAGTCAGTGCAAGTAATTTCTGTGGATAATCTGATTTTTTGGATAAGACTCCAAAAGCACAGGCAGCAAAAGCAAAAAAAAGAACAAGTAGGACTACATCAAACTGAAAAGCTTCTTCACAGCAAAAGAAATAAAAAATAAAAGGCAACCTATGGAATGGGAAAAAATATTTGCAGGCCATATGTCAGATAAGGGGTTTAATATCCAAAGCATATAAAGAATTACTACAACTCAATAACAAAAAAACAAACAATCCCAATTTTTAAAAATGGACAGAGGAACTAAGTAGACATTTTTCCAAAGAAGACAACCATACAGCCAACAGGTACATGAAACTGGTACTCAACATCTCTAGCCACCAGGGAAAGGCAAACCAAAACCACAATGAGGTATCACTTCACACCCATTAGAATAGCTATCATAAAGAAGACAAGAGATAACAAGTGTTGGTGAGGATGTGGAGATAAGGGAACACATGTATATTGTTGGTAGAAATGTAAATTGATTCAGCCACTATGGCAAACAGTATGTAGGTCCCTTAAATTAAAAATAGAATACCATATGATCCAGCAATCCTACTTCTGGGTATATATACCTGAAGGAAACAAAATCACTATTTCGAGAAGATACATGTACCCTTGTTGATAGCAGCATTATTTACAATAGGCAACTCATGAAAACAACTCAAGTGTCCATTGACAGATGAATGGATAAAGAATTGGAGTGTATATTTATAAAATGGAATATTATTCATTCAGCCACAAGAAGGCAATCTTCCCATTTGCCAGCAAGATAAATGGACTCTGAGTTGAGACAAGTCAGAGAATAACAAATACTGTTTATTATCATTTATATGTGGAATCTAAAAAAGCCAAACTCAAAAAGACAGACAGCAGAATGGTGGTCACCAGAAGCTGGTGGGTGGGAGAATTAAGAGTATGTTGTTTAGGGCTTCCCTGGTGGCGCAGTGGTTGAGAGTCCGCCTGCCGATGTAGGGGACGCGGGTTCGTGCCCCGGTCCAGAAGGATCCCACATGCCGCGGAGCGGCTGGGCCCGTGAGCCATGGCCGCTGAGCCTGCGCGTCCGGAGCCTGTGCTCCGCAATGGGAGAGGCCGCAACAGCGAGAGGCCCGCGTACCAGAAAAAAAAAAAAAAAAAAAAGAGTATGTTGTTTAAGGGTACAAAATTGGAACTAGCAGATAAATAAGTCCGGGAGCTAATGCACAGCATAGTGATTATAGTCAACAATACTGTATCATATAAATGCCAAAGTTGCTAAGAGACTAGATCTTAATTGTTTCCACGGCAAAAAGAAAGTTGTAATTATATGATGTGATAGGCATCCAACGCTACAGTGGCAATCATACTGCAATCTACAAATGTATCAAATCAACACACTATACCCCTTAAACTTACAGCGTTATATGTCTATTGCATTTCAATTAAAAAAATCTATCCATTGCAAAAAAGGACATATTTTATCTTAAAATAATAAGATAACCATAATAAAGTTAAGGCCAGTAATATAATATATATCCTCCAAAATTAGTCAACAGAATAAAAGCTAAATGAATATAATTTTATTTGGACCCAAAGAATTAAAATTTATATCATATGGAAATAAGTTTTATCTTTTCATGTGAATTATATTATTTCAGGCAAAGGATCCAAAAATGAGTAACAAATATTTATTTATAAAGCATGAAAATCTTACTATGTCCTTTGTCTATTATCTCGGCAATCATGAACAGAGGACATATCCAATATTTTGCTTCAAAACAAGACAATCCAAAACAATTCTTAGATCAATTAGCTTTGAAATTTTGTATCTAGAATTTCACAAAAATATGGTATCTTCAATTCTGTAATAACTATCTTGTCTTCTCTAACAATTTTGGTTTGCAAAATGCCTAACATCTTTTTGACAAATTTGATGTTTTAGTCTAGAAAATTCACAAATTTAGGAAAAATTTTCTTTCCATGCCCCCTATAGGCCTTACTATCTTCTCAAGCTCATACATTTAAGGTCACCGTAAAAAACTAGCCCCTTTTCACTAAAAGGCATGCAATACAAAAATTCTTAAAATAACTACACAAAAGAATTGAGAAATACAGGAAGAAAATACCATGTTTATAATATGGTATATTAGTCTGCTCGGGCTGCCATAATAAAATACCACAGACTGAGTGACTTGAACAACTGAAATTTATTTTCTCACAGTTCTGGAGACTGGGAAGTCCAAGATCAAGGTACATGCTAATTTTATTCCTGGAGAGAACTCTCCCTGTGTCCTCTAATGATCTTTTCTAGATGCATGTGGAGAGATAGCTCTCTCTATTTGTCCTCTTGTGAGACCGCCCAGTCCTACTGGATTAGGATCCTACCCTTACGACCTCATTTAAACTTAACTACCTCCTAAAAGCCCTGCCTCCAAATACAGTCTAATTGTGGGTTAGGATTTCAACATATAAATGGAGGGGGAGGGAGGGCAGGTGAAGGGGAAAAGACAATTCAGTCCATAGCACATGGGGAAAATCTAGAATAATCTTGAGGAAAACATATACATTTCTCAAATAAGAAATAATGAAGTTCTAAACACTGACAAAATATACTAACATACATTTCAAAATTTTGCTATTGTTTCGCAACAATAGCTTTTCATCTTAAAAGACATGACCGAAAATTGTCATTTATATTCATAATCACACTTTTATCAATAAACCAAAAGTTGGTTTGATATATTCAGAGACACCGAAATGTACACAGGTGTATTTAGGAATTAAAGTGGTCCTCAGTTAAAATGACAATAGTTTGCTCTGTACTTTGCTTGCAACTTCACCTTGTATAGAACTTGCTCATTTTGCTGTTATTCATTCTCAGCACAAGTCCAAATCAGACTGGCTGACATAAAATGAATTTTTCTAGAAAAACGATCCTGAGCTACTAAAGATCTGCTCCTCCAGCAGGCTGTCACCTGACCTTATCATCTTCAAGCTTAGTATCAACCTACAGGATTGAGATGGACTGATAAAATGGTCCAAAATTAACAATATATTGTACACTCTCCTACATAGGGTGCCCTGGTGTGCACCAAGATCTCACGAAGCAGATACAGAGAGAGAAAACAGAAACATGTAATTATAGTCTCTGGCTGTTGAAGAGGTGGACAATTCAGGCTTTGAATAGAGGAAAAAAGGTCACCTAGAAAAGTGCTGCCTTAGCTCATGGTGTTTTTATTCTCCTCTTTGTCCACTTATTGTGATCCTTTGGCTGAATGTGGCCCAGTCCTCCAAAAGGAGTGAGGGAAATACAAATACTTCATTCAGGGGCACCCAAAGCCACTGTAAATCACAGATGTAATATGACACAGCACAAAAGTGGCTTAATTTACAGTAAGAATACCACAGTTCTGCTTAAAAATATAGTTTTGCTCATGATCCCATTTCATCTTACAAAACATGTTATAATGGTATCTCCTGATTCCCCCAGACACGGTGTGCTGATCCTGCCCTAGTGCGTCCCACAGCTCTCTGTTCATGCTTAGATTATGTCTCCTGGTATCATAATTATCTGTTTACTTGTCAGGCTCCTCTGGCAGACCTGGGGCTCCTTGAGACTATGTCTTAGTCATCACTATAGTTCCAGAGTTTATTAAGAAACTGTCACATAATGGGCATTCAATTGTTGCATAAATAAAGGAGTGACTATATGCTCCCTCCAACTATTGTTTTTTTTTTTAAAAAAGTCAACCATTTGCCTCTCCATCAAGTTCTAAACCACTTTTAATTTATCTACAAGTTAATTTTAAAAGAAAAAGTTATTTGATGCCAAGAACTGGTATTTCAAGTTTTACTACAAAGGAAACTGATACAGCCTAGTTTTAAAAAGCTTGAATAGCAAAAACTTATAAATGGAAATGATGATTCCACTGTGATCACTGCAAAGGGGCTAGCAGATGTTGCTTTGATAAAAATGCAGCATTGCTATGTGTTAGAACCAAGGAGCTTATGAAATCATACATACACACCAGAGTCATGATCCATATAACTGTCAAACATAAGAACAACTTTTTCTTATAATTAGATTGAGTCTGACAGTATTTCTGGAAACATAAATATCATACTTTCACATTAACACCTACAGAGACATTTAGAACAAAATGTTCTTTAAAAATCAACACTTAAAAAGATTACTTTAAAAACAAAGATAATACTAAAGTCAGAAAATGCATTTATGACTTCATGATTTCTGGGAATAGATAATCCCACTCCCCATGTTCAGCAATGTAAGAAATCAGTGAGTTAAGCATGAGAAGATAGTGTTTACTTCTAGTGTCCTTTGCTTTTGTCATTTTACGTCTGCCAGATCAGATTTGGGTAGTTTTAATTTTTCTTTATTATTCATCATGTTCTCCTAGACTTTTCCAGCATTTACCTTTATTTTTTCCCTTTCCATTTTGGCAAAAGAAAAAGCAAGAAAATAAGTAATTCATAATTTAAAGGAAATTGTAGTTAGCATTTATTTTCATCCATAGCTCTAGGTTCATTGAATGTCCCATCAAGAAAAATTTGTATCTCTTTGAACAAACCTCTCCGGTTTCAAGTTCTATGTACAATGCTGATGTAATGCCATTACAGTAACACTACACAAGTCTCAAAGAAGGCAACCTTTGAGAAGACTTTCTGGAAATCATATCACATGAAGAAAAGTTACTGCTTTAAAAATAAAAGCTCTTACTTTGAAAAAAATGAATAAAAAAAGTAGGGGGGAGGGGTTATAAGTATCCCCTGAATAGGACTAAATTGGTAGTGTGGTTTCGGATTTAGTCACAAAATAAGTAAATAAAATTTTGATCGACACATATCTAACTAGACAGCTAACAGAAGGCAATGTTGCTACCCCTGCTATGAAAAGCCAACTAAATCAGCAATTCCCCTATTCTCCACAACCATCCTCTCTACATTTAAACACAAACCCAGCTGAGTTGTCTTGTTGTATGCAAACATTAACGTTGGTGTAATCATTATCTTTACTAACCCAATTTGCTAAGCATTTTTAGCAAGCTTATAACATGGCAGGCATATATTAACATATGATCTCTACATTCAAGAAGCTCACCATCACAGACATCTTCACAATAAAAAAGTGTTATGTTAGCATTATGAACCAAGTGTCAAGAGCATAAAAAAGAATTAATTTCTTTTGTATTTTTTGCATAGCCGTCTCTCATTTTTTCAAAATAAATTCATTTTATTTGTGCCAAAAACAAAATGTTCAAAACTCCAAAACACTGTAAAAACAATAGTCAAGTAAAGAGAATAATGTGATCCTTCATAACAGTTTGGGGTAGAAAATAAGAGTGATCAGATGTTTAAGATTTATAGTCAGCAGAGCTACACGAGCACTAGATTTGGGAGATAATGGAAGATAGCCCCAAAACCTAGTCTCCTCATGGGTAAAGACATAAAATCAGGAAAAGACATGAAGGTGTGGGGTCTGGAATGAAGATAATGAATTACCTTTTGTACTATTTTAAGACACCCAAATACAGGTGTTAATCCTTGGAGACAATTATAATTATTGGTCAAAAGTTCATGAGACTGGTAAGAGAATGGGAGCACAAAACATTTCAAGAGGGATAGAAAAAGAGAATCAAAAGAGAAAACAGAGTAAGTTTCAGAAGTGAAGAATTGTAGTAGACTGTTTCATATCCACATCCAAGTATATATATGCCATTTTGAAATGTGACTTTTTTTTCTCCCATCCAGACATAGAGTTTCTTCCTCACCTTGAATCTTGGCCTGTCTTGCTAATTACTTTGACCAACAGACTATGGCAGAAGTGGTTCTGTGCAAGTTACCAAGTCTAGCCCTCAAGAAGCCTGGAAGTTTTCATCTTTACGATCTTAGAACACTAGGCTGAGATGATGATGATGTGAAGACTGGCACTAAAGACCAGCCATTTAAGCCGTCGGGTGAGCCTGCCCCTTAACTTGTCAGCTGAAAGCAAACATGTGAGTGAGCCCAGGCTAAATCAGCAGAACAGTCTAGAATCATGAGGAATGATAAAACATATTCTTAAGACACTAAGTTTTTGGGTGGTGTTTTATACGGGAATAATCAACTGAAACAAGAACCAACAGAGGACTGTATCCAGGAAGAAGCAAAATGCAAAGGCGGAAGACAGGTTCTATTAAAATGTAGTCAGGGGCTTCCCTGGCGGCGCAGTGGTTGAGAGTCCGCCTGCCGATGCAGGGGACACGGGTTCGTGCCCCGGTCTGGGAGGATCCCACATGCCGCGGAGCGGCTGGGCCCGTGAGCCATGGCTGCTGAGCCTGCGCGTCCGGAGCCTGTGCTCCAAAACGGGAGAGGCCACAGCAGTGAGAGGCCCGCATACCGCAAAAAAAAAAAAAAAAAAAAAAAAAAAAAAGTCAGAATTTTCAAGAAGTAGGAGAGGTTTTAAAAAGGCTGAGGGCTAAAAAGAGGTCACTGAAGCTAGTAAAGAGAAGTCATCTCAGACACTTGAGAGTTCAATTTCAGTAAGGTGGTCAGGGTAGAAGCCTTTTTGGTGGGTTTCAAATGAGTAGCTGATGAGAAAAACTGACACAGAAAGATGGATTACTCTTACAAGGTACTTTATAAGAAAGGAAAGAGAGGAGCTACTTTAGAAGACTGCAGAGGAAGACTGGTTGAACGAAAGCTTTAGCCATGATTGTTTAAGATAAGGATGGAGGGGCTGAGAAAAAGATTGCAAGAGGACAAGAAAAATATTTTTTAAATAGAGAAAACTGATATATCAAAGGCCCAAGGGAGGTGAGAAGAGATGGGACAAGATTGAGTAGTATCTTAGTTCGGGCTGCTCTAACAATATACCATAGACCAGGTGGCTTAAACAACAAACATTTATTTCTCACCGTTTTGGAGGCTGAGAAGTTGAAGATCGAGGCACCAGCAGGTACAATGTCTGGTGTCTGGTGAGAACACTTTTCCTGGTTTGCAAACACCTTCTTGTCGTATCCTCACATGGCAGGGAAAGAGAGCCCCTGGCTCCTTCTCTTTTTATAAGGATACTAATCCCATGGTGGAGGCTCCACCCTCATGACCTCATCAAAACCTAATTACCTCCCACAGACCCCACCTCTTAAAACCATCCCATTGGGTGATAGGGCTTCAACATATGAATTGGGGCAGGGGGGAGGGAGACACAAACATGCAGTCCGTAACAGTGAATTAACCAGAGAAAAATGGAAAAAAAAAGCTTGTTAGGTAAATTATAAGAGCTGGGATAAGTGAGAGACAGGTTAGGACAGGTGAAAATAATTGTTGGTAGAGTGCACAGGAGTTTCTTATCCAGGTTCTTAGAAAAAAGAAGAAAGCAAGATCACTTGCTAAGATTGAAGGAACAGAAAATAGTTTAAGAGCTTGAGAAAAATAGTAAAGTTTGGAAATAGCTGTGGGAAATGGGGAGCAGAATCAATTAGACATGAGAACTATTATGTCAAGCAATGTGATAAACATCTGTAATGACAGTTGTAGTTAGGGAGAAGAATTACTATTTTGTCATTTAAATAGACAATAAGACTATTTTTACTCAATTCCATGTATTAATAAACTCAATAATGTAATGTTAAAGAGGGGCACACTTTATTTCCTCCATGAGTACAGGATTATCATTTTAATACACTGGTTTCTATATTATGTGGTTGTCAAAAGTAAAGTAACCACCAAAGAAGATATATGGATCACAAATAAGCACCTGAAATTATGCTCAACATCATTATCATTAGGGAAATGCAAATTAACAACACAATGAGATAACGACATAACTATGAGACTGGCTAAAAGTAATAACTAATACTTAATTATTATTATTATTATTTTTTGCGTTACGCGGGCCTCTCACTGTTGTGGCCTCTCCCGTTGCGGAGCACAGGCTCCGGACGCGCAGGCTCAACGGCCATGGCTCATGGGCCCAGCCGCTCCGCGGCATGTGGGATCCTCCCGGACCGGGGCACGAACCCGTGTCCCCTGCACTGGCAGGCGGACTCTCAACCACTGCACCACCAGGGAAGCCCTTAATTATTTTTTAAAAGTGACAAAACCAAGCACCGGCAAGAATGTAGAGTGAATAAAATTCTCCCGTATTACTGGTGGGAATGCAAAATGACACAGCCACTCTGGAAAACAGTTTGGCAGTTTCTTATAAACATGCATTTACCAGACAAACCACCAATCGCATTCACAGGCATATACTCAAGAGAAATGAAAACTTATGTTCACACAAAAACCTGTATATGAATGTTTATAGCAGTTAGATTAATAATTGTCAAAAACTGGAAATATCTTTCAACTGAAGAATGGAAAAGCAGACTGTGGTATGGCCATACAACAGACTGCTACTTAGCAACAAGAGAAAATTACTGATCTGTGCAAAACGATATGGATGAATCTCATTTGTACTTTGCTCAATGAAATAGGTCAAACGCAAAAGGATACATACTGCATGATTTCTTTTATGTGACATTCTTGATAAGTTTTAAAGGACTAGGTTGACTAGAAAAGAACACAGGAGAATTTTGGAGGGTGCTGGAATCGTTCTGTAGTTTGTGGTGGAAGTTATATAATGCATACCCACATTTGTCTAAATCATTAGAATATATGCTCAAATGGATTAATTTTCATTTCTCTTTATATAAAGTATTCCTCCATAGGTATGCCTGAAACAATGTAAAGTGGCTTTCAAAATGAAATGACACTGCAAAGACTGCTGTCTCTACTAATTTGGACCAAAACACAACAGGACTACTATACTAATATAATGTTAAAAATAGCATTTTAGAATGTGAAGTATTGCTTCAAAACTCCATTGAACAAATATCAATAAACCATGTAATTAAAAACCACTTTTTAAATCCTAAATAAAATGAAGTTAAAGATTATTTTTCAATTTTCCAAATAACCTATTATAAAAAGCCATTAACTAGATTGTTTCCAATAATAAAGATAGTTGCTTAGCACATCAGAGTACACAACGCATAGGTTTCATAGTAATTTACTTTTATTCAATACCAAAGTTAAGTAAATGTTTAAAACAAAGAATTGAAAAAAAATTTTATCAAAGCATTTCCTCTACAAATTTGCTCTTAGAATCAATATATTGCTTTAATAACCTTAATTAAGTGAGGTGAGGTAGATAAGATCTTTCCACCATATAAGCATCACAATCAATTTATTTAGGCTAATTTTAGGAGATGTTTGTATTATAAAGTAAGATAAAAGTAGACTTGCTCAAGAATAAACTTAGATTACAATTTTTTACTCATCTTTACAAATCATATGTAAATAACAATTCTCTTCCCCCACACCCCTATTTCTGTTAGCGCTCTACAAACAAAACAAAACAACAAAACAAACAAACAAGCAAAAAATCTAAGAGAGCTGTTTTTCATCATAGGTACATGGTAAATATAAAAAGCAAAATCTTATTTATGGCTCAGTGAAAACGCATCATAGCTTTCTTCATTTCACTATCTCACTATGGAAGAGTAGAAAGAAAAAAGGAAAATTGTTTAACCTATCCAAGATTCATCATTTGTGATATTACATTAATACCGTTGCTGTCTGCCTCATGAGGTTCTTATGAAGAGCACATAAGTAGCTTTGTAAAGTACTGTAAACAAAACCAGGAGGTGATCTTAGAGTATACCTGAATTAAGCAACACTAGTTGAAAACAAGAATTTAAAATACTTACAGTTGCCTTTCAATGGAGTTAATTGTGCTAAAAGTGGTCTCCATAAAGATATGAATTTGTCTTAAGTTAAACTCTGGTTGAGGGAAAACAATATTTAGTTAAGATGGGATAACTGATTCACTCATTCTTATAATGTTTGACATTCCCTAGACATGCAGCACTATATATGAGTTTACAAAGTACAAGAAGGCAGAAGACAAAGCCTTTGCTTTTAAGGAACTTCAACTGAAGGTATATTTAAACTCTGTGTGTTTGGTAAGCTTTCATTTGTGTGCAAGAGCACATGTAACTAAAATAAGTGTTTCCTGAAGGTTCTCTAGGTACTTTTTGGAAGTCTCCTCTCTAGAACAGAATTCTTTTCCAGCCAGTTTGGCAGTGTTCTATACTTATTGGAACTTAAATATCTTGTGTATATGTTTGTATGTGTGTGTAAGTATATAAAAATGCCAGAATTCCCCCCCACATAGATGATATAGACTTATATATATATATGTATCACCCTACATGGAATAATACCAACCATTAGCATACCATATACACAGTGTTATCCAAGTATGTATGAATACATGCGCACACGCACACGCAGTGTCTGGTTATTGTCTACTTGCCGACCTGCCTCCTGATCCAACTCCAACCAGAACAGGGCAACCTATAGGGGTTCTGTGCCTTTGGAGGCTGACCCCTCCTCAGACTTCACTTTGAAGATTCTCTGAAGAGCTGATGAACTTCCAGTTAGATTCCAAGGGTGAAAGAAAAGAGGTCTGGGTGTTTCTTGTTTGTTTCCACTACTCTCTTGCTTGGTGCTGTGTTTTTGGCAGTTGCTGCATCTCTTCAGGTTTAAAGCTTCTACTGGGAAGTCCTATCTGAAACGTTGTAGGACACACTTGGCTCTAGTAATTCTATTTCTGTCTCTTGTCTCTTTATTCCTAAGGGTAGTAATGACTTCATACTGTGTTCAGTTTCTGGGAAACTAACCATCCCTAGTTTGCTCCCTTAATCCTGTCCATGTTTCTGTTAGTAGTTCCTTCATTTTAAAAAATCTGTTCATTTAAGCCATCTGGGTTGAATTGTGTTTTCTACCAGGCCTTCACATACATACACACAGAGAAGTATATCACCTGCACATACACAATGTGATACTTACATATATAAATATACCAACCAACACTAAATTTCAAATGAAACTGACCACCTAAAACGACCACAATTACTAACTGCTTCATAAGGTTCAAAACCAGACAGCTCCCAAACGAATGTACTTTTGATTTTTTAATTTTTGTGACTATGAAAGTAATATACGAGTGTGTTTGTGTGTCTGACAGAAAATATTACCAAAAATTTGCCATGCTTTGTAATATAAAGTTTAAAATATTTTAAAGTAAATTTATAATCATGCTATAAATAATATTTTTTGGTCTGTTCAGTTAACAGCATATTATGAGCATATTACCATGACATTAACTAATGCAAAAACATATTTTAATAGGCTTCATAATATTCTATTATATGAATTTATAATCATTTATCTGTTCTTTTTTTGTGGACACCTAAATTATTTCCAAAATTTTACTATTGTTTTCAATGCTTTGGTGATGATCCCTAAACTTCTAATAATTCTTTAGACTACATTCCTAGAAGTAAGGCTATTGGGGGGAAAGGATATGAATATTTGTAAACTATTGATGAGTGATATCCAATTAAACATCTTGCGATTATGGAAATGTTCTATATCTGCTGTGTACAATATGCAGCCATTAGCTGTATGTCTATTGAGCACCTGAAATGTGGTGAGACTGAAGAAATATTTAACTTAAATAGCCAATGTGGCTATTGGCTGTGCAGTATTGCACAGCACAGTGTTAGATACCTAATGTCTGATACAGAAAAGTTGTCGCAACTTACATTTTCACTAGCAGAGAATAAGTGCTCATTTCCCCATTCGTTCATTGATAATGTATTACTTGTCAATTTGATACGCAAAGATAGAGGTAATTGCTTCTTAATTTATATTTCTTTAAATGCATAGGTTAAACAGTTTTTCACGTTTTCTGTTTTTCTTTTGTTAACTGTTCTTTTTCTTTGCCAATTTTTCTACTAGAGGGTGAATTTGCTTTTCTCAGAATACATGTACTCTATACATTAAATAAATAAATTCCTGCCATATCTGTTGCAAATAATTTTCTAATTCTGATATGATGCTTTTTGATATACAGAAGTTTTATATTTTAACTTTATTGGTCTTATGTTTGTGTTTTTATCCCAAGCCAATTTAGATAAAATGTCAACTTATACATAATTTGCTCATCACCTTTATGAAAAAAAAGGGTCAAGATGAAACAGTGAACTCATACTTCAAAACACCACCCCTGCCTCAGACACATACAAATGACAAATAAAATATAAAAATAGTCAAAAAGGCTGTGCTGGACTCAGAAACAAAAATACTTTCAAAGAACAGAGATACAAAGCAGCAAGTAGACTTGATGCTTCATCTGCTGTGTTTCTGCGTGTTATGTGTCTGGAATTAGACAGTTATGGTAAAGGGCTTTCCTCCTACTTAGCAAAAGGAACTAAAAATAGACCCAGGATCTCAGCTTGAAACAGCAAATATACAATGCACAGAAGTGGAAACCAGAAAAGCCAATATATATAGAAAAAGACGTTCAGTCTCTCTAGCAATCAGAGGGATATAATTGAAACTATATCTAACAGAATGGCAAAAATAGTAAGTATGGTAATGATGCAAGGAAACAGAAACTCTTTTACCCTATTGATTGGAGTATAAATTGGCACAAACACATTGGAAAGCAACTTCAGCAATATTTAACAAAATTAAAGATGTGCATACCCTTTCATCTTGCTACTCCACTTCTAGGTATAAATAATAAGAGAAACTCACACACATACCTCACATCTACACAAGGATATTCTTTATGCATTGTTTGTGTTAGTGAAAATTAAAGGCAAATTAAAAAACTAAAATATTTATTAACAGGAAAATACATGAATTGTGTTATATCCATAATTTTTTAAATGATTAAAAGATTAAAACCAGTTAAAATAAATAAACCAGAGCTACTAATATGGGCAAATATAATTTTTTAAAATGTTGAGTACAAAAAGCAAGTTGCAGAATGATAAAGTTTTATAAAAATTGAAAAACATGCAACAAATGCAAAACATACAAATACAGTACTTGGCTAGTACAAATAGCAGAGTATAATTATAGTATATAAATATAGGAAAAGATAAATCAAATAAGTAGGTAGCAATGTGACTAAAAAAGGAATAGAATCAAGGAGGGCTTCACATTTATCCACATTGTTTCAATTTCTTATTTCTAAAAAACTTAAGTGTGGTAAAATATTAGAAAAAAATTTAAATGAGCTTGTATATGGGTACGTACTATTTTATTCTCTGTAGTTTTTCATCTTTGAAATAATTTATATTACCAAACTAACCAATAAAAAAAAAGAACCTAAAAAGAATTCTCTAGAATCTTTTTCAAAATAAAATGTATATAAATCACTTAAAAGGCAATTTGAGTGGAGACTTCCAGTAACAAACAAGATGAAGTCATCTCACTACCATCTACCCCTCGTACTGATTACATCTAAAACTCTGGACAAAATACAAAAACCAATTATCTGAGGACACTAAAAAGTTAACAATGGCAGGCAGATTGGAAGGAGATGCATAACTTATAAAAACTCATAGCAAGGATGAGTTTCCTGGTTAATTTTTTTTCTCTTGGGCCCTGACTTGGACCCAAAGGGAACTCAGAGAAGAAATGTGTTAGGAAAGGGTACCAAAAAACTGAGAGAGAAACCCTGCCTTTATGGCCAGGTGACCTTTCACTAACTCTTTGGTACTTTCTATTTTAACAGAGACTAGATTTTACTTCTTAAAATCTGTGCAGTTCTGTAAGACTGATTCTGGTTACAGCTTTACCTCAATTCATCTTATTCATTTTATTTATTGTAACGATTGCTTAACATTCATCAAGCATCCCCACAATGTACAGGGCACAGAATGATATTTAAATGTCAAATATCAAGCTCAAAGGTCCTATCCTTTCATTCACCTTCAAAACCTGTCTCAAGTTGGACATTAAGCTTTCGATATAAAGACAGATAAGGCTGAATTAGTCGGGGGAGGCAATATATTTCACTCAACTATTTATATATCAGAACATCCTCATCTTGAATTTGAGATATATATGGGGAGAAAAAAGAAGTAGAAGAGCCAAAAGAAGAAAAAAATTTGAGATGATTTAACATATTTCTGTGGCTAAGCTACAGCTTGAGGGCTTGAAATTGATTAGAGAGAGTTTTTCCTCAGTAAAATAGCAAGTGCTAAAAAAAAAGAAAAATCAGAACTTAATAAAACTTATTGAATGAATGAATAAAAAATGAATAAAGTAGGAGATCTGGAAGTACAAAAAATGTTCATGTTTGAGATTACAAATTTTGTAAAAATTTGGTATAAATGGCACTCCTAAAAATCATATATAACCCTTAAAAAATAATATATCAAAGTTGGTCCATCTATTTGAAAAGCATTTGATTTCTATTAAATCTGTATCTTTTCATTAAATTTTAAAGCCTTACATATAGGTGACCAAATCAGTAATTCTTCATTAATTTGAATTTTTTAAGTTTGTTTTTGTAGGAAACATGATAGCTCATTGTAATCACTCATGATTAAAAAATATGTCTATAGTTTTTTCATTTGCCTCGCTAATAACTGAAAGAATTAAACTATGTAATAATCCAATCAACTTCTTTAGTGATAAGCTAGAATCCACATGAAACACACACATACATATGTGAGTGAGTGTGTGTGTGTGTGTGTGTGTGTGTGTGTGTGTGTGTGTGTGTGTGTGTATGGGGCAACCTGAGTATTGAGTGTCAATATTGACATTTTCTCTAATATACTGTATTGCTAATAACATTCCTTCTGTCTCATTATAAATAAGAGTACCACTGTATAACATATATCTTTCTGTGTGTGTGTGTGTGTGTGTGTGTATATATATATATATATATATATATATGCATGTGTGTACACATATATATGTACGTATAAATATGAAATGTTTATGTCAAGCTCACAGGTACAATGTGTGACTACATTTTCAAAAAAGCCTTATTTCATGCCTCATAAGTTATGTACATATTTTAATGTTAAGAGTAGAGTACTGAGATTATTTTAGTAGTTATCAGTGTGACAAATCATGAATGTCCATCTAAAAATGAACAGCTCTGCAGTATACTTGGGTAGAGGGTTTCTGTATTGCCTTATTTAAGTTTTATTTTACAGATGCTAAGGAAGATGACTCAACTCTCTACTTCACTGAATAATAACTCTCATCATTTTCTCCCTTATTTCTAGTCTTATAAAGATGTATTTTCCATTGGTCTCTTGACACTATTATCCACTTCACCTCTTTCAACCACCAAAAATATTAACACTTTGAAAATACTCTATGGTATTAACTTACTATCTGTTATCCTTTCATCCATTTCTTTCATTCTCTCTTCATCTGCAATTTTTTGTCAAATCCCCTTCTCTTTTTGTTTGTTTCTTTAAATACAAGTGGGCAGGTAGGATGCAGGTACATATACATATACACATGCATACCCCAATATTATAGCAAGTATCATCATAATTTTCTAAGCTGAAATACTGCTATGTATAAATCAAGTTGTCATTTCACAATACTTTTTTATAAAATTTAAGTCTGGCACTTTGAAACTTATAAAATTACTCATCAACAATACTTTCTACAATTTGATTACAATATTTATCTATACAAGTGGAATATAAATGAGAATTACCAGGTTTCAACAGGTTAGCAAAATCATACGTTTTTCTTCTAATATTGCTTGAGTTGACCGACCACTAAAAGAATCTTAAAAGTATTAGCTTGGTTTCAGATTCATCAATATTTTATTTCATTCCTAAGCTAATTTTTTAAAAAATATTTTTTGGCTTTTACTGACATAGGTTAATGTTAAGAAGCAGATTATTTTGTATGTTTCCAATAGAAAAAAATTAAGTGGATTGTATCTGTGGCATGGCCCAAATCACCTAATCAATTCTTGAAACATGTATTGAGTCCCTAGTAAGTACAAGGCACTATAGGGATACAAAATTATTACGATATACTCCTTAACCTTAGACTGATTAAAGGACAGTATATTTGCAAATAACTAAATCAAACATTGGTGAATAGAGTACAAATGATCTTGTTCAAATGAACAGAAATGTATTAAATGTCTACCTATATCATATTAAACTCCTTCATACTAATAGTTATATATTCCCATGCATATTCCACATGAAATTTTTATAGCAGAAATACTACTAATATAATAATTATTTTTGCATAATTGCTTCCTTGGACATTTTTCAAAGACTTATACTAATCATCAAGACACAAAGTGAGAGAAATAGCTGTATACAAGAAATTAAAAAATCCTAATCTGATCAAGTAAAGAAAAATACACACCATATGCAGCATCAGTTAAGTTGGTGATTTTCTCTTATTATCTCAGACCATTTTCCTTTTAAAATTTAAAATTAGTATATTGTTAGACATTTAAAATTGGTCACATTATCCTTATTAATTTTCTGTATGTTTTCTAACATCTGAAAGTCCCATCTCCAGAAGTTTATAAATATTAAACTCTATATTCTCCTTTATTATGATTTGATTTTTATATGTAATTCTAACCAATTCTAAATGTATAATATTGTGACAGTGACTAAATTGTTGCTTTACCAAACTGCTAACCAATTTATCTCACCACCATTGATTGAAAGAAAATCCCCTTCCCAATTGATTTCTGACACATCCTTTAGCATATTTTCCCCACATACTTTCACATGAATAGTAATTTGTTACATCTGTGTGTTTCTAAGTGTAAGGAGAAGACACAAGCATAATACTTGATGAAATCTAACTAGGAAAAACGTAGAGAAGTAACTACTGATGGGTATTCACTCACTCTAGAGCATCATGTCTTGAGTTAAGAATAAATTCATCTCAGATATTTTTCTTCTATATTTTCAAATATGCTTAGTTAATCTTCATTCAAATTTTATGTTTTTCAAGACACTGATGAAAGAAATTGAAGATGACACAGATGGAAAGATATACCATGTTCTTGGATTAGAACTATTAACATTGTTAAAATGACCATACTACCCAAGGAAATCTACAGACTCAATGCAATCTCTATCAAAATACCTATGGCATTTTTCACAGAACTAGAACAAATAATTTAAAAATGTGTCTGAAAACTCAAAAAACCCAATTGCCAAAACAATCTTGAGAAAGAAGAACAGAGCTGGAAGAATCACACTACCTGACTTCAGACTATACTACAAAGCTACAGTCATCAAACCAGTATGGTACTGGCACAAAAACAGACACATAGATCAATGGAACAAAATAGAGAGTCCAGAAATAAATCCACACACTTTAGGTCAATTAATCTACAACAAAGGAGGCAATAATATACAATGGAGAAAAGAAAGTTTCTTCAGTAAGTGGTGCTGGGAAAACTGGACAGCTACAGGAAAAAGAATGAACTTAGAACATTCTCTAACACCATATACAAAAATAAACTCAAAATGGATTAAAGACCTAACTGTAAGGCTGGGAGCCATAAAACTCCTAGAGGAAAACTTAGGCAGAACACTCTTTGATATAAATCATAGCAATATTCTTTTTATCTGTCTCCCAAAGCAAAGGAAATAAAAGCAAAAATAAACAAATGGGACCTAATCAAACTTAAAAGCTTTTTCATAGGAAAGAAAACCATCAGCAAAATGAAAAGACAACCTACTGAATGGGAGAAAATATTTGCAAAAGATATGACTGACATGGGATTAATATCCAAAATATATAAACAGCTCATATAATTCAACATCAAAAAACCAAACAACCCAATCAAAAAATGGGCAGAAGACCTGAGTAGACATTTTTCCAAAGAGGACATTCAGATGGCCAACAGGCACTTGAAAAGATGTTCAACATCACTAATTATTAGGGAAATGCAAATCAAAACTACAATGAGATATCACCTCACACCTGTCAGAAGGTCTACCATCAAAAAGAACACAAATAACAAATGTTGGTGAGGATGTGGAGAAAAGGAAACCCTCGTACACTGTTGGTGGGAATGTCAATTGGTGCAGCCTCTGTGGAAAACAGTATGGAGATTTCTCAAAAAAAAAATAAAAACAGAACTACCATATGACTCACAAATTCCACTCCTGGGTATATATATGAAATAAATAAAAACAGTAATTCAAAAAGATACATGCACCCTGACGTTCGTAGCAGCATTATTTACAATTCTCAAGACACGGAAGCAACCTAAGTGTTCATCAACAGATAAATGGATAAAGAAGATGTGTATACTATACAATGGAATACTACTCAGCCATAAAAAAGAATGAAATTTCACCATTTACAACAAGATGGATGGACTTGGAGGGTATTATGCTAAGTGAAATAAGTCAGACAGAGAAAAACAAATGCTGTATGATATCACTTACATGTGGAATCTAAAAGATACAACAAACTAGTGAATATAACAAAAAAGAAACAAACACACAGATGTAGAGAAAAAACGCATGGTTACCAGTGGGGAGAGGCAAGCGGGGCGGGGGGGGGGCAATATAGAGGTAGAGGATTAAGAGGTACAAACTATTAGGTATAAAATAAGTTACAAGGATATATTGTACAACACAGTGAATACAGCCAATATTTTATAATAACTATAAATGGAGCATAACCTTTAAAAATTGTGAATCACTATATTGTACACCTGTAATTTATATGATATTGTAGATCAACTATACCTCAATAAATATTTTCTTTTGAATTTTTAAAATAATTTTATTGGAGCCTAGTTTTTTTTGTTTTTTTTTTTTTTGCGATACGCGGGCCTCTCACTGTTGTGGCCTCTCCCGTTGCGGAGCACAGGCTCCGGACGCGCAGGCTCAGCGGCCATAGCTCACGGGCCCAGCCGCTCTGCAGCATGTGGGATCTTCCCGGACCGGGGCACGAACTCGTGTCCCCTGCATTGGCAGGTGGACTCTCAACCACTGCACCACCAGGGAAGCCCTGGAGTCTAGTTTTTTAATATTTTTTATTGGAGTATAGCATACAATGTTGTATTAGTTTTGGGTGTACAGCAAAGTCAATCAGTTATATATACACATATATACACTCTTTCTTAGATTCTTTTTCCATATAGGCCATCACAGAGTACTGAGTAGAGCTCCCTGTGCTACACATAGGTCCTTATTAGTTATCTATATTATATATAGTAGTGTGTATATGTCAACCCAATCTCCCAATTTATCCCTACCCTCCTTCCCCCTTGGTAACCATCATTTTGTTTTCTACAACTGTGACTCTATTTCTGTTTTGTAAATAAGTTCATTTGTACCATTCTTTTTTAGATTACACATACAATATAAGTGATATCATATGATATTTGTCTTTCTCTGCCTGACTTACTTCACTCTGTATGATATCTCTAGGTCCATCCGTGCTGCTGCAAATGGCATTATTTCATTCTTTTTTCTGACGAATATTCCACTGTGTATATGTACCACATCTTCTTTATCCATTCCTCTGTTGATGGACATTTAATTTTATATTTTCCAGTTTTAGACCCTAAAGATACTTACAATTGTGCATATAATAACCTGGTTTGGGTGGGACACTTTATTCAATTTTTATACTTGTATCTCCTAAGTTATTTTTAACTTGACTAATTGAGTTGTTTCTGGAAATCTGGTGAGCATATTCCCAATTCCGTTTCCCACATGCCTCCAGATCTTTGCCTTCATTAATTTTAACTCCCCACAAAGAGAAGTTTAAGAGCTAAGAAAGATAAGATATAGGGCTCTAGGAAGTCTTTAGGAGTTTTTCACTTCTGCAAAAGTACTCAGAATGTAGGGCAAGCAAAGAAGACAGAAAAGTACCAGTAGGATTAGGTGGCCTAAGAGAATCTTCTTGAAAAAACGTGTAACATTCCCAAGTACGTGTTTCAAGAGAGTAGGCACTATGTCTCTTTTGTTTTCTACTGCATTGCCAGCACCAGGTGCATAGCAGGTGCTCAATAAATATTTGCTGATTGCATGAAAGAGACCAAGAGGGCAGCAAAAGGGAGAAAAAAGGTGATAGAGCAAAGGGGAAAAGAACATGTGAGTATATCTAGGTTAGCATGCCTTGAGTAGGATTCTTGAGTTGTCTCACAATTCTATCCTTTTTTGGAAGAAGGAGCTGGGTAGCACACTCTAACTGACCTAGAAGAACTTGCAACTTTTTAAACCACCATTTACCTCTTGCTCCTCTGTGACCTTTAATTCTGCTGATTCTCTTGCTCCTCTGTGACGTTGCTGCTGCTATTAAAATTCCGAAGTGCCTAAAATCAAATTTTACTGACAGACTCCTGTTGAGTAACTCTACTGTTCCCTCTGCTCTATCCTAGGAGTTCCATACGGCTTAGAAATACCACTCATCTGCTTGATGTGTTGATGAAACTGCTAAGAATGACTGTCATGTCAAAAAATTCACTGTCATAAGATGATAAAAGTTAATTTACTACTTTGCACATATTTCATACCTAGAAGAACACTATGAATCAGCTGTCCAAATTTCTGCCAAAAATCAACTCAATTTCAAAACATAATTAGACTTCAACTTGGTTTAGGCCGATAGTACCAAGATGTTTTAAGGAAGCAGAGAGTAAAGTAAGAGAATAGGGGTTTTGAGGAAGCAGAAAAGCGATAAGATGGGGTGAATGTGTTATGTCATCGTCTATGTATACTTCTTAGTCAGAGATGCTATCAGTCTTAAAATTTTGTGCTACTGACTCCTTCACCACAAATTCTGTGATGCTCAATTATCTCTAAAATTGTTACTGGTGCTATACGTAATTCCACATTGCCATGGCATCTCATCAAGATTAGAATCATTCAATCCACCAAGTCATTCACTGAATACTGATTACTTAGTAAGTGCTACGGGACACAATGCAACGTACCTTCACGGGCCTTACTGTGTAGTGATATTATTGTATTAGTAGTATTAAATGACTACAAAACAACTACAAATTTTCCAAGCATGTGTTATCTCATTTGAGATAACAGAACCAATAAGGTAAGATTATCACCATTTTATAGGTAAGGAAATGAGGCTTAAACAGGGTCATACTAGTAAATGTATAATTACAAAAAAAAAGGAAAATGTTGAGGAGGAAATTTAAAATGTGTAGTAGGGTATCTGATCTTGCTTGGAAGTCAAGGACATTTCTTGAAAAAATAATTTTTACAGTTTAGCTTTCTTGACCACTCTAAAATATGACTGAACAAACACAGGGTTAAAAATTATAATTAAGTAGATGAACTTTATCATTTTCTGTCTTAGAATCATTTCAGAATGATTACAGTGAATATACAGCTTATAAAAAGAAGATAAAAAATACAGTGTTCATGCAGAATATCATTTTAGATATCCTTCTTCTGAATTCTGATTAGACTGTGAAAATCAATTTTGGAACATCAACTTCTCCAAGAAGCCATAAAATAGGCATTTCTGCTTCACTGATTCTTGATCATTAGGATGCTTTAAGATGATTAAAGTTTAAAGAGGTCATTGTTTACACCTCAAATAATTACCAGCCTATTACCTGATAAATGTGATTTCTTCTCTGATTTCCAAAGGTAGAATACACATACTTTTATTTCAAATTCCTCCTATATTCTTCCTGTCTAAATTACAAACATAAGGTAATTAAGAGAATTTATAGGTTCAAGATAGCTCTTTTTTTCCATCTTTAATAGTGGTGCTCAAACTTTAGGGAGCATCAGAATCACCTAAGTGACTTGTTAAAACAGAGAGCCAGGCCCCACTCTAGAGTTTCTGATTCTGTAGGTCTGGAGTGAGGCCAGAAAATCTGCATTTCTAACAAGTTCCCAGGGAATGTTGATGCTACTGATCCAGGGAATGTACTTTCAAAACCTAATGTCTAGGAGGTGAACCTTACTTAGGGAGATCTACAATTAAAAGTGGAAAGTACTGATATTTCCTAAATTAACTCAATTTCACTGGTCCTTCATTAGCATCATTGATGGTTGTAACGAGAACAATCACACAAAGCTCAGCGTACTGACTACAAATATGGAATTACAGTCACTGTCCTCTCTATACCACTTGGAAAGGCAACATAGCATAGTGTTTAAGAGCAAATACTCTGAAGGCAAATTGCTTGGGTTGGAATCCAAGGTCTGCTAAACTTCTACTTAATAGCTAAGTATTCTTGAGAAAGTTACTTAACTTATGTGCCTCAATTTCCTTACCTACAAAAGTGGGAAAATAATACCACCTCAAAGGATTTTTCTGATATTTAAATGAGGAAAGTACACCAACGTCTGACTTAGGAGTATACAAAAGTGTTTATTAAGTAAAAGCTCGTTTCCTCAATAAAGACTCTCTCTCAGATTTCAGAACTATGAATATCTGTTCTCCTGAGCAACTTCCTTTTTTCCTACTTTTGTTGTTTATTAACACATAACTGAATTTCCGGCCTATATCCACTTGGAAGAATGTCTCATAAACATTTCTATATAACAATTATTCCCTGATTGAACATGTTATTGTACTGTTTTCTCTTCATTCCAGTGTCATCATCACCTCATTTTTAGTCTGTTTTATTAAAGATATCTTTGTAAGAGTCTCCAAATCCTTTACTGGAATGAAGTATGACATATATAAATCAATAAGCCAATAAATATTATAGCTCTGACTTTTTTATGTGTACCAAAATTATTAAACAATGGAAGTAAACTAAAACAAACTAAGCTTCAATTATGAACAAAAAAATGACTTCAGCTATTCTTTAGTGCCTTTGACACAATCATGAAGTATAATATGCTATACTATCCATGTACTTCAAATGATGACCCAAATCCCTTCTAGAAAACCTTCTCTAAAAAACCCCACCCAATAAGTCATTATTTTGCCCTTTTAAGAAACATACATTCAGTTTTCACTAAAATTTGGACAAATAGCAAGAGACTTTATTATGGCGCATGTTTGTGCAACTAAACATGTGAGGCCAGCGTTCACTTGTTTCTTTTGCTTCTTCGTACCATTCAGTAAGCAACCCAGTGGGGATATTCAATGACCACTTGAGAACTATGGGAATCTGGTGACAATAATAAATATGTTCAACTTGGGTGTTTGGAAATTCACATTTCCTTATTGGTCCAAACCCTCAAGCACAATTTTTTCACTGTGACTTCTAAGTATATCCTATGTTCTTGCCAAAATGCCTAAATAATCAACTAATTTCAAATACATTAGTTCTTGACATGGGGATCTGGGATGAAGTTTCACACTTTCATATACTTCAGGTGAAACAGCATTAGAGAAATAGTATTAAATGGTATTTTGGCTTGAATGGTTTCTACTAGACATAGGAATTGGAACAATTAAAGAACTGATCAAAACAGAACATACTATCTTTCACGGCCACTTAGTCAACATAGCAAAATTAGCCTCTAGTATGAATTATTTTTTTACCGGTAATGGAGAGAAGTAATATTGCATAATATCCAGTGTTAACAGAATTGGGATTACTTTATACCACAGTTAATGATATACTTAGATAGGAAAGGGATATTTCAATATGAATTACTTCTTAAAATAATTTTTTATCATGTCTTTCTCTTCACTCAAAGTAATACTGTATAACATTTATTGAACTCTTGGATTTGACTTAATTTAAATATGTGACTTAATATATATATGTGAAATACATCTTAATATATAAACGTGAAATATATAACCTATAACCTTCAAACACTGACTTTCTAAATTCTTTATTTTCCAGTTATTGTTCCATTTTTCCATTTTAATAACTTTGACTTCCAGGTATTTCTCCACTATTGTCTTAGGTTATTAAGTGAGAGAACTCACCATCACAATATACCTAGTTTCTTTTCTATTTTCAGAATGAATTCAGTATAACTCATTATTTCAATCTATTACACCACTATGATATAGTGTCTCCCCTGCCTTTTGTCCCAGATTGCAAGCATATCTGTTTAATACATCTAGATCAAACATATTTCTGTAATAAGAACGTAAGGGATATTAAGGAAGTTCGCACTATTATGAAAAAGATGACCAGTATCCAGATATCTTGATTTTTTTAAAGCTTCCAAAGCTTAATGGATAATACATTTTCCCAATTCTATGGATATTAGACTTTCCAACCTAGTTAGCCATAATTTCATTGCATACTATATGATATGTGACATTTTTAAAGTACTTGAGAGTTAACAAAGTGCTTTCATCACCGTGCCTTTACAACAACACTGTGAAGTAGGTACAGAAAAATAAGTTGGGTCTCAAAGAGATCATGTGTATTATCTAAAGTCTTATACGAAAAACAGTCCAGTGAAGATACATTTGGTGGAGGAGGTGTCAACCTGAATCAGCCTTTAAACAGCCTTTCTTGCCTACTCAACTACAGGAAATAATTAGGGAAAACCTCTAACTCCAAACTAGAATTTTTTTTTTTCTTTTTTTCCCCGGTACGCGGGCCTCTCACTGTTGTGGCCTCTCCCATTGCAGAGCACAGGCTCCAGACGCGCAGGCTCAGCGGCCATGGCTCACGGGCCCAGCCGCTCCGCGGCACGTGGGATCTTCCCGGACCGGGGCACGAACCCGTGTCCCCGGCATTGGCAGGCGGACTCTCAACCACTGGTCACCAGGGAAGCCCCAAACTAGAATTTTTAAGGGGTTAATAAGGGAATACAACTTGCCATCAACCAAATCAGTGACTTGGGCTTCTCCAAAATATCTAAGAAAATAATTTGATTCACAAGATCTGTGGTAGCTGGGAATAATTTGCACACTCTTAACAGCTTGGAAATTTACTCTATTATCTAAGAATATGCCCTGAAAGGATGATACACATAAAAAAATCATTGAATCACGGAACAATAACTGTTTGCTTAATTATTGGCAGTGGTATAACATTTCCAAATTAGTAATCCCTACAATTCTCCCAGTCTGGATCTTTTCTAGTTTCATTGCTCCTTTCTTGAAGGTGGCTACTAGAATTACAGTCTAAGTCATCTAGGTGCTACCAAAGGCACTGAACAAAGACCAGACTATCACCCATTTTATTAATTATAACATTTCCATTAATGTCCAGAAGTATTTGGACAGCTTGTACACAACTGCATTTATGAGTTCATGTTATCCTATGTTTTTTAAATTATTCTTTCAACTCATATCTATTTAGCACCTTTTGTGTGCCACCATTAAATCAGGCTCAGGGAAGACAAAAGTGAATTAATACAGTCCATGATTTCACAGATCCACAACTTGAAGTAAACAAAAATTAAAATAATTTTAATACTACAAAATAAGTGATATAATTATGGCTTGTGCAGAATTCTATGGAAATACAGGGAAAGGAGAATCTAATTTGAACCGGTGGGGTTAAGAAAGACTTTAGACAGGAAATGACACACAAAATATTACATCCCAGGAAAAGACAGCATCATTACAGAAATCGAAAATTGTGAAAGAGCAGATCCCATCCTGAGAAGTAAAAGGGATTTTGGCAAGCTGCAATTTCAGACATGTGAAGGACTAGTGGGAAAAACAACTGGAAAGGCTGAAAGGAGCTAGATGGCAAAAAGTCCTTGAATGCTAGAATGCTTCAACCTGAGCAACAGGAAACAAAGATTCCTTAAGAGTATTTGAAGCATCTCCCAGACCTGATCAGTCACTACGTAGACATCCCAGACATCTAAGCCTGGCAATAGGGCAAATGATTAGCAAGCATGAGAAGCAAGGGACTCTTTACAAGTGTCTTCAGACCCATTTCGATATTGGCGTCAGCTGAGGTAGCAGCAGCAAGGAGCAATACAAGAGGTAACAGACTGGAAAGCCATTTATGAGGCAAAAGTGTCAGGAATTCATGACTCATTAACTGTGAAGACTGAGGATTATATGAATATTCCCACTATTTTTTTTATATCTTACATGCCTAAATGGATGGTGTTAACAAAACCAAGATTGAGAAACAGGGCCATGGGGGGAATGAAGGAAAGAATTAGCATGACTTCATGTTTGTATATGTTGAATTTGAGGTTCTATATTCTTTTTTTTTTTAACATCTTTATTGGAGTATAATTGCTTTACAATGGTGTGTTAGTTTCTGCTTTATAACAAAGTGAATCCGTTATACATATACATATGTTCCCATATCTCTTCCCTCTTGAGTCTCCCTCCCTCCCACCCTCCCTATCCCACGCCTCTAGGTGGTCACAAAGCACTGAGCTGATCTCCCTGTGCTATGCGGCTGCTTCCCACTAGCTATTTATTGTACGTCTCATAGTGTATATATGTCCATGCCTCTCTCTCACTTTTTCACAGCTTACCCTTCCCCCTTCGCATATCCTCAAGTCCATTCTCTAGTAGGTCTGTGTCTTTCTTCCTGTCTTACCCCTGGGTTCTTCAGGACAATTTTTTTTTTCTTACATTCCATATATATGTGTTAGCATATGGTATTTGCCTTTCTCTTTCTGACTTACTTCACTCTGTATGACAGACACTAGGTCCATCCATGTCATTACAAATAGCTCAATTTCATTTCTTTTTATGGCTGAGTAATATTCCATTGTATATATGTGCCACATCATCTTTATCCATTCATCTGATGATGGACACTTAGGTTGTTTCCATCTCCAGGCTATTGTAAATAGAGATGCAATGAACATTTTGCTACATGACTCTTTTTGAATTATGGTTTTCTCAAGGTATATGCCCAGTAGTGGGATTGCTGGGTCATATGGTAGTTCTATTTGTAGTTTTTTAAGGAACCTCCATACTGTTCTCCATAGCGGCTGTACCGATTCACATTCGCACCAGCAGTGCAAGAGTGTTCCCTTTTCTCCACACCCTCTCCAGCATTTATTGTTTTGAGATTTTTTGATGATGGCCATTCTGACTGGTGTGAGATGATATCTCATTGTAGTTTTGATTTGCATTTCTCTAATGATTAATGATGTTGAGCATCCTTTCATCTGGTTGTTGGCAGTCTGTATATCTTCTTTGGAGAAATGCCTATTTAGGTCTTCTGCCCATTTTTGGATTGGGTTGTTTGTTTTTTTGTTATTGAGCTGCATGAGCTGCTTGTAAATTTTGGAAATTAATCCTTTGTCAGTTGCTTCATTTGCAAATATTTTCTCCCATTCTGAGGGTTGTCTTTTCGTGTTGTTTATGGTTTCCTTTGCTGTGCAAGAGCTTTGAAGTTTCATTAGGTCTCACTTGTTTATTTTTGTTTTTATTTCCATTTCTCTAGGAGGTGGGTCAAAAAGGAGCTTGCTGTGATTTATGGCATACAGTGTTCTGCCTATGTTTTCCTCTAAGAGTTTGACAGTTTCTGGCCTTCTATTTAGGTCTTTAATCCACTTTGAGCTTATTTTTATGTATGGTGTTAGGGAGTGATTTAATCTCATACTTTTACATGTACCTGTCCAGTTTTCCCAGCACCACTTATTGAAGAGGCTGTCCTTTCTCCACTGTACATTCCTGCCTCCTTTTCAAAGATAAGGTGACCATATGTGTGTGGGTTTATCTCTGGGCTTTCTATCCTTTTCCATTGATCTATATTTCTGTTTTTGTGACAGTACCATACTGCCTTGATTACTGTAGCTTTGTAGTATAGTCTGAAGTCAGGGAGCCTGATTTCTCCAGCTCTGGTTTTCGTTCTTAAGATTGCTTTGGCTATTCAGGGTCTTTTGTGTTTCCATACAAATTGTGAAATTTTTTGTTCTAGTTCTGTGAAAAATGCCATTGGTAGTTTGATAGGGATTGCATTGAATCTGTAGATTGCTTTGGGTAGTAGAGTCATTTTCACAATGTTGATTCTTCCAATCCAAGAACACGGTATATCTCTCCATCTGTTTGTATCATCTTTAATTTCTTTCATCAGTGTCTTACAATTTTTTGCACACAGGTCTTTTGTCTCCTTAGGTAGGTTTATTCCTACATATTTTATTCTTTTTGTTGCAATGGTAAATGGGAGTGTTTTCTTAATTTCACTTTCAGATTTTTCATCATTAGTGTATAGGATTGCCAGAGATTTCTATGCATTAATTTTGTATCCTGCTACTTTACCAAATTAATTGATTAGCTGTAGTAGTTTTCTGGTAGCATCTTTAGGATTCTCTATGTATAGTATCATGTCATCTGAAAACAGTGACAGCTTTACTTCTTCTTTTTTGATGTGGATTCCTTTTATTTCCTTTTCTTTTCTGTCTGCTGTGGCTAAAACTTCCAAAACTATGTTGAATAAGAGTTGTGAGAGTGGGCAACCTTGCCTTGTTCCAGACCTTAGTGGAAATGCTTTCAGTTTTCTACCATTGAGGATAATGTTGGCTCTGGGTTTGTCATATATGGACTTTATTATGTTGAGTAAAGTTCCCTCTATGCCTACTTTCTGCAGGGTTTTTATAATAAATTGGTGTTGAAATTTGTCGAAAGCCTTCTCTGCATCTATTGAGATGACCATATGGTTATTCTCCTTGAATTTGTTAAGATGGTGTATCACATGGATTGATTTGCGTATATTGAAGAATCCTTGCATTCCTGGAATACACCCCACTTGATCATGGTGTATGATCCTTTTAATGTGCTGTTGGATTCTGTTTGCTAGTATTTTGTTGAGGATTTTTGCATCTATGTTCATCAGTGATATTGGCCTGTAGTTTTCTTTCTTTGTGATATCCTTGTCTGGTTTTGGTATCAGGGTGATGGTGGCCTCATACAATGAGTTTCGGAGTGTTCCTCCCTCTGCTATATTTTGGAAGAGTTTGAGACGGATAGGTGTTAGCTCTTCTCTGAATGTTTGATAGAATTCACCTGTGAAGCCATCTGGTCCTGGGCTTTTGTTTGTTGGAAGATTTTTAATCAGTTTCAATTTCAGTGTTTGTGATTAGTCTGTTCATATATTCTATTTCTTCCTGAGTTAGTCTTGGCAGGTTGTGCATTTCTAAGAATTTGTCCATTTTTTCCAGGTTGTCCATTTTATTGGCATAGAGTTGCTTGTAGTAATATCTCATGATCTTTTGCATTTCTGCAGTGTCAGTTGTTACTTCTCCTTTTTCATTTCTAATTCTAATGATTTGAGTCTTCTCCCTTTTTTCCTTGATGAGTCTGGCTAATGGTTTATCAATTTTGTTTATCTTCTCAAAGAACCAGGTTTTAGTTTTATTGATCTTTGCTATCATTTCCTTCATTTCTTTTTCATTTATTTCTGATCTGATTTTTATCATTTCTTTCCATCTGCTAAATTTGGGGGTTTTTTGTTCTTCTTTCTCTAACTGCTTTAGGTGGAAGGTTAGGTTGTTTATTCGAGATGTTTCCTGCTTCTTAAGGTAGGATTGTATTGCTATAAACTTCCCTCTTAGAACTGTTTTTGCTGCATCCCATAGGTTTTGGGTCGTCATGTCTCCATTGTCATTTGTTTCTAGGTATTTTTTTATTCCCTCTTTGATTTCCTCAGTGATTACTTCGTTATTAAGTAGTGTATTGCTTAACCTCCACGTGTTTGTATTTTTTACGATCTTTTCCTGTAATTGATATCTAGTCTGACAGCGTTGTGGTCGGAAAAGATACTTGATACAATTTCAATTTTCTTAAATTTACCAAGGCTTGATTTGTGACCCAAGATATGATCTATCCTGGAGAATGTTCCATGAGCATTTGAGAATAATGTGTATTCTGTTGTTTTGGGATAGAATGTCCCATAAATATCAATTAAGTCCATCTTGCTTAATGTATCATGTAAGGCTTGTGTTTCTTTATTTATTTTCATTTTGGATGATCTGTCCATTGAAGAAAGTGGGGTGTTTATGTCCCCTACTATGAACATGTTACTGTCGATTTCCCCTTTTATGGCTGTTAGCATTTGCCTTATGTACTGAGGTGCTCCTATGTTGGGTGCATAAATATTTACAATTGTTATATCTTCTTCTTGTATCGATCCCTTGATCATTGTGTAGTGTCCTTCTTTGTCTCTTCTAATAGTCTTTATTTTAAAATCTATTTTGTCTGATATGAGAATTGCTACTGCAGCTTTCTTTTCGTTTCCATTTACATGGAATATCTTTTTCCATCCCCTTACTTTCAGTCTGTATGTGTCTCTAGGTCTGAAGTGGATCTCTTGTAGACAGCATATATATGGGTCTTGTTTTTGTATCCATTCAGCCAATCTGTGTCTTTCGGTGGGAGCATTTAGTACATTTACATTTTAGGTAATTATCGATATGTATGTTCCCATTCCCATTTTCTTAATTGTTTTGGGTTCATTATTGTAGGTCTTTTCCTTCTCTTGTGTTTCTTGTCTAGAGAAGTTCCTTTAGCATTTGTTGTAAAGCTGGTTTGGTGGTGCTGTAGTCTCTCAGGTTTTGCTTGTCTGTAAAGGTTTTAATTTCTCCATCAACTCTGAATGAGATCCTTGCTGGGTAGAGTAATCGTGTTTGCAGGTTTTTCTCCTTCATCACTTTAAATATGTCCAACCAGTCTCTTCTGGCTTGCAGAGTTTCTGCTGAAAGATCAGCTGTTAACTTTATGGGGATTCCCTTGTGTGTTATTTGTTGTTTTTCCCTTGCTGCTTTTAATGTTTTCTTTGTATTTAATTTTCGACAGCTTGATTAATATGTGTCTTGGCATATTTCTCCTTGGATTTATCCTGTATGGGGCTCTCTGTGCTTCCTGGACTTGATTAACTATTTCCTTTCCTATATTTGGGAAGTTTTCAACTATAATCTCTTCAAATATTTTCTCAGTCCCTTTCTTTTATTCTTCTTCTTCTGTAACCCCTATAATTCGAATGTTGGTGCGTTTAATGTTGTCCCAGAAGTCTCTGAGAGTGTCCTCAGTTCTTTTCATTCTTTTTTATTTATTCTGCTCTGCAGTAGTTATTTCCACTATTTTATCTTCCAGATCACTTATCCGTTCTTCTGCCTCAGTTATTCTGCTATTGATCCCATCTAGAGGATTCTTAATTTCATTTATTGTGTTGTTCATCGTTGCTTGTTTCATCTTTAGTTCTTCTAGGTCCTTGTTAAATGTTTCTTGCATTTTGTCTATTCTATTTCCAAGATTTTGGATCATCTTTACTATCATTATTCTGGATTCTTTTTCAGGTAGACTGCCTATTTCCTCTTCATTTGTTAGGTCTGGTGGGTTTTTATCTTGGTCCTTCAACTGATGTGTGTTTTTGTGTTTTCTCATTTTGCTTATCTTACTGTGTTTGGGGTCTCCTTTTTGCAGGCTGCAGGTTCGTAGTTCCCATTGTTTTTGGTGTCTGTCCCCAGTGGCTAAAGTTGGTTCAGTGGGTTGTATAGGCTTCCTGGTGGAGGGGACTAGTGCCTGTGTTTTGGTGGATGAGGCTGGATCTTGTCTTTCTGGTGGGCAGGTCCACGTCTGGTGGTGTGTTCTGGGGTGTCTGTGGACTTATTATGATTTTAGGCAGCCTCTCTGCTACTGGGTGGGGTTGTGTTCCTGTCTTGCTAGTTGTTTGACATAGGGTGTCCAGCACTGTAGCTTGCTGGTCGTTGAGTAAAGCTGGGTGCTGCTGTTGAGATGGAGATTTCTGGTAGATTTTTCCCGTTTGATGTTTTGTGGAGTTGGGAGGTCTCTTGTGGACCAGTGTCGTGAAGTTGGCTCTCCCATCTCAGAGGCACAGCACTGACTCCTGGCTGCAGCACCAAGAGCCTTTCATCCACACGGCTCAGAATAAAAGGGAGAAAAAGTAGAAAGAAAGAAGGAAAGAAAGAAAGAAAGAAAGAAAGAAAGAAAGAGAGAGAGGGAGGGAGGGAGGGAAGGAGGAAGGAAGAAAGAAAAGAAAGAAGGGAGAGAGGGATGGAGGGAGGAAGGAAGGATGGAGGAAAGGAAGGAAAGAAAGAAGATAAAATAAAATAAAGGAAGACAAAATAAAATAAAGTTATTAAAATAAAAAATAATTATTAAGAAAAAAAAATTTTTTAAAGAAAAAACAAATGGACGGATAGAACCCTAGGACAAATGGTGGAAGCAAAGCTATACAGACAAAATCTCACACAGAAACATACACATACACACTCACAAAAAGAGGAAAAGGGGAAAAAATAAATCTTGCTCTCAAAGTCCACCTCCTCAATTTGGGATGATTTGTTGTCTATTCATGTATTCCACAGATGCAGGGTACATCAAGTTGATTGTGGAGCTTTAATCCGCTGCTTCTGAGGCTGCTGGGAGAGACTTCCCTTTCTCTTTTGTGTTCGCACAGCTCCCGGGGTTCAGCTTTGGATTTGGCCCCAGCTCTGCATGTAGGTCGCCAGAGGGCGTCTATTCTTCGCTCAGACAGGACGGGGTTAAAGGAGCAGCTGCTTCGGGGACCCTGGCTCACTCAGGCCAGGGGGAGGGAGGGGTACGGAGTGCGGGGCGAGCCTGCGGCGGCAGAGGCCGGCCTGACGTTGCACCAGCCTGAGGCGCACCATGCGTTTTCCCGGGGAAGTTGTCCCTGGATCCCGGGACCCTGGCAGTGGCGGGCTGCACAGGCTCCCCGGAAGGGGGGTGTGGATAGTGACCTGTGCTTGCACAGAGGCTTCTTGGTGGCAGCAGCAGCAGCAGCCTTAGCGTCTCATGCCTGTCTCTGGGGTCCACGCTTTTAGCCGCGGCTCGCGCCCATCTCTGGAGCTCCTTTAAGCAGCGCTCTTAACCCCCTCTCCTAGCGCACCAGGAGACAAAGAGGGAAGAAAAAGTCTCTTGCCTCTTTGGCAGGTCCAGACTTTTCCCCGGACTCCCTCCCGGCTAGCCGTGGCGCACTAACCCCCTGCAGGCTCTGTTCACGCCGCCAACCCCAGTGCTCTTCCGGCGCTCCGACCGAAGCCCGAGCCTCAGCTCCCAGCCCCGCCCTCCTCGGCAGGTGAGCAGACAAGGCTCTCGGGCTGGTGAGTGCCAGTCAGCACCGATCCTCTGTGCGGGAATCTCTCTGCTTTGCTCTCCGCACCCCTGTTGCTGTGCTCTCCTCTGCGGCTCCGAAGCTTCCCCCCTCCGCCACCTGCAGTCTCCGCCCGCGAAGGGGCTTCCTAGTGTGTGGAAACCTTTCCTCCTTCACAGCTCCCTCCCACCGGTGCAGGTTCCGTCCCTATTCTTTTGTCTCTGTTTATTCTTTTTTCTTTTGCCCTACCCAAGTACGTGGGGACTTTCTTGTCTTTTGGGAGGTCTGAGGTCTTCTGCCAGCGTTCAGTAGGTGTTCTGTAGGAGTTGTTCCATGTGTAGATGTATTTCTGGTGTATCTGTGGGGAGGAAGGTGATCTCCGCGTCTTACTCTTCTGCCATCTTCCCCTCGTGTCCTCGAGGTTCTATATTCTTAGATATGCATTCCAAAGGAACAGAAAAAGGAAAGGGAAAAAAAAAGAGGCAAGGAAGGGCTAACTTGGGCAGATGAACAAGGATCCAATTAGGGAAAATCCTGAATGGACTAATAACCTTGCATTGATTCACAAAAGCAAAAAAAGTATCATAGATTTTTTTTTAACATCTCTATTGGAGTATAATTGCTTTACATTGTTGTGTTAGCTGTTGCTGTATAACAAAGTGAATCAGCTACATGTATACATATATCCTCATATCCCCTCCCTCTTGCGTTTCCCTCCCACCCTCCCTATCCCACCCCTCTAGGTGGTCACAAAGCACTGAGCTGATCTTCCTGTGCTATGCAGCTGCTTCCCATTAGCTATCTATTTTACATTAGGTAGTGTATATATGTCAATGCCACTCTCTCACTTCATCCCAGCTTACCCTTCCCCCTCCCTATGTCCTCAAGTCCATTCTCTACATCTGTATCTTTATTCCTGTCCTGCCCCTAGGTTCTTCAGAACCTTTTTTTTTTTTTAAGATTCCATATATATGTGTCAGCATACGGTATTTGTTTTTCTCTTTCTGACTTCACTCTGTATGACAGACTCTAAGTCCATCTACTATGCTCTGTCAGACCCTTTACCCATAAACCCTCAGTCATCCTTCACAATTCTTGGAAGCCTTCCTTGAACCATCAAGGTAAGATGCCTTTCTTATGTCCTCTAAAAGGCCATATTTCCTCTAGAATAGGATTTATCACCTCAATCAGTACCTAATATAATTTCTTTTATAAAATAGGCACTCAATACATATTTACTGAATGCTAATTAAAGAGACAGAGGCACGCTTAAAACCTGTGAATTCCTAGAAAATTCTGACCTATTTACTTCAGATGAACACTGACAACCTTCCAGAAACCCTACATTCAAGATTGCAAGGAGTGAAGGAGTGTTTTATAAGTTATTCCTAGAGAAGACTTTAAAAACTCTGTTGACTCTCTCACCATTCAGTGTTATGGACAGTAAAGAATGATTCTCATGGTCTCCAACTGAAGTGATTGGATTCCAAGGGCAAAAAAAGATAAAGATTTATTATTTAAAAGAGATCATAGCACTACTAGAAAGTATAAATAAAATCATATCTCTTGAGTTCACCATTACAAAATATTTCTAATAATAAAACCATAAAACAGTAAGGGCCATGATTTGAACATGAATGTCTTCATGTTCAGAAGAAATTATAATGGATCTTTGTTGCTCTTGAGTCTATTTCTCATTAAATAGTTATCAATCAAGATCCAAGGATGTCCACGAGATTATAATTTCCTATTATGGGTATTTCTGTTATTAGACTTTATTTTTTGGTATAATTTTAATGCATGCCAGTTGTTATATAAATAACAGAAATAAAACCTTAAAGTTTCATTTTCTCTAAGGCTTATATATGAATGAGGCTTTTCATTTTAAAAAATCACTTGAAGATATCTTTTTAATGTCCTTGGTCTTTCTAATTTAAATCCTATTATTTCAGTATCATTAGAATTCTTAGCATGCATATTTAGTCTCTGTAAAGTAGGATGTGGGACAAATCTTTTGTGGCACAATTAAATTGTCCCCCTCAAGGACAACATAGTAGAAGGTGAGCACTAATTTAGTTAATATGGTAAAGAAAGATAAATGGTTCTTTTAAAAAGTGAAAACAAGCACTGCCAATTCTTGTATTTCATTTTCACTTTTGAAGTGGGTTAAAACAGGACAATAATTTGCATATAAGAACTATTAAATATTACATAAGATTGCTTCACCATTGAAAAGTTAATATCAGAGAGAAATCTCAACAAGTTGTCAAATGAATTTTATGGAACCAATCATAGTTCATAGTAGTATAAAATACTTATAAACTGAATACGAGAGCATCAGAAATATTTCCTATCTGTACTTAAAAGTATTTATGAAGTTTGCAAGAGCAACATAACTACATGAAAATGTAACTTCTAATATAAATCAATAAAAGAAGGAAATGAAAATATGAGAAAAAAGCTATTATACTAAAAGAACTGAAATGGAGTGTGTCATTTCCAAAGAGATCTCATTCATAAATCTAAACCATGCTCCACTTTGGAAACAGTAAAAGTTAACATTTTTATATAATTCTAAAAACAGAGTATTAAGATCTTTAAGTTATAAATTTTTTTAAAATATTATATCAAGCATTTATTAAATATCCAGATTTTCTCAAAAATAATGACAGATATTTAGTGAATTACGCATTATACACTGTGAGATACATAAAGAATGAGTAAAACTATTCTTCTTGCTCTCAAGGAGCTTATCGAATGGGGATGTCAAACTACAAAATGAACAATAACAGCAGACAATAAAGTAAGTACCCTAATTACTGCAAAGTTAGATGTGAGCCCAGAGTAAGAGGATGATTTTTATGGAATACTCCATGAACATCTATATTAAAGTTGACCATAATAAAATGGAAATTACACATCATCATCAGAGGTTTTCTACCTCAGAAGTTTTTGTGGGCTACAGGCTGTAGAGGCAGAGATAGGAGAGTAGTAATAAGGATAAGAGGTTGTGTGACTTATGAGATTAAACCAGCATGGAAGCAACAGGTCCCTCTTCTCTCTCTGCCATATTCTACTTCTTATCAATTCACCTCACTCACCCCTTACCACCTCTCATGTGTCCCTCCTATTCTACTGACCACTTCTCTCCTGGCTTGAATTATACAAGAATCAACATTAAGAACACTCTGTTAGAATGCCTTTGTCTTTTAGTTGGTAGAGACTTATATTGTTTTCCAGATCTCACTAACTTAAATCCATTGTACTCTGGGGTTTTTAGAACATCAAATATGTTCTCAATGTCTAAGTTCAAGATTTGGAAAGTAAGACAGTAAAAGAGATGGTAAACCTCCATTAAATTATCCAGAAAAGGTAATTTATAAAATTTAAAAACTCAATTATTGGCAACATATTGTGGACTTTTTATTTCCCATAAGGGCAATATGAATGAAAACAACACTTCAACAAAACCTCATTCCATGTTAAGGTTTTTTCACTCTGTGTGAAAAACTTAGCTAAATATTAAATTGTTCAGGTATATAATTAAGAGAGAGATTTGTAAATGTCATAGGTGTGATCTTTCGGTTAAACTTTTGATCTCCTGTTTAAACTTTTTACTGTATTTAATGCTAATTTTATTACTATTTTGATCATAAATCTGGATCCTAGAATTTTACTATTCTGTTCAGCAAAAATTGAAAGTAGACAAAAAATTCCAATGCAGAATGTTCTTCATTAAGTTGTATAAAATACAACTTAATATTATGCCCTTGGCTATTATTAAAGGACACTAAAAGCAACAACCTATGAAATCTGTCCTTAAACTTTTGCAGAAATTTTGTTAAGGACACTGTTATATCTAAAATCCCAAGACAGAAATTTCCTTTAGAAGTTATTGGTAGTAAAACTTCACTTTAAACAAATTAATAACCTTCCTCCTCTCTAATCATGAAAATAGTTCACTTTTTCTACA
Source organism: Leucopleurus acutus (assembly GCF_964270905.1). NCBI lineage: Eukaryota > Metazoa > Chordata > Mammalia > Artiodactyla > Delphinidae > Leucopleurus > Leucopleurus acutus. Next base: position 87,451,718 of record NC_139145.1, read on the forward strand.
ATGGCTTACAGCTAAATTTCAAGGTCAATGTGGAAATTATTATAGGTCTTTAGGAAACTGCATTTTGTATTTTATTTACTGTTGTTAAAATTTCACTATCAATTATTTTTCCATGGTATTGATAATTTGTTTCTATTTATATTTTAATATTATTCACTGAAATATAATTTGGATATGGCTACACAAGTTCTTTGTGAAACACAGTAAAATCAAAATTGATTTCTTTCTGTTTTTTAAATGTGCCGATAAATACCTTAAATTCTACAAGCAATTAAAAGGCTGGATAGGCTTCAGTAATTTAGTGAGGTATGAGCTATCACCAACTACACTTTAGATGTGCTTAGTTCACATCCAACCCTTGCTTGTAAACCTTCAATGAAATGGCATTTTCCATAGATAAATCCTAATCGTGGTAGTCAAGGCTCTCAAAAATCTGGCTTTAAACTAAACTTTTCAGATTACTCATCTTTTAAATCGTCTTCTTCTGTCAAGGGAACTGATCTTGCCTTCCTTAAAACAAGTCTCAGAATTTCCCAAGTTTTAGATTACTTCCTTACTATAAGCCCAAATAATTTCCCTAGTCTTTCTGCCTATTCTCAAGACCTACTTCAAGTCTACCTTTCTCTATGAATCATTCCTAGGCCATATGCTTTTCTAAATTCACTTATCACTACTTTAAAAATCCTTTAAGTATTTTTCAAACTGAGGTTCATAAAATCAACTCTTTGGATGTAGACTTTAAAGAAATTATTAATAGAGTGCATCACATTAAGAAACATGAAAAGTTGTTTTGTAAAATTTGTCTCAGTTATAAACACACATACATACCAACGTTTCCAATTTTGTGTGTCCTGAGTCTCAATATAAAATGCAATTTCTTTCTATGCACTGTGGAAAAAAAAGTTTTAGAAACACTGCTTTACAGTGTTCTATTAAATATTATCATAAAATATGGTTTTAGAAAATTTTTAACATTACAAAAATAATACGTTCAATGAAAAAAATTTAAACTACACTTAAGCCAAAAAAAATACTTCTTTTAAATTTAACTTTTGAAGGGGTAATACACTCACAGTGTTTTTTAAAAGTGAAAAATACCAAAGTTAGACTCTAAAAAGTTTCCCTTAATACCTCTATTGCCATTTTAACCTCCTCCCAAAACATGTAACCCCTGTTATATATCAACATCATTATTAGTTTGAGTATATAAAATTTATTTATCATATAAAAGCAAATTCAGACATATAATCTTATACTCACATACGTCTTATATAAAAGATAACATAATATATACTCTGTTTTTTAGCTTAATTCCTTTTATTAGCAATATATCTTGGAACTCTCTCCAACCAGTACATAGATGCTTTCTCATTTATGGTATTCCATTGGATGAGGAACCATAATTGATGTAACTAGACTCCTGTTAATGAACATTTAATTATTTCCAATCTCCTGATATTACAAACAATGCTGCAGTGAATAACCTTATACTGATATCATTTCATATATATACACAAATATAACTACAGGATAAATTGTAGAAGTGTTATGGTTATTGCTATTGTAGAAGTCAAAGGTATATACGTTTTATAATTTTTATAGATTCTGTCACATTGCCTTCTACAGAGGTTTTTCTAATTTATACCCCCATTGCCAAATTATCTAAGGGTCTTTATCTGCACATCTTTGCCAAGAAAGTGAATTATTAAACTGAGTTTATGCCAATCTGATAGGTAAAAAATTATCTCATTATAGCGTTAATTTTCCTTTATTCTACTGAGTAATGTAATCATGTCATATTTTAAAAGCCATTTGTATTTTTATTTTTTGAACTATCCACTCATGCCCATTGCCAATTTTGCTATTTGATTGTCTTTATTTTATTAATTTCTAGAGGTTCTTTGTATATTAAAGAGATTATGGTATGTGCCCCTTGTGGTATGGGTTTTCATGAATAGATTAGCAAGTATTTTAATTTTCTGTTGATCTCTTAAAAAGCAATTATTACATATATTTTGTTTTCCCGTTTTCTAATTCATTTCTTTATGCTTTTACCTTTGTTAGTTTCTTTCTTCTGCTTTCCTTTTATTTAACTGTGGATTTTTCTCCTAATTTTTTGAGTTGGATGCTTAACTCATTTATTTCATTCTTTTTGTTTTGTCCATGTTAAGCTTTTAAGGCTCTGAATTTTCCTCCAAGGGCAGTTTCATCCGCACCACTTAAGCTATATATAAAACTTTATTTTCCCCACACATGTCCTGCATTCATTGATGCAAACAAGGAATATAGAAATCTAGGGTAAATTCCTCCCTTTCAACAGGTATTTTTGCTGGAGCTTGGTAAGATCTACAGCAACTTGGTTCTTTGATCACGTCTTTTCTTAACTTTGTGCTACACAACTTCTGCCCAATCTAAGTTGCTTTTGGCTACCTAAACATGTACTTTTAAGTCTGTGGATAATATACAGTTCCTAGTTTCATGAAAAATGCAGTTTATAGATTTTTAATTTTGTTGTTGTTCTTTTGTTATTGTTCTATGGTCTCCAACAGGGAACAAGGAAATAATGTTAAGTTATGCAACCCTGTTCATACCAGAGATCCTCTTATATATTTTCTTGTATATTTTTATGTTTCCCAGCATCCATACATATATAGAAGATTTTGTAAATACTTTAAAATGATGAAATGATACACTTCAGGCAATGTTTGTGCTGTAAATACCAAATCCTATCTTTCCATCTGCATTAGAAAAAGTCCAATGACTTTTCTTTTAACCACTTGGGCACCATCTGCCTAATCCCGTCATCCTTCATCTATTTATAGGATGGATAAGAAGAATGTTCATATCTCCCAAAAAACTTGGCTCCTCAGACTAAAAATATTATGATATTTGAGAAAGTCTGAGGAAGACTTAAACATGAAATACCTTTGAGAAATCACATAAGAAGAAATATTAGTGGTCTCCAAGGTCCATTAATTTTTTGAGACCAACACTGCTCCTCCTCACAATTATCTGCTGGTAAAGTTTGAGATAAAAAACTGAAAGTCAGTCTATGTATTTTATGTGCTATAACAAGGTTCTTTTATTTTATTAAATAGAACAAGCCTAAAATCCAAGTTTAATTTGACTTCTCAAACTATGCTAAATGAAGGCTAAACATTCAATTATTTTCTGTATTTCCCTTAGCACAACATGCTATTATAGTTCTTGTTAGACTAAGTTTCATACGGGATGGGATCATAACTGTCAAGTTCACTGTTACATATTGCTAGAATACCGAAATACAGAAAACAATTGTTCTTGAACTACTGACGTTACTAAGACTATAGATTAAAATTTATGCTAGCTGGGGTTGTAGTAAAAAGATGATGAACAGAACAGAATCATTTTCAGGTCACGACTCTGAAATTTACGAGAAATGTGGTTTAGGTTCATTACAACCTTCGAGTTTCCTCACCTAATAATGGGGATACTAATACTACTCAGTTCACAGTTGTTGAAAATATTTTTAAAATACTGGAAGTGGGGGCTTCCCTGGTGGCGCAGTGGTTGAGAGTCCGCCTGCCGATGCAGGGGACACGGGTTCGTGCCCCGGTCCGGGAAGATCCCACATGCCGTGGAGCGGCTGGGCCCGTGAGCCATGGCCGCTGAGCATCCGGAGCCTGTGCTCCACAACGGGAAAGGCCACAACAGTGAGAGGCCCGCGTACCGCAAAATAATAATAATAATAATAATAGAAGTGGAGTGTTATCAACAGACTATATACTCAATAAATGTATTTTTTTCTTCCTTCACAATTTAAAGTCTTCCAAATTTGCCTTCTGTTCTGATATATTTGTTCTGTAAAAAAAGTTTTTAAACAGGAAAGTATACGGTATTTTATAGTTTCCAAAATCCACAGAGAAAATTTGACTTTTCCTTTTATAAAAAACAAGTCATCTGGTAAGTACTGGAAGAAGTAACTATATTACTCAAGTATAAAGTAAAATGAATAGTCTTTAAGTGATCTGAAACTTCAAGCTCTCCTCTCATAAACTGTTCTTTGTTTGCATGTGTTTGATCAAGAATGCTGTTATCAGGAACCTTATGACAAGTTAGTTTCAGTCACAGAAAGATTTACTCTCCTCGCAAAAATCTGTTTCTAATATTCTGGCATGCTATACCAAATTCTGATCAAAAAGCCACAATTACTTGATTTAAGCTGGCAGGCAAGTCATTTGTCTAAGGTTCAACTTAGCAACTCACTCCTAACTTGCCTGAATTTAATCATGAACTTTAACTTCCATTCAGAAAGAAAAAAATGTTTTAAACAGCTAAATCTGAAGAAATATTAAACTTAACAAAGACAAACTTTCAAGGCAACATTTAAATGTTAAAGTTGAACTAGATGTCTTCCTTACCTATATCTTACAAAGTCCTATATTTTACCTAAAATCCCAGCTCTGTCACCTGATATTACTGTTTAATAATTTACCTTTTACAGAGACCAATATTTTGCTATGTTAAAGACCTTTTCAATTTGACATTTTATGGAATCAAAGACTCTTCTTTTCCCTTAAACCCGCATCCATGTTCCTTAAAATAAACATTTTTTTCTCTAAAGTCTAAAATCTAGACTCTACAATCTAGACAGATAATGGTTAAGAACACGGGCTCAAATCCCAGCTCTGCCTCTTAAGAGTTGTGTTATCTTGTGCAAGTCATTTACCATTTAAGCTTCAGTTCCTGATTTATAATTGAATGGGGTTAATAAAAATACTTACTTCATAGGAATATATACAGTTAATGCATATAAAAAGCTTGGAAGTACCTGGCTTCTAGGAATTGGTCAGTAAATTAAATTCTTCAAAAAATATTTACTGAACACCTACTAGGGGCTAGCACTGTTCTAGGTACTGCAGATATAGTTGCACTGATTATTAAATGTAATTCTGGCTGTTATGGAACTTACATTTCTCTTGGGGGAAGACAGACAACTAAAAATACATCATACAATATAATGTCAGGTAAACATAACCATAACAAAGAGAATTAAGAAGAGGGGAACATAAGGAGGTAAGGTGTTATTTCACACATGGTAGTCAGAAAAGGCCTCTCTGATGAAATGACATTTGAACAGAGACTAAACTAAATAAAGAACAGGGCCTGTGCATCCCAAAGTGTTTCCTAATTATAAAGATGATGATTATGAGTGATCAAAAACCCGTGTACAACATGACCTTCACTCCCATATCTTTACACAGGCTTTGGGAGGTAGTGTAGGAGAAATCAGCCAGTGGAGGGTGGGCATGAGTGGGTAGGGCACTCATTAGCTTTATTATCATGAGAAAGTTAAATACTTTCTCTAATTTAGATTGCGTAGTTTCCTGTACCTCTGGAGATAAGAAAGAGACTCCCTTGGCCACTGTGTCCTCTAGTTAGTCATATGATGTTATACATACATTCTCATGGGTAAGAGAGAAATAAATGGAAAGAGAGAAGTAAGTTACTATAAACAGAAATTATATTGAGACCAAAATAGCATTCTTTATGTAGGCTAAAATTGAAGTCTGGCAAGATAGAAATTAGATGTTTTACAGCACATTATATGGTCAAAGACATTAACTTCTTACACAAATTAAATCAAGAAAGAGATTCCAGTTATAAGAGTACAAACAGTTCCCAAAGGAAGATACATAACAGATAAAACCACCATAAAAAAATCCATATCAATTTGTTCTCCACTCATAATTGAAAATTATCTACTTTCATAACCTCTGCTTTGTGATTTTCTTTTAAAAGAGTGATATGATTCTTTAAATCAAATGCATACCAATATTTACCACACACTGAGATAATTACTTGCATATTTCAAATATCAGTACTTTAGATCAGGTTAATAGCTAGATTAACTTCAAATTTCTACCTCATAAAACAATCATATGTAGCCCCTTAATCTTCTATAGCTTTCAGTTTAGTTATTTTCATAGATAGTGCTATAAAATGATGGGATATTCAGCTCCACAGCCAGTGCTGGGGGTTTGGGAGAAAGAGAATAATTGGCTATGTAGCAGTCCAGAGAATCTACTCCATTTATCTAAGCTCATTTCATGGACAATTTTATATTATGAGGGATATAGCTTTATTTGCAATTATATGCTCCTACCCAAGCCCAGATGAGCATTTTTATGTGCCTCTTTTATGGCTTTGATCTCTCAGTTTAGACCTGGCTAAGCAAGAAGACAATGTAAATATTAGGTTGGCTTGTGAAATGAGACGTCACTATCTCTGAAAACTCAGGTGTATCTCATTAACCTAATGCGGTAAAAAGTATCTTCACTGCAGTGAACTTTACTTCATATTGGGATATACTGGAATTGAGTTCAAACTTTCACATGTACAATTAAGTATACAAAACTCCTGTCACTTAAAGTGCTGGAGGAAGGGCAGTGGTGAAGAGATGTCAAAGGACCCCCAGATTTATGGTTTGAGCAGCTAGGTATTTGGTGGTACCACTTATTAAAAAGGAAGAACAAATTTTGTACTTAAAAGTGATAAACTCAGTTTTAGGTGAAAAGTAGAAAATTTTTAGATGTGGAAAAGATATATATCTGAGCTGGAAATATAAATTTGCAAGTCACTGATGTATTAATAGTAAATGAAGCCATGAGAATAGATGACCTTAACTAAAAAAAAGAACTCTTAGAATTCTGTAAAACAACAGCAGTTATTCGTTGATGAAAGAGAAAACATTAATAGACCTTTTTTTTTTTTTTTACTAGAGTTAAAATATGACAACCTGTTCCAGACTAAAGGAGAATTTTTATAGGGTTTTTTTGCAATTAAACGTAAAAAAAAAGTGACTGGAAAAATATGAACAAAGAATGAGCCCATCTCATAATTCTAGAAAATTATGCAAGAAGGACAATTCCTTAGCCACAGAATTAATATTTAGCAACTGACTGTTAAAATCTTCTGTGAGCAGAATGTTAAAACTCAGCCCCTCAATAAAGACTGACTAATATAATACAAGTACAACTATAGACACTATGTTCCAGACTAACAAAGGGAAATATAACAATTGTTTTTTAAGTTTTAAAAGTTTTTTAAATTTTAGGTGAATTTGGATTATATACTAGCATTCTTGGGAATAACACTTGCTTCATATTAAAAGTCATCCCTAGATATGTAAACCTCAAGTCAGCAAATATTAACCTACCAGGTTTTATGACTTTCCTATTTCTACACTGTTCTTCACATGAGACGGCCCCCAAAGGAAAGGGACTTTTGTTGACACCAACCCAATTCCTGGAACATTAAAAGTGCTCAGAAGTTAAGCCAGCTCCATTGTTCCTCCCAGGCCAGGCTCCACAGGTTTTACCTTAAAAACACAAACCTGCCTCATACCCATTCCCTACCTCGCAAATCTCTTAAAGCTCATGAAAGCAATCTGTTCTATGATATATCTTAGAGGTAAAAATGACCTAGAACAATCTCTCGCCCAGCTACCTGGTTGTACATAGTGAAGTTATGATTTACTGGCTTTGTGAAGAGTAGGGTAGTTTTAAAAAATTCCAGTGTCTTATAATATATTGTAACCTTAACACCCAAAATTGAAATTCTAATTTACTCTTGATTGCTGGACATTTTCTTTGACTTCTACATCTCAGAATCTTTTATAAACTGAGCCTTTAAAGTCTGAACCTTATAGTGTGAAGGAAGGCCTCCAGTCTTTCAAGAAAAACTGGGAAGGAAAAAGAAAAAACACAGGCCATTTGCAAACACTGAATAAAAAGGTAACCCATCTCCCATCTTAATAAAACCAAGGAAATTCCATGTTTTGACTATAATTGTTTCCAAACTTCTATAAATAATCTAAGAACTTTATTTACTGTGGGGAATAACTCACAAAGCAGTCTCAAAAAAAAAAAGGTGAATATATGCACCTACCTTAGGAATAGGATTCAGCAGAACTACACCTGATTTCTTAGTGATGACCTGTTTTGTTGTATAGTGATGGTCTATAAGTTGAGGGATATTTGAAAACCCAGTGCCTTCAAAACGATACATGTTCTGGAGAAAGGACAATAAAGTAGAATAAATATGAAGACATTGCTTCAGCAACATTACGTTCATCAATAAAGTTCCATTTAAGAAAAACTATTATTGCACAACAATGTGAAGATACTGAACACTACTGAACTATTATACACTTAAAAATGGTTACGATGGTAAAAATAAAAAAAATTCCAACATGCTAAAAAAATTTACCTTTGCATCAAGAAATTAATTTTCATAATGACTAAATATAATTCAGATTACTAAAAAATAAAAAAGATGAAAAAGAAAAACTTACAGACCTGGAATGCATTTTGCTAAAATAATAACCAAAGGAAATAAAGCATGGGATACATTTAAGTTAAGGAACAAGAAATATGTGTACATATGTTTGCTTATATGTTCCATTTGATAAAATTTTCAAGATAAAAAATAATGTCAAAAGGTTGAGGAAGTATATCCAATATAATAATAAGTATTTTAAGGATACCTCTGATGATCATTTATTTCCCTTTTATCAATACAGTATTGATTGGTTTTTCTACACTGGGGTTATTCATGTATTATTCTTTCACCAAAACCACACAGTCATTCACATTCACTTATATTTGATAAAGAAATAAAATGCTGCAGACACAAAACTGCATATATCAGCATAGTCAAATCGTAGCACTTTTTGATTTCAAAACATCAAGTTAGTAACATTTTGCCAAACTCTGTCAAGACCCCTTTTCTCTGTCTTCATATTTCAAACAGGCATGTAGGTCAGTAATCATAGGGATGAATTGATGGCAATAAGTTTAGCAAAGAAAAAATATCTTATTGGGCCTGTTTTTCAATGCAAAAAGTGTTACAATACAGTGTGATGTAATAAAGGCTTCCATTTGATTGTTCACAAAGAATTCACCTGTATATATACGGGTGATGTGTACAAATACAGATACAAACATGCTCCATTTTAAGAAAACTCTATGCTAAGAAATAAGAAATTTCAAAACTCTCTAAATTTGGATACTATTTACATTACTGGAAGATTATTTTCCCAGTTAAAGGATAAAAAAACATGAACTTCCTTTTCCATAATATAAAATTAGATTCAATTTATCAGAATCTAATTTATATACAGCTTTGTAAATGAATATTTTCGTTTCATCAAGTGAGGAACAAACATGCATTAGCTTATTTTAACACTTAACTATATAGTTCAACTCAAGGCAGTTTGTGTTAAGGGTCAATTCAAGGCAGTTGTTAATAAACTGACTAAAGATTTGTTGCATACAACAGCCAGACCTGCTATGATATATTAGTAAAGATATTTAAGAATATTTCACACTAAGGACAGTAGTCTATTACTAGATGTGCAATGCACTGAGCAATTTCTCTCAATGCCTCAGTTTATTTCAAAACAGAAATAATATTTGGACGTCCTCACACAAAAAGTGTGAGGCCTGAACAAGTATTAACATGCAAATCACTGCTTAGTATACAGTACACACTCAATTATTAAGTCATCATACAAATAATAAACCTTGGATTACAAAAATAATTCCAAATCTGGATATATGATAAGAAACATTTTCAAAGGACACTTAAAAGTGTAAATTACATGTTCTCAAGGAATAATGATTATCTGTAAATAACCAAATATCCTAGAAGTCATTCTTATATGAAAATAAGACATGAAGAAAGGTAAAATGTTATAGATGTGTAACATGTAATAATAACAGTAATATCTGAACCAAATATATGGTCTTGTATACTTGAAAGTTCCTGAGAGTAGATATTAAACATTCCCACTCACACACAAAAAAAGAGTTAATTACGTGGGATGATGGTTGTGTTAATTACCTTGATCTTGGCAATCATTCTACAATGTGTACCAAATCATCATGTTGTACACTTTACATATATACAATTATATTTGCTTATTATTCCTCAATGAAGTATGTGTGTGTGTGTGTGTGTATGTATGTGTGTATATATATACACAAACACACATACACACACACACAGTTTCTCCCTCTGTCTTTCTTCAGTCTCTTAGTAAAGAGCCAGGAAATCCTGTTATAACAGCCCATTCCATTATTTCGCACAAAATTTTTACCTCCCTCAGAATAAAAGCCTAAGTCTTTACCATGGTCGTTAGGGTCCTCTATCATCTCTGTCACCTCATCTCTTACCAAATCCCCCATCCCCCCTCAGTCCCCTCCAGCCACACTCATTTTCTTCTTGTTTTATAAACACACTACACACATTCCCTCCTCAGGGAGTTTACACTTGCTGCTTGAAATAGTTCCTTGGATGGCCGTTTGGGTAATGGCTCCCTTACTTCCTTCTAGTCTTTCATCAAATGTCACCTTTTCAGTGAGGTCTACTCAGGCCATCCAATATCCATTTTCTCACCCCAACTAAACTTCTTACCTCCTTTTCCTTACTAAATTTTTCTCCTTAGAATTTATCACTATCTAACATCACATATATTTTACTTATGTGTCTTGTTTATTGCCTATCTCCTCCTCTAGAATATAAGCTCATGAGATGATAAATTTTTATCTTTGTTTTGTTCATCTGAGTATCCCTCTGGTCAAGAACAGTGCCTGGCATATATTGCCTAGATAAATAAAAGTGTGTGAAATAAATGAAATGCAATGCATATAAAATGACTATAAAGTTAAAGTAAGACAACTTAACATAGAAATGAATACTGGAAAGTTCACACACTCACACAAACTCAAGATGCCCCTGTAGAATGTTTAATAAAAAGTAAGTAATGAGATGAAGTTCACACAGAATGAAATTTTAAAGTCAGCCACTAGTGTCATAAAGCCTTATATAAATTTTTAATATACCTCTTATAACTAGAGAAATAGAGAATAAAATAATAGGAATTTTCAGTTCCCCTTTCTTAAGAACATATCTAGTTTTTAATCTAAAGGTAGTTTTCTGCCATTGACACAGTAATCATGATGAACTAATACAGTGAGTAATACAAGCAGCAGTACTTCCTTCATGGGCTAAAATGAGAAACTGATTCCTAGCAAGTATTTGTTTAAAACAATTCCTCTGACATCAGTGAAGTTCTGAGTCCTAAAACAGTGCAAAACCAATTAATTCACTTCCTTAAAGATGAAGATAATGTAATGAATCTAAAAATGATGCTATGGCTGTTTGCTTATAAAGTTCACCTAAGCAACTAAGGTCAAGAATAATACATTCACGGAACCCTCATGCACTACTGGTGGGAATGTAAATTGGTGTAGCCACTATGGAAAAAAATTTGGAGTTTCCTCAAAAAACTAAAAAGAGAACTACCATATGATGCAGTAATTCAACGTCTTGGTATTTTTCTGAAGAAAATAAAAACAGTAATTAGAAAAGATACATGCACCCCTATGTTTACTACAGCATTATTTACAATAACCAAGGTATGGAAGAGACCTAAGTGTCCATCAATAGATGAATGGATAAAGAAGAATGCATAAAAAACAAGATACACACATACACACAATGCAATATTACTCAGCCATAAAAAAGAATGAAACCTTGCCATTTGTGACAACATGGATGGATTTAGAGCATATCATGCTAAGTGAAATAAGTCAGAGAAAGATAAATATTATATGTGGAATCTAAAAGACAAAACAAACAAGCATAACAAAATAGAAACAGACTCATAGATACAGGGAAGAAATTGGTGGTTGCCAGAGGGGAAGAGGGTAGAGGGATGAAAGAAATAGGTAAGGGAGATTAAGAGGTACATATTTCTAGCTAAACAACAAATAAGTCATGAGGATGTATTGTACAGGATAGGGAATATAGTCAATAATATTGTAATAACTTTGTATAGTGACAGATGGTAACGACTTACGGTGATCATTTTGTAGTGTACACAAATATCAAATTACTATGATGTACACCTGGAACAAAGGTAATATTAGAAGTCAACTGTATAACAATTAAAAATAAAAAAAGAATACATTCACCAAAAATGTTGAGGACTTGTTTCTTGATACATTCAAAATTCTGAATATTATATTTGACTTTGTACAAATCTGTGTAAATTTCTTATAGTTCAGATGACCTGAGGTTGGGTTCACATATAGAGAATTCTTTTTAAATTTTTTCTACATGGCCTTACTAATAATGTGACAGAGAGAATCCACATTAACTTTCAAATAAGAGATTTCTCTTTGGAGCTACTAATGACCTCTTATGTGAATTCCAAAAGAAGCAATAAAAAATAGTAGTAAAAAATAAATTTCTACAAATTCCTACGAAGAGCATTTTGTTGATAGTCATTTGTATTACATTTAAAAAAACCATGTAATATATCATTAAAAAATAAGAAGTATAAATAAAAAATATGTTATGAATCAATCTTTGTAAAATAAGAATTACATAGTTGCACACAATTAAAATATATTTTTAAGATCTCAAAGAATATACAGTGAGCCCGCAAGGGGGTATTAACTGTGAAGCACATGTTCCGTGATACATATTTCTGAATTTTTACTAAGAGTATGCAATATTTTTGTTTTTAAAACATTCACTATATCTAGAATTCATTCCTGATTTATCACTGTGCTACTTAAGAATCAATCATGCATATAGATGAAAAACAATAAAAAGTAGAATCAGATTTTGTTGCTACACATATTTCCAGAGGACTATTATTATGCAAGGAAGTCAGACAGAATAACCACACAAAAATGAGAAGGGGGTTCAATGAATGTGTAATTTGAAATATTAGATCTGAGTAGATCTGAGTAGTAGTAGTAGTAGATCTGAGTAGATCTCCTGAGAAACCATCAAGGATAAGCACGTGTAAGAAAAAAATAAAAAGAAAAGAGGAAAAATCATTTCTGAAAGAGGCCAAGATGAATAAGCTGAATAAAAACAAAAGGCTAGAACACTCCTTTTTTGGGTAATACCCAACAATAAAAATGTAAAACATAAATTTTAGCTTTCTCAAATAAAAAAAGCACACTGACTAGTTATATTACTAGTTAAACCAGTAAACAGGAAGGATTGTTGGGGAATCTGAGGAATAAAATTAGTAACATTTTGGTAAGGCTTTTCCTAGTTAACTCTCATTCATTCTTCGGATGTTGTCTCAAACGTAATTTCCTTAAGTTTTCCAGTTAAAAGTGTTCATAGCACTGTGTATCTTTACAGCACTTAATAAAGTTTATAATTACATATATTGCGTGTGATTTACGAATGACCGTGAACCTCCCCACTAGACTGTAAGCTCCACCATTATATCTCTGGGTCTTAAAAGTACTCACTCAATTAGTATTTCCTGGAAACTAATTAATAAGGATTTGGAATGGCTTTGCTTTATTGTTAAGAAGGAAGTCTCCTAGGTCCCTAATTGTGTGTCTGGGGCACAGAAAATGATATCTTATGCTGATTTCATTTTGACTTCAAGGAACGTATTGCCTTCTCTTGAATCTTTGAATGGCTGGAGTAAAACAGTTAAAATAATCTTAAGTGTACAAGGATAAGAACACAAACTTGGAACTGTCATACAAACAAGTTTTGGGTCTGTATATACTTTCACTTAGTCTTTCTTAAGATCCACAGTATGAATTTAAAAGGTAGTTCAAAGAGCCTAGAGATTGTGGCAAAAAAAACAAAGTAAACCTGTCTGGTACATTCAGAGACTACATCCATCACTTTAAAGTGAAACTCAGCACATAATACACATCCAATAGATATCTGTTGAATGAACTGATGATACAATACACTGAGCTACCCAATTTCACATAGTAACTACTCACAGCCTCCACTTCTGTGCTATTTTTGTTTTATTGGCCCGTATCCCTGGACTCTATAGAATACTTGCTCAATTAGTATTTTTTGATTGAAATGAATGAATAAAAAAGGATGATATGCCATTACATAGAGGATGTTCCCCTAGGTTTTATTTTAAAATATTTACTATGTTGTGATTTTTAAATTCATCACCAGATGTTAATTCAAATGTCTGGCTCAATTATCCTTAAATTTGCATCTTTAATGTTTCTCTGTTCATGAATTCTACTAATGTGTCACCTAGCAGGTCTTAAGCTCACCGAGCAGTAGGCCATACATTTTCAGTTTCACCTTCCTACACTGCATAACATGATACTCTGCCAAAATGTGTTTTTAGCAAATATGTGTCAGATAAATAAAATTAGAGAAATATGAATTGGTATTTTCCTATTAATAATAGCACAAAAAGTTTTTTTCTGAAGTACTTTGTTTTATCACTTCTTTTTGTTTACCTTATACAAAAGCAAGGATTTGATTATATATCAACTTATCAAATGAAACAATGCTATTTGAATCTCTATGAAAATCTGTCAATATTTATGACAAAAGATAAACAGTTTTAGGTACAAACTCTAACTATGGCTTTACATCAAGCACCATAAACAGGTTAGTAACTATGGAATAAGTCAGTAAATAACACTAGAATTACACTGAGATTCAGACACTTAGCTATGCTTAATATATCTGGCTTTATGAAATTAATGTAATTAGTGTCCAATAAAAAGTACAGTTCTCCTTGCTTGAACTAGCTAAAACACCAGATATTCTCTGCTAGAGTAGTAAAAAATGTAAAAATTTAAAGTATCTGCATCCATCTTGATCAGTCATAATGTTCACAGCATGCAGAGTTTCACACCATGTTAAAAAAAATAACTGTGATATGCATACAAAAATAAAGCTTCAAAACAACTGCCAAACTAGACTCTAGTTGACAGAGATAATGTTGCTAAAAATAACGTTATTTGTGATCAATGAATACCTCAAACTTAAATATATAAATTCTAAAATAATACTTTCATTACTATTTAAATTTCACAAATAAATCTCAATAGGAACCAAAAAGAAAATTTTTAAGTTAACTTTTCCAATTACACTGATATTTCATACAAAGTACATTTGTATGTTTTTCCAAATAAACTGTTCAAACAATGGTAAAAATGCCTAATGATCTGCATAGCACTTCACACATTACAAAGAATATATTCACTGTTTGACTCTCACAATCAGTGTATCAGCTATTACTCCCAATTACTTCCTAAACCAGAGCTTGTAAAGTACATATCTGGGCCTGAAACCCAAGTTTTCATTGATTACTATGTGACTTTTTTTCCACAAAATCCTATATTTCTTTATGTCTTCCTCACTTAGGACACCTGACCCCACATTTATGTACAGCTTTTATAATCTACTAATGGATTATAAATTCATTGATTGGAATATAATAGGCAATCATTAAATATCTGGTAATGACTTCCCCCATTTATAAACCCCTTCCAGACAACAGGTATATGAGGAAGGAAATGGGATAATTTTAGACCAAGTAAGATTCACCTCCACAAGAAGAAAAAGAATTAAAATTTCCCCAAACAGTCGATTTCACCTTAAAACTCTTATTTTTCAACTGATTGAAGAACTCAACATTACATAATGAGGGCAAATTAAATAAAATTAGGCAGTGGAAAACCTGAGGCATTTACAGAAATACAAGTACTCTCTTCTTTAAAAGAGATCTTTGCAAAATTTCAATGACAGAGGAAGCCGAATAAAATCTTTAAATGTGAACTTGTAACAATATCTTATTTTTAGAATATATTATGCTGTTCATTTTAGTTACTTAAAACAAAATGGCAATGTTAAAGACAAGTGATAATTTGCAAGTGGACCCTTTCCATTTTGTTTCTAAAAGTACTAAGTTAAATTCCTACAGTTATATTTTAAACTATAAGAGGTAATAAGGGAAATATTTCAGTCTTATTTAATGTATGACATATTTCAAAGAGTAACTTTTAGAGCTTAGAAAATAGAAGGAAACATTCATATAAGATGTAGTTTATAGTTTACCTACCATCTTTCCTTCTACAATTCTCATACCATTTTATAAATATTGTCAACATGGTCACTGGTTGTAATAAGGAAGGTTATCTACATCCATAATTTAAAGGTACATACAAATTTAAAGAAAGTAAGGGATGACATACTATTAGAAACAGGTTGGATGTATAAGAGTAGGCAAATAGGGCTTCCCTGGTGGCGCAGTGGTTGAGAATCTGCCTGCTAATGCAAAGGACATGGGTTCGAGCCCTGGTCTGGGAAGATCCCACATGCCGCGGAGCAACTGGGCCCGTGAGCCACAACTACTGAGCCTGCGCGTCTGGAGCCTGTGCTCTGCAACAAGAGAGGCCGCAATAGTGAGAGGCCCGCGCACCGCGATGAGGAGTGGCCCCCACTTGCCACAACTAGAGAAAGCCCTCACACAAAAACGAAGACCCAACACAGCCCAAAATAAATAAATAAATTTAAATTGTAAAAAAAAAATAAAAAAAGAGTAGGCAAATATAATTATCAAGCTGAAGTCTGAATACTATGCAAAATTAACAAGTAGTATGAAAATTATAATATATACTTTAATATACTTATTTTAACCCATCTGAACAGCATCTATTTTCATTCAAATATAATCCCTAGATGTGACTATACTAAATGCAACTTTTAAATGGCTACTTTTATGGTATGTGAATTTTACCTCAGAATTATATCTATATAGTAGATAGATAATATAATATGCAATATAGATTATCACTAGAACTTATATATATGTGAACTATATATGAACTTGAACATATATGTTCCTAAAACCCTCTGAAGTTCATGTAATGATAATGGTTCAATCTTCTTGTACAGTACTTAGCATCACTATAGTGCCTGGACATAAACTGAAATCCTACAGACAGCCAGCTTGAAAATGCATGCCATTTGATATGATGGGGTAAAAAATGACAAATAGAGGCATCAATTCCTTCCTATGACAAAAATATTAAAAATTTCTCAGTGGGTAAAGTTAAACAAAATTTTGAGATCACTCTTCATCTGTTGAGTGCTTAATAAAGAATGTAACAAATAAGTTTACAATACTTAAACTTCAATAAATAAATCAGTATTAGAACAAGCAATATGCCCAAAACCAGTTTAAAAATTTTTCTTCGATTTCTATTTATTGTTCATTAATGCCAACAAATAATAGCTTATACATAAGTGGAAAAAAATCCTTAATACTCAAAGAATCATAAAAACAATTCAACTATCACTGTCCCATTCATTAAGGTATTTCATTATTACTATTTAATAAAATATTCTTTAAAATCTCTCATGGTAACATTTTTGAGCAATTTCAAGGGCTGGTTTCAAGAGCATAAAATTCATAATTAAGTTTCTCTAAAAAAATTATGATAATCACATTATTTCTTTTTATTTTTAATATAAAGGATATTTAATGTTCAAAGTTAACTTAAAACATTAAATATTATGTATTTAAATTTAATGTAAATTGTAACAACTATTCTTAACTTTAAATTTTAAAATATATATTTCCTTAAAAAGGTTAAAATTTTAGTGAATTTTAGAGCACTCTACTTACGGAATTCAGAACAAAGAAAAATTAAGTGCTAAAGTTAGTGTTACAGGCATTTATCACAAATTATTCATCATTTATTACAATTATACCTCAATTAACTATATCAAAATATACATATAAACTAAATTGGAAACGTACATCAACAAATTGTATGATAAAGTGTCTCCTTTGTCCATCAGAAAATACAGAAAGGACATATTCACCAGGTTTCCCATGACTCTCTCGGACCAAGAAGTCTCCTTGTTGTTTTAACAGATCTTGCGCTTCTATTCTGGGAATTGCACCATGGTACCAATCCTGTTCTGCCAGAGGCTTCTCAATAATGGGGATCGTATCACAGAACTTGAGCAAATATTGAAAAAAAACTAAATTAGAGAAAATAGCAATTTTTTTCTGGTAAAGCTAACAGCAATTATAAATACTTCTTACCTATGTTCTTCCCTTTAATTAACCAATTAAAAGTTATATGATGAATCTGAAATTTTCATAATTTTTAAAGAAAATACGTCCTAGAGCACTGGTGCTGAAGCTTAGTACAAATTCATATCCTTAAATACTTGAAGGTTATTTGTTTTTTCTATCTATCATACATAGGTACACAAAACATCAACATTTAGAGTTGGCACTTATAGTCTTATTCACCATGTCATAAAATAAATCCATATATTTAAAATTTTTCAATCAGAGAATTATGATGAAAAGAGAGTATGATCAGAGAAATTTATCATAAAATAACTTCATTTTAAAAGTTGAGTTATATCTTTTTATGGAATTAACTCTTAATCACATGGGCTGTGGACTGTCCATGTCAAGGGTCCCAGGAGCACTAAGTCTTCATTTGATGCTGCTCTGTTGCTGTGCCTTCTCATTCTTATCCTTATTCCCCTGACTTCCTTAACCATTACCTCTGCCACATGGCTGGTCCTGATCCTGTACAGCAATGGCAGACAAAGCCTTAGGTGAAATAGCTTCATTGAAACCACCAATGTTCAATTACAAACATATGGCAAAAACAAGGGAGGAATATAAGTCATGAGCACAGCAGGAAAGCAAATTATCTGTTATTTTAGGAGGCCAAGTGCTAATAACAAATAGAGATAACTAAGAGCTAGTTATGTTTGGTTGAAAAGTTTCTAATTAATAATAGATGAAATCACACATTTTCTGATTGCAAAAAAGTAAAAAGTTTTTTGTTTGCTTATATTTATCACCCACAGAAACTAAATTGCCCCAGGCAGTAAGAGTACTTTATGGGTAAGGTATAATAATATGCACTAACCCTTAACGTTCTCAAAATATGCACAATGCCTCATGAGAAAGTCATAAATTGGAAAAATAAGAATTAATAAATGAAAGACAAATATTCACACATCAATCAGGTTTTTCAGGTTGATATTATGAACTCTACATAGGGACAAAATACGGTACCTTTCTGGTAAATGAGAACTAGTTTTGAAGAGAGCCTGCATTGTTTTGTACCACAGGAAGAGGCTTAAAACTTACTGGTCAAAGTTCCATTTTATATTATCCAAAACCCATCCGACTGATTTAAAAAAAGAACCTTGGGGGCTCCCCTGGTGGCGCAGTGGTTGAGAGTCCGCCTGCCGATGCTGGGGACATGGGTTCGTTCCCCAGTCCGGAAAGATCCCACATGCCGCGGAGCGGCTGGGCCCGTGAGTCATGGCCGCTGAGCCTGCGCGTCCGGAGCCTGTGCTCCGCAACGGGAGTAGGCCACCACAGTGAGAGGCCCGCATACCGCAAGAAACAAAAAAACAAAAACAAAAACAAAACAAACAAACAAAACAAAACAAAAAAAGAACCTTGGGCTTCCCTGGTGGCGCAGCGGTTGAGAGTCCGCCTGCCGATGAAGGGGACACGGGTTTGTACCCCGGTCCGGGAAGATCCCACATGCCGCGGAGCGGCTGGGCCCGTGAGTCATGGCCGCTGAGCCTGCGCGTCTGGAGCCCGTGCTCCGCAATGGGAGAGGCCACAACAGTGAAAGGCCCGCATACAGCACACACACAAAAAAAAAACCTTGAGAAATCCCAATCAGACTTTTTCAAAGAGTCCACAGTTTTGTTTCTACTTCTACCACTATGATATTCTTTCATTATTTAATTGCATACATGATATGACTGTACATGGAAATCGTTTATAAGCTAAATAAGCCTTTTTCTTTTAGTACTAGTTATGATAAATACTATATTTCAAAGAAATTTTAAATTGTATTCCCAAAAATGGGATTAAAAAGTAAATTCTATAAAGAACTAGTCACAACTATTAGATTAAAAAAGTATTATTTTTAAAAAATGCATAATCCATACAAAATTAACTTTTTGTGTATACTGATACTAATAGTTTATAATTCTTAAAGTAGGTGGTCAAAATGATTAAATATTTCCTCAAAATTTTGTCACAGTGCATTTCAATACAGAAAATACTAAAAATTTTACTGTTATACAAATATTTCCAAGTCTCACCAATGGCAAAGTGTTTTATTGCTTTTTTCCAGAGGAAAAAAAAATCAATAAAATAAGAAATTCAATGTCACCTCTTGGCAAAAAACTTTTTTACTATTATCTCTCAAAAACGGTCTACATAATAGAAAAGCATCACAAACAAGGATATCACATGCTTGATTTCTTGTCCTAATCAACCTATCCTCCCAAATTTTGATTTATTTAGAATTGTGAGAAGGAAGAGCCTGGAGAATTCATTAAGTCAGAAGGGCATTTGAAATACAAAAGGTGAACTAACACTGAGAAATTCATTTAAGGATTTGAAGGTGAGGAATACATTTTGGGGGAAAAAAAAATTTATGTTTGTTTCTTTGTTTAAAAAAGAGGAGTAAATAGGAAGGAACTTACATTGCTATTTCATAGGGATTACATGTCAGTCCTCTGGGTTTATTAGTTTCTTTTGGGTAGGAAGGGAAACTTATAGAGATCTTCTGTTCCTGGCTCCTAGACAATACTGTTACGAAATGTAAGGTGAACTCACTATGAGTGTGTGTGTGTGTACATGTGTGACAGGCATACACAGGGAAAGGCTGTACTTATCCCCTGCCTGGTTCTATCAGGTCTTTCAGGGACTTCCCTGGAAACATTGGAAGGAACGTTTTAATTACTATGATTTCAATTATATTCCAATACAATTTTGCAAACTTGACAGTGATAGAATGCTGGATGTACCAGCAACAAAATCCCAGCATCCCAAAAGCCTTCATAATTACATCAAAAATGAAATGAAGCTTTTTACTTCAAATATCACAGCTTTCTAAGCCTAAGTGGGGAAAGATTTTTCCTTGTCATTAAGTTATCTAAAATTTTTGCCAAAAATATGGGGAAGGGGAAGTCTCCTTTTTAAAATGTATAGTAATTCAATACAGTTAACAAGTTATACTTAATAAGACAAGCTTTTCTGATTGACTAGGCTAACTGTTTAGTTAGTTATTTTCCCTGGGCCTTATTCTTAAAGAATATTCCAGCAAAAACATACTGAGCTTAGTGAAATAAAAAGATTGGTTTAAATGAAGATGCAGTGAGGAGTCAGCACAAGAAAATGAAAATATTTTTTTCTTGACTTAAGAATAAGAGGCTATTTTTGTTCTTAGCCTAGTTCAGGCTAATTCCCAAGAATTCAATGAAGATTTGTATGCTTTTATCTCAAACATTTGAGCACAAGATGAGATCCTTTTTGAGAGGCAAAGACAAAAGTGTTTAAAAACAAAAATCAAAGTCTGAATCTTATTCAAATTAAGCACCCAAATACGAAACCATTAAAAAAAAAAAACTAAAATATAACAGCATAGAAAATATACAAGTAAACCTCTCAATGAGCTTCAACAAGCAAAATAAAACTTCAACACTAACATAAAAGTTTTTATGAATTTTTAATAACCTTAAAAGTGAATTTAATTCTTTAATATTCTTATATAAATTTAGTTATTAGTTTAATAATCTAAGTAATGAATTATTTCAGATCTAGTATAATAATATTCTATGGGGACTACAAGTAACTCACAGGATTTTAAACATTTCTCAAAAATTCCATAATGACCCCTTTAATTTTAAAGCTATATATCACTGGGAAATTTTATGGGGAGATTAAGAATCAAATGTCATATAATCAAAAGTAAGAGAAGCACCAAACACTTGCAAAGGGTGAGACATATCGGCCTACTGAAAAGGAATCTGCCTGATGGTACTAAAAGCTACTTTCACTGAAAGGGTAATGTAACCATAGGTAAGAAAAATGTATTTTATACCAATTAGAGTTTGATAGTTGAACAAATGCATAACATAAAATGAAAACATGAATAATAATGCTCTTCCTGCCACTTTTTTGCAAATTTCTAAACAGTTATGTTTTGAATGCACTGAATGAGTTAATTATTAAAATAATGGAAAACAAAGACTATGTGGGATATTTGATCTTCATGATTGTTTGCCTTCAGGCTAGACAAACAGGATGTAAAACAATGGTTCCATCATTATCAGGCACTAAGGCCTATCTGTAAATTGACAAATTCTATTTTTTTTTAGCAATAAAGTAGAACTGATCACTGTTTTCATACACTGATAGCTTAGTTATTTTTATTATGAATATACTTTACCTAATGTTCACTTTCCACTATGAAGCAACAAAATTCTTATGTGCAAATTTCTTAATTAACAATTTTTTGTACTTTTTGAAAATTTGAGTTTGTTCAGTCTTTAGCTAATAATATAACTATGGTCTATCATAATAACTAGGCAGAATTACATGCTGAAAAAATTCACATTCTTATACAATTCTTCCCAAAACTTTATTTAAAAAGATAAACACCTAGGCCAAACTCAAATATTACCTTATTTCCACTGCTTTCTATTTCCCTGATTGCCTATTTTTTTTTAATAACATCTTTATTGGAGTAGAATTGCTTTACAATGGTGTGTTAGTTTCTGCTTTATAACAAAGTGAATCAGCTATACATATACATATATCCCCATATCTCCTCCCTCTTGCATCTCCCTGCCACCCTCCCTTTCCCACCCCTCTAGGTGGTCACAAAGCACGGAGCTGATCTCCCTGTGCTATGTGGCTGCTTCCCACTAGCTATCTATTTTACATTTCAAAGTATATATAAGCCCATGACACTCGCTCACTTTGTCCCAGCTTACTGTTCCCCCTACCCAGTCCACAAGGCCATTCTTTACGTCTGCATCTTTATTCCTGTCCTCCCTCTAGGTTCTTCAGAAACATTTTTTTCTTTCAGATTCCATATATATGTGTTAGCATACGGTATTTGTTTTCTTCTTCCTGACTTACTTCACTCTGTATGACAGACTCTAGGTCCATCCACCTCACTACAAATAACTCAATTTCGTTTCTTTTATAGCTGAGTAATATTCCATTGTATATATGTGCCACATCTTCTTTAACCATTCATCTGTCGATGGAAACTTAAGTTGCTTCCATGTCCTGGCTATTGTAAATAGAGCTGCAATGAACATTGCGGTACATGACTCTTTTTGAATTATGGTTTTCTCAGGGTATATGCCCAGTAATGGGATTACTGGGTCAGATGGTAGTTCTATTTTTACTATTTTAAGGAACCTCGATATGGTTCTGCATAGTGGGTGTATCAATTTACATTCCCACCAACAGTGAAAGAGGGTTCCCTTTTCTCCACACCCTTTCCAGCATTCATTGTTTGTACATTTTTCGATGATGGCCATTCTGACTGGTGTGAGGTGATACCTCATTGTAGTTGATTTGCATTTCTCTAAGGATTAAAGATATTGAGAATTCTTTCATGTCTTTGTTGGCAATCTATATATCTTCTTTGGAGAAATGTCTATTTAGGTCTTCTGCCCATTTTTGGATTGGGTTGTTTGTTTTTTTGATATTGAGCCGCATGAGCTGCTTATAAATTTTGGAGATAATCCTTTGTCAGTTGCTTCATTTGCAAATATTTTCTGCCATTCTAAGGGTTGTCTTTTTCATCTTGTTTGTGGTTTCCTTTGCTGTGCAAAACCTTTTAAGTTTCATTAGGTCTCACTTGTTTATTTTTGTTTTTATCTCCATTTCTCTAGGAGGTGGGTCAAAAAGGATCTTAATGTGATTTATGTCATAGAGTGTTCTGCCTATGTTTTCCTCTAAGAGTTTGACAGTTTCTGGCCTTCTATTTAGGTCTTTAATCCATTTTGAGTTTATTTTTGCGTATGGTGTTAGGGAGTGTTCTAATTTCATTCTTTTACATGTAGCTGTCCAGTTTTCCCAGCACCACTTATTGAAGAGGCTGTCTTTTCTCCACTGTATATTCTTGCCTCCTTTATCAAAGATAAGGTGACCATATGTGCATGGGTTTATCTCTGGGCTTACTATCCTGTTCCAATGATCTATATTTCTGTTTTTGTGCCAGTACCATACTGTCTTGATAACTGCAGCTTTGTAATATAGTCTGAAGTCAGGGAGCCTGATTCCTCCAGCTCCATTTTTCTTTCTCAAGATTGCTTTGGCTATTCAGGGTCTTTTGTGTTTCCATACAAATTGGGCAATTTTTTGTTCTAGTTCTGTGAAAAATGCCATTGGTACTTTGATAGGGATTGCATTGAATCCGTAGATTGC
Source organism: Leucopleurus acutus (assembly GCF_964270905.1). NCBI lineage: Eukaryota > Metazoa > Chordata > Mammalia > Artiodactyla > Delphinidae > Leucopleurus > Leucopleurus acutus. Next base: position 87,475,815 of record NC_139145.1, read on the forward strand.
TTTGCATAGTATAGTCATTTTCACAATGTTTATTCTTCCAATCCAAGAACATGGTATATCTCTCCATCTGTTTTTATCATCTTTAATTTCTTTCATCAGTGTCTTATAATTTTCTGCATACAGGTCTTTTGTCTCTTTAGGTAGGTTTATTCCTAGGGTTTTTATTCTTTTTGTTGCAATGGTGAATAGGAGTGTTTCCTTAATTTCTCTTTCAGATTTTTCATCATTATTGTATAGGAATGCAAGAGATTTCTGTGCATTAATTTTGTATCCTGCTACTTTACCAAATTCATTGATTAGCTCTAGTAGTTTTCTGGTTGCATCTTTAGGATTCTCTATGTATAGTATCATGTCATCAGCAAACAGTGATAGCTTTACTTCTTTTCTGATGTGGATACCTTTTATTTCTCTTTCTTCTCTGATTACTGTTGCTAAAACGTCCAAAAGTCTGTTGAATACTGGGGCTGATAGTGGGCAACCTTGTCTTCCTCCTGATATTAGTGGCAATGGTTTCACTTTTTCACCATTGAGTACGATGACGGCTGTGTGTTTGTCATATACGGCCTTTATTATGTTGAAGTAAGTTCCCTCTATGCCTACTTTCTGGAGAGTTTTTATCATAAATGGCTGTTGAATTTTGTCGAAGGCTTTCTCTGCATCTATTAAGATGATCATATGTTTTTTCTCCTTCAATTTGTTAATATGGTGTATCACAATGATTGATTTGCGTATATCGAAGAATCCTTGCATTCCTGGGATAAACCCCACTTGATCATGGTGTATGATCCTTTTACTGTGCTGTTGGATTCTGTTTGCTAGTATTTTGTTGAGGATTTTTGCATCTATGTTCAACAGTGATATTGGCCTGTAGTTTTCTTTCTTTGTGACACCTTTGTCTGGTTTTGGTATCACGGTGATGGTGACCTCATAGAATGAGTTTGGGAGTGTTCCTCCCTCCGCTATATTTTGGAAGAGTTTGAGAAGGATAGGTGTTAGCTCTTCTCTAAATGTTTGATAGAATTTGCCTGTGAAGCCATCTGGTCCTGGGCTTTTGTTTATTAGAAGATTTTTAAGCACAGTCTCAATTTCAGTGCTTGTGATTGGTCTGTTTATATTTTCTTTTTCTTCCTGGTTCTGTCTTGGAAGGCTGTGTTCTTCTAATAATGTGTCCATTTCTTCCAGGTTGTCCATTTTATTGGCATATAGTTGCTTGTAGTAATCTCCCATGATCCTTTGTATTTCTGCAGTGTCAGTTGTTACTTCTCCTTTTTCATTTCTAATTCTACTGATTTGAGTCTTTTCCTTTTTTTCTTTATGAGTCTGGCTAATGGATTATCAATTTTGTTCATCTTCTCAAATGACCAGCTTTTAGTTTTATTGAGCTTTGCTATTGTTTCCTTCATTTCCTTTTCATTTATTTCTGACCTGATCTTTATGATTTCTTTCCTTCTGCTAACTTTGGGGTTTTTTTGTTCCTCTTTCTCTAATTGCTTTAAGTGTAAGGTTAGGTTGTTTATTGGAGATGTTTCTTGTTTCTTGAGGTAGGGCTGTATTGCTATAAACTTCCCTCTTAGAACTGCTTTTGCTGTATCCCATAGGTTTTGGGTCGTCATGTTTTCACTGTCATTTGTTTCTAGGTATTTTTTGATTTCCTCTTTGGTTTCTTCAGTGATCTCTTGGTTATTAAGTAGTATATTGTTTAGCCTCCATGTGTTTGTATGTTTTACAGATTTTTTCCTGTAATCAATATCTAGTCTGATAGCGTTGTGGTCGGAAAAGATACTTCATATGATTACAATTTTCTCAAATTTACCAAGGCTTGATTTGTGACCCAAGATATGATCTATCCTGGAGAAAGTTCCATGAGCACTTGAGAAGAAAGTGTATTCTGTTGTTTTTGGATGGAATGTCCTATAAATGTCAATTAAGTCCATCTTGTTTAATGTGTCATTTAAAGCGTGTGTTTCCTTATTTATTTTCATTTTAGATAATCTGTCCATTGGTGAAAGTGGGGTGTTAAAGTGCTCTACTATGATTGTGTTACTGTTGATTTCCCCTTTTATGGCTGTTAGCATTTGCCTTATGTATTGAGGTGCTCCTATGTTGGGTGCATAAATATTTACAATTGTTATATCTTCTTCTTGGATTGATCGCTTGATTATTATGTAGTGTCTTTCTTTGTCTCTTCTAATAGTCTTTATTTTAAAATCTATTTTGTCTGATATGACAATCACTACTCCAGCTTTCTTTTGATTTCCATTTGCATAGAATATCTTCTTCCAGCTCCTCACTTTCAGTCTGTACGTGTCACTAGGTCTAAAGTGGGTCTCCTGTAGACAGCATATATACAGGTCTTGTTTTTGTATCCATTCAGCCAGTCTATGCCTTTTGGTTGGAGCACTTAATCCATTTACATTTCAGGTAATTATTGATATGTATGTTCCTATTAGTATTTTTTAATTGTTTTGGGTTTGTTATTGTAGGTCTTTTCCTTCTCTTGTGTTTCCTGCCTAGAGAAGTTCCTTTAGCATTTGTTGTAAAGTTGGTTTGGTGGTGCTGAACTCTCTCAGCTTTTGCTTGTCTATAAAGGTTTTAATTTCCCCGTCAAATCTGAATGAGATCCTTGCTGGCTAGAGCAATCTTGGTTTAGGTTCTTCTGTTTCATCACTTTAAATATGTCCTGCCAGTCCCTTCTGGCTTGCAGAGTTTCTGCTGAAAGATCAGCTGTTAACCTTATGGGGATTCCTTTGTATGTTGTTGTTTTTCCCTTGCTGCTTTTAATATTTTTTCTTTGTATTTAATTTCTGATAGTTTGATTAATATGTGTCTTGGTGTGTTTCTCCTTGGATTTATCCTGTATGGGACTCTCTCTGCTTCCTGGACTTGATTAACTATTTCCTTTCCCATATTAGGGAAGTTTTCAACTATAATCTCTTCAAATATTTTCTCAATCCCTTTCTTTTCCTATTCTTTTTCTGGGACCCCTATAATTCAAATGTTGGTGGGTTTAATGTTGTCCCAGAGGTCTCTGAGACTGTCCTCAATTCTTTTCATTCTTTTTTCTTTATTCTGCTCTGCAGTAGTTATTTCCACTATTTTATCTCCCAGGTCACTTAACCGTTGATTGATCCCTTCTAGAGAATTTTTAATTTCATTTATTGTGTTGTTCATCATTGTTTGCTCTTTAGTTCTTATAGGTCCTTGTTGAACGTTTCTTGTATTTTCTCCATTCTATTTCCAAGATTTTGGATCATCTTTACTATCATTACTCTGAATTCTTTTTAGGTAGACTGCCTATTTCCTCTTCATTTGTTTCGTCTGGTGGGTTTTTACCTTGCTCCTTCATCTGTCGTGTGTTTCTCTGTCTTCTCATTTTGCTTAACTTACTGTGTTTGGGATCTCCTTTTTGCAGGCTGTAGGTTTGTACTTCCTGTTGTTTTTGCTGTTGGCCCTGAGGTGCGCCGTGTGTTCTCCCAGGGAAGTTGTCCCTGGATCACAGGATCCTGGCAGTGGCGGGCTGCACAACCTCCCAACAGGGGAGGTGTGGATAGTGACCTGTGCTTGCACACAGGCTTCTTGGTGGCTGCAGCAGCAGCCTTAGCATTTCATGCCCATCTCTGGGGTCCACACTGATAGCCACGGCTCGAGCCAGTCTCTGGAGCTCGTTTATGCTGTGCTCTGAATCCCCTCTCCTGGAGCACCCAGAAACAATGGTCTCTTGCCTCTTCGGCAGCTCCAGACTTTTTCCCGGACTCCCTCCCAGCTAGTTGTGGTGAACTAGCCCCCTTCAGGCTGTGTTCACGCAGTCAACCCCAGTCCTCTCCCTGGGATCCGAGCTTCAGCTCCCAGCAACCCCCGGCCCCGGCGGGTGAGCAGACAAGCCTCTTGGGCTGGTGAGTGCTGGTCGGCACCGATCCTCTGTGCAGGAATCTCTCCCCTTTGCCCTCCACACCCCTGTTGCTGGTTCTCCTCCGTGGCTCTGAAGCTTCCCCCCTCCACCCCCCAGAGTCTCTGCCAATGAAGGGGCTTCCTAGTGTGTGGAAACTTTTCCTCCTTCACAGCTCCCTCCCATTGGTGCAGGTCCCATCCATATTCTTTTGTCTTTGTTTCTTCTTTTTTCTTTTGCCCTACCCAGGTACCTAGGGTCTTTCTTGCCTTTTGGGACATCTGAGGTCTTCTGCTAGCGTTCAGTAGGTATTCTGTAGGAGTTGTTCCACATGTAGATGTATTTCTGATGTATTCGTGGAGAGGAAGGTGATCTCCGCATCTTACTCTTTCGCCATCTTGAAGGTCTCCCCCCCCCACTCCCGATTGCCTTTTTATGCACCTTCTCGGATCTCTAACAAGAGACACTATCTCTAGCAAAATATATTTTCTTAAAAGTCATTCATTTTTGGTCTCACACTTCTGCTTCCTCCACTACCTTCTGATTTCCCCTCACTTTGCTCTTTTTTTCCCCTGCTTTAGTTCCCTTACTCATCTTCTCTTTATTAGTAATCATTCTTTTTTCTTTACCTTTTTTATCCATTTACTTTTTCCAATTGTGCTTGTGACTTTGATTCATTCTCCCTCATCCCATCATATCACTGCAATTTTTTCTACAGCTTTATTTTTTCTGTATCAAATATCCTTACCTTAATTTCATGCAATATTACATATAAAATGTGCCACAGTATCAACAATAACATTTTAGTCCATTAACTATTCAGTGCCAATGTTATACTACACATCTCAACTAAAACTATTACCAGATCATTCTAATGAGTCAGTGTGAAATCATAGCTCAGTAAATTTAAACATTTATCATCAAGTTGGGATTGCGTATATGGAATATAGCATCATTCTGACATGATGTGGGTTATTTGTTTTAAGCATTTGAGCAAACACATAAAAGTACAGATTTACTCTCTATATAATGAAATTAAAGAAAATAAATCCTGATAAGCTCTTCTTGAAAAATTATGTATGATAATACTAGTGATTCAAAACTTGCAACTCTGAGAATAATATTTAGTTTTCCTAAACATGGCTAACTATATTGGAGAATTCAGTGTATTTATGTCAGTGATATGATGCAAGAAATTTAATTTTTATTTTCTGTTGTTTCTCATTTTTCTACATCTGAGTGTCTGGGCTAAATAAATAAATAAATAAATACTAAGACCTTCAGAATAAAGGAAGACAACCAAGGTTTAAAATACATAATATTTAAGCTGAACTTAACAACACGCCTTGTCAAAAGAAGTACAAGGTTGTTCTGCTAGACACAAAGGAAAACACTAAAAAAAATAAGCAATTTATTATGTTATGAATGAAAATAACTATATTGCCCTATGCCAATGGTGGAAGCCAAGTGTTACAATACCAACATGATAACTGATATACAACTTAAACAGAGCTAAATGATAGTTTGCTCATTTTCTAAATAGAAGCAAATAAACAAATCTTATTTACTATATTATTATATATAATGGATGCACATCTTTATTTTTCAGTATTTTTATTTTCTAAATTCAAATGCAAAGTAATTCAAAAATTAAAATAAACTATATGTCAACAGAATCCAGAAAAATATTAATTTTAAAGAGACAAAAGAATAGTAATTCTTCTGACATCTAAAGAACAATTATCTGGAGCAAAATGTGCTTTATTCTGGTTTTAAAGAACATTTTTCAAAGAGTGCTACTATTATAAGGGTGTTCTGTACTCCACAGATCAGTGAACAACTAGTACTCACAAGGGGCTGTAAGATGGAACAAACTGTTTGCTCAGCCACTTATAACAAAAATTCTGCAGTAAAGCAATGGCTCTGGAGAAAGGGCAGTATTCTTGACATGACTAGAACAGATCTCATCAAATATATTGTGGTTTGAAAGATTTTCAATGGAAATGGACCCTCTTGATTGCCAGTAGGCTTTCAGATTATACTATGAATCCTGTCTAACACCTCTGTCCTTGACTTCAGAAGCAGTCTAGGAGACATAGTCCTCAATGCAAATTTATAACCTCCTGAAGCATGGAAAGATGCTGGCTGTGGAGCAGACCTCAATACGTGGAGGTACTATGTATAGGTTATTTAACTCTTTTAGTACAGTGGAAAAAAAAGAAAACATGCTTGGAGCTGACATCAGATACTGTATTCAGTTAAAGCCAGATTCATCTAAAGCTAATTATCTAACATTCTTCCTTCTAGCAACACTATTGATCAAAGTGTTCCATTAGACTGTCTTCACAGATAGCTCTACATTTTAGTCACACTGCAAAAAAATGGTAAAATAAGTAGCTATGATAAGTTCAATGGGAATATTATCATGATTAATTCATTTCCCTATGTATAATGCAATTAATTGTTTTATTTTATCTAAAATTATGCTCTCTAGTTCCAATTTTTGTATGTTTATTTGAGTGAACAAACAGTGATTTCATAGTTGCTGCTTTTTTAAGATTTTAAATTAAACATGCTTCCACACAGAAAAAAAATGAATTTGGATGTCTACCTCACACCATACACAGCTATTAACTTGTAATGGATCAAAGACCTACATGTAAAAGCTAAAACTATAAAACTCTAGAAGGAAACACAGGTGAAAACTGGCATGACCTTGCATTAGTCAATGGTTTTTTAGATACAACACCAAAAGCATGTGAAATGAAAGAAAATTAGATAAATTGGACTTTGGCAAAATTTAAAACTTTTGTGTGTCAAAGAACATTACCAAGAAAGTGAAAAGACAATTCACAAAATGAGAAAAATTTTTTTCAAATTATATATCTGAAAAGGGGCTTGTACCCTGAATATATAAAGAACTCATAACTCAACAATGAAAAATACCACCAATTAAAACGTGTGCAAAGGATATGAACAGTAATATCTCTGAAGAACATGTGCAAGTGACCAATAATCACATTAAAAGATGCTTAACACCATTAGTCATCAGGAAAATGCAAATAAAACTACAATGAGATACCACTTCATATTTACTAGGATGCCTATAATTTTTAAAAAATGAAAAAATAACAAGCATTGAGACTGTAGAGAAATTGGAAAACTCATGCATTATATACATTGCTGGTGGGAATGCAAAATGTTGCAACCACTGTGGAAAACAGTTTGGCAGTTCCTCAAAAACTTAAACATAGAATTACCACACAACCCAGCAATTCCTCGGTATATAACTGAAAGAACTGAAAACATACATTCACTTAAAAACTTGCATGTGAATGTTCATTGCAGCATTATTCATAATAGCCAAAGGTGGAACAACCCAAATGTCCATCAGCTGATGAATGGATAAACAATATATGATAAATCCATACAAGGGATTATTCAGTCATAAAAAGGAATGAAGTATTGATACATGATACAACATGGATGAACCTTGAAAACATTACATTAAGTTGAAAGAAACTAGACAAAAACGGTCACACATTGTGTGACTCTTTTTATGTGAAATGTCCAGAATAGGCAAATCCATAGGGATGAAAAATAGATGAGTGATTACCAGAAAATTGAAAAGGGGGGGAATTAAGACTAATTGTTAACAGAAATGCAGTTGCTTATTGCGGAGACTGAAAGGTTCAGGAATTCTATAGTGGTGATGGTTGCACAACATAATGAATATACTAAAACCACTGTGTGTACACTTTGAAATGCTGATTTTTCTGTTGAGTGAAGTATATCACAATAAAATAATTTAAATAGGCGTAAGTCTGCCATTTTGCAGGGTTTTAAAAAATGTTTTTTTATGAAGAAAAAAATCATTTATAGAAATTAAAAATTTTCCTTCCTCTATGTTACCTTTACCAAACTAGAATACTCCAAAAAATACTAAATTAGGTCAGAAAAAAATTTTAAATTACAATTAAGGAGCCTCTAAATTTTATCCATCTTAGATTATCATACTTAATACCTGAAACCTTCACATTCGCAGTGACTTAAAACCTCAGTTACCTCTGTAGTCAAGGGGAAAATCTTCTTCAAATAAATAGGATATCTAACACCTCACAGAAATAGTTCTGTACCTTTATTCATAGTGTACCACACATCATAAACTACAGACTATCTCAATCTTTTTAGTTCATGAAATTTCTGAATAAATCAGGCAATATCAAAGGGCACTTAACTGATGGAGATAATGATTGCCTTAATCATGAAGATAAAAATGTGATCAACTGGGGGAAGTGACCATTCCCTAGAATTCTCAATTAACAGAGGGAACATATTCTTAAATGAAATGGGCATTTCATAGCTTCAAGGATGTTCATAAATTTATTAAAAATGTATATCTGAATGAGGCACATGTTTTGTGGGAAAGGCACTTCATTTCAGGTAAAAGCAGTTTGTAAACACCAAATTTTAACCTATATCAATCACTGTCAATTTAGTAATTTTACTGAAGAATAAAGTAATTTTATTCTTCAGTAAAATTACTTAAGTATTTTATTAAGTAAAATTACTTATAATAATTTTACTTTTAAGTGGAGAAAATATGCAAATACTTTCAAATATTCAAAAAGTTATGGTTTATACCAATTAATTATGAAGATTGTACATACTATACCTGACACACTTTTAGGAATGCCAACCCTATACAACTTCATCTTAATGAACAAATAGGATTTTTTTTATTTTAGATGTAAATTAGTGTGTCTTGAAAGAAAAAACCTCTCTCGTCCTCAGATCAACGCTGATTTATCAAAACTGCCTCTGTCTAGAGCCAAAAGCTGAACTTCCATAACAATGAACTTCAAAGTAATGTAGGGAAAAAAACAAACATGGGAAATGGTACCCCATTCCCATAGAATTCTTATTTTTCTGTCATTAGCTAAACTTTTTAAGCTCTAAATTCCACTCTCCTACATTTCCATCTAAAAATAAAACTAAAGGAAACCTTGAGTTTATAATGAGCCTTGGCTCTCAAGTATTTCAGACATTTTACTCAAGTCAAGCTTGATCTCTAACAGCACACAGGAAGAAAAAATGGTGGGGGACACCTTTCACAAATCAGCTATTAGGTGCTGGCACAAAGACCTCTGACCTAACTGAAATAAAGGTGAGTTAATTACAACTTAATTATGTCCTGTGTTTCACTGACTCATTTTAATGTTAAATAATTTTATAAACGGTTCACTGAGGTATCTGAACATTTCTTCTCAAGAACTACGTTTGTTTTTCTTTTTTAAAAAACTATTTTTAAATATTTCCTTTTTTAGACTTGTTTTTCTTTTTTCTTCTAATAAAAGTTATCAAAAGACTCTCTTCATAGAGTCTCTGAAACTTCTTATAAACTCTTAATCAAGTCTCCTATACTTTATTTTGACTGTCAAATCATAACAAAACAAGTCCTATGAACTAGTATTTATCTGTAAAGTTGTAAATTTAAGAAAACAAAAGTAGGAGATAAGATTTGAAAGAGACTTACTCTATCATGTAGCTCTTGCCCATAATTATTTTTATTTTCACTTGCTATTTAATGCCATATGAGATGGTCTGCATTAGTTCTACTCCCATAGAACACTTCAGCATATTGGAAGTGACAATGGCAGCATCAAAGGTTAAAATCTATCTCTTTTACACAAAAATATAATTTCCTGCTTTTTTGTTAATTAAAACACTTGATGCTTTGCCACAATTGTACATAAAAGATTGTTGCCTGAGTGGAATAAATATGGGAACATGTGTTTTATATTAAAAAGGAATTAGAGCAAATAAATCCAAAATGTGAATGGACATTTAACTAATAAAAGGTTAGGAAACACTTTTTTTTTCTAAATAAGAGGAGGTCACATTGTCTTAGCTGAACTTTTAAAGAATAAGAAATGATATTAAGATATTATTCTGTAGAAACTTCACAAGATGGGGGGAAAAGCATGTAATTAATTTGTACTGAATATCATTTTAACCATCATTCAATAAAATACTATTATAAAGCTCTACTGTGAATGAGGCATGGCTAGAATAAAAAGTTTGATAATTTAGTTTTATAGGTCATGAAGTAAGAAAAATACTTTATAATTTTATATATAAATGAGATAAGAATATTTTTTATCTTGCTTGCCTATAGCTGCTATTACTAGGGATAATTAATATTCTATGCATTACTGTGATGTGCCTAGCCCAAATTTCAAACGGACTTCAATTATCTAATTAAAATGTTCTTAAAGATATGAACACACATATAAACTGATACATTTTAAAAATAGATATACAGTAATCCCTATTATAAAAACATGTTTCACTGTAAAAGAAACTTGTTTATATTTTTCTTCTAATAAAGCCCCAAAGTACATAAAATACTCCCTGTAACTACTTATATGTAGTACAGAAAATCTACAATACAAGTTTCTTTCCTGCCTACATCACTGTTACTAGGGATTTTAATATACACATATATACACAGACTCATATGCCCACAAAAAGTTAAATTGTGTACTTACCTTTCCATTCATAAATACAAGTTTACATATTATATTCATTGGTATATCAGAAAGAAGGTAGACAATGACTATTTTCAGTAGCATAGAGAGTTCATCCTACTTACTGTTGAAGAGCCCAGTGCAGACTTTGGAGACCTAATGATTCCAGCAATTGAATGACGAATAGACTCAAATTTGGACAGCCTCTCCTTCCTTTCCTGGAGAGATTAAGAAAGAAGCCTTCAGCAGTAGTAAACTATCTAGTATATACACAGTTATGCTAGGTATTTTGGTATTTATCCAAGCTTATGTCCATCCACTCTGTCTTCCAAGTAAATAAAATGTAAGCTTCCTAACATTAAGAATGAAAAATAACCAAACGCATATGAACTCTATAGCATTTTATTTTCCTGGTCCCTCAATAAATGTCATGATTTGGGGAAAAACAAGAAAGAAATAGAAATTCATGAGATGAGAGAAAACAAGAAATGCTAAGGAAACACAGAGAAAACCAAATATTAGCACTCAGAGGAAAAACAAAAAGACACAGCTAGAAGGAACCAGTCTAACAGAAAATTTCAGATAGTACTGTAGTTGTGACATATTCTTCATAAATTTAATTACAAAACAACTGCTGTATATGCCTTACTCCCCACTCTTCCATTCTCCACATCTTGGCTATACCTTTTTAACAGTTTTCGCCTTCCCAAATGTTTTTATTTCAGAAGATTTCTCAAGCACTAGAAATAGATTTAAAAAAAAATCCCAAACACCCCAGCTCTTCCAAATGACAGTCTATTTAGATGCCACGGTAATTAAAAATGAACAACTTTAACCAAAAAGCACACAACAGTTCTCAAAGCAAGGCTCTTAAAGGAGGCACTAAGGTAGAAACAATAAGGTTATTGATGTCAGAAGGGAAAAAGGGTGTAAGTCTGGGCAAATCACTTAACTATTGTGGCTCTTAAGTTTCCATATCAGTAAACAGGAGGACACTGGACTAGATAAAAATCTTCATCTCGAAAAGTTCGTGACCATTGTTCAACTCCCCAATCATTTGCATTGCATTGATTATTGATGAAACTTTCATAGAAGAGCCCACTGCATCAGGCTGGCAACCAGAGTTACTCCGCTTAGGACAATTAGTTATATCCTGCCTGAGGGTACCCTCAGAACTTGTTCCCCAATGGAAGGATGAACTACGGAGAGTGAAAGGTAACAATGGAACACTTTTTTGTTAATAATAGCTTGTTGAAGCAATAACCATATATTATTTCTTACAGACTTCCGTAAATAAACTCAATCTAATAACATTATTAGAAGGAACGATGAAAGTGATTATTTGGCCCTGTAGGAACAGTCAGATACTTATTCAAGTCAGTAGGCAATAAGATTCAAGAAAAAGATAACATTCATGCTCAAACTCCAGGCTGAGGGCCAAATATCTCTGGGACTACTTATGCAAAGCAGCCATGAAATTTGGAGGGATTTTGTGAGAAATAACTACAGGGAAATTATAACGCTAGAGAAGACTGTCTCCTGAAAAAAATTCTCAACTGTTGATAACTCTATAATATAAATGAAATACTTCAAATATCAATATGTCCTTCATAAAAGGAATGCATTTATAAATAAATAACTTAGTCTTTTGCAGATATTGATTTGCAGGAGAGAATGAAGGATACACAGTTTCTATTCCCATCCCATCACGGTATACAATTTAAGTATAAAACAGTTTCTAATTGATTTATTTTAGCAATTGGGTTCTGACTGAAGAGAAACCATTTTAGAAGTATTCACTGTCTAGTAACCTAGTTTGTCATGCTGTCTTTTTTTCTTTGATGCTTGCATATTAAGAACATTTATTAAAAGAAAGCCCCCTTGCTAAGTCAAGCATTTTCATATTTTGAAATAATGAAATTGGAAACTAAATGTGCAAAAGGAACATTTGAATGATTAAGATTTTGTCTTAAAATAATGATGCTAAGGAAATTTATAGTAAAACCGAATGGAGTTCAACGAAACTTAGGTTGTAAAGCTTTCTGTCATTCTTCCTGCTTTCTTGACTCTGTATCTTCTTAAATGATTTCTCCAGGGACATAAATCCCAAGCCTCAGGCTATAATCAGCTCCCTCCCTGTTCAATATAGAAATATAATTCATGTTCCATGGAGATTTTCTCAAATGTATGAGCAAAAATGTATTATAATTCTTTTAATAAAGTATCCAGTAGTGCAAGATGTACACCAAACAGTTTCCTTTTGAGCACCTCACTGACTCAACAATTTAAGTACTAATAGATTTTGCTCAGTAAGCAACTGTGCATTTCAGTTTTTTAAAACTTACAGTACTATGAGTTAAATTATCAAGACATCTTAACTGAAATTCTGCTTTTAAAACAATTAAGGGATATAATAATAGGGCAGTACATTTATCTTCTTTGCTTAAACTAATAAATTATTAAACAAAGAATACATTACGATGAGAATGAAAGTATTTCATTAGCGGTCCCTATGTCTAGTAATCAAGGCACTTTACCAATTTCAGCCACACCCTCACGAAGCTCATTATTCTATTTAATAAATTATTCATTATTCACCATTATTATTCATTATTCCCAAGCTCGTTATTCTATTTAATAAATTATTTTGAACAGATCAAAATAATTCCTTTGCCATTACCTGTGTAAGCTGAATATATCTTTCTCACAGCAGCTTCCTTATCTCTCCTCCCTCTTCCCTCTCTGCCTCCCATTTTCCCTTCTTTTCTCCTCTCTCTCTCCTTTACCATAATGAATGCTTATAATATTAGCTATTATTATTATTTGGGTTTTACTAATATTGACAAGGACATTTGGGCTGCTTCCATCTTTTGGCTATTGTGAATAGTGCTGCTATGAACATTCATACACATGAACTTGGGTATCTGTTTTCAACTCTTTCAGGGATTTATCTAGGAGTGGAATTGCTCGGTCATATGGTAATTCTACGTTTACCTTCTTGAGGAACAGCCAAACTTCTTTCACAGTGGCTGCACCACTTTACGTTCCCACCAGCAACGGATGTGCCTTCTAACTTCTCCACATCCTCACCAACACTTGTTATTTCTGTTTTTCTGATTATCATCATCCCAGTGGTTGTAAAGTGCTGCTTGCCTTTATTTTTTTAAGGATATTTTCACAGGATATAGAATTAAAAGTCGATGGCTTTTTTTTTTCTTCCAGCACTTTGTCTTCTGGTCTCCATTGCTTCTGGTATGAAGTCAGCTAGAATTCATGTCATTACTCCCCTATACATAATGTTTCTTTTTTCTCTCACTGCTTTTATAATCAACTAGGAAATAAGTACATGTAATTTTTTTTCTTTTAATTATCCTGCTTGGGATCTGTTAAATTTCCTGGACCTGTGGGTTGAAAATGTTGGAAAACACTTAACCATTGTCTCTTCAAATATGTTTCTACTCCCACCTCCCTCTCTCCTTTCTTCCTTAGATTCTAATTACATGTATGTTAGCCCTTTTGATATTACCCCATGATCTCAAACAGTCTATTACCTATTTTTCTCTTTTTGCTTCTTTGTGAATACTTTCTGTCAACCTGTCTTCAAAGCTCACTATAATTTTCCTCGCTGTGTCCAGTCTACTGACAAGTCCATCTAATGAATTGCTCAGCACTGATACTATATTTTTCGTTCTAGAATTTCTATTTTTTATAGCATCCACATTGCTGCTGAACTTCTCCATCTTTTCATATACATTGTCTATCTTTTCTATTAGATCCCTTAGTATTTTTGTAAAAGCTACATTAAAGACATTGATAATTCCAATACCTGGGCCATCTCTGAGTCTGCTTATTTTCTTAGCTGTGGGTCACATTTCTTACTTTTTAGTGGACCATATAACCTTTGATTGTGTGCCAGATGGTTTGTATAAAAAAACAGTAGAATCTGAATTCAATAATATTTACCTCAAGAAAGAGGCACACATACTCCTTTTTTCTGTCAGGCTGCTAGAATTGGGGCTGTAGTTAATAAGTTGGGCCTTGCCTCTGCTGCTGCTCTGGTTTGAATTAGTTCACCACCAGCTTCAAATATTTGGGGCTAGATCAAGAGTTTTTCTTCAGCTAGGAATGGAATCTGAGCCCTGGCAAGATTCCAGCACCCTCTTTTTTGGGAGGGGTGTGGGATAGGCGGGCACTAGGGAGTTCTCTTTACTCTCCAGGCTCACCCACTACTTTATATATCTAAGATAACTTTCTACCCTAAGATAACTTTCTACCCTCCTTCCTAGCCTTTGGAAAGCCATTGCCCTGTACTCTGTGAAGACCCAGAATTCCCTGAAGAGAATCAACTTGGGAGGGATTTCGTATTTTCTTCTGTTGGTGAAAATCCAGAGTGCTCAGTCCTCCTGTCCAAAAGCCTCAAACACCACCCACCCCCCAACAACAGTGTACCACCTTTTTGGTGCAGGGAGAACTTCATTTGGAGTATCTTTCTCAAGTCTCCTTCTCTGATTCTCTGCTCCACTTGGTGAAGACCCTTGAGTAAATGCTGGTGAGTGGATGCTGCCTCACTCTGTGGGGAGGGCTCCTCCAGATTCTCATCTGTCACACCAGCCTACACACTGTTCTTACAAGCTTGTTAAAAGTTTGTTGAGTTGACTTCTTATTCCCTTCGATGGAAGTTTCTTCTTATCACACAGTTCCACCAAGGATGGAAGTAGTCACAGGTTTTTTGTTTGTTTGTTTTTTGGTTTTGTTTTTGTTTCCTATGAAAGGCTTGCCACTAGTTCTGGACTTTGGTTCATTTAGGTTTCTTTCTGTCCTCAGATCCCTGATGAGTATTTTTTTTAACCATTATTTTGTACTTTATCCTCCTTATTTTGGTTATGAGGTAAGAATGAACATCTCTTATGACTTTCTATATTCAAACAGGATGCAGCATTCATATGTATTTTATTAAGACAAGTAACCTACCTGTCATAATTTTATTTACCTTTATTCACAAACCAAGAAAATAAAAAGACACAATTTAAGGGTCTTCAGTATGACAAAGAAGCCATTAATTTATCAAAAGTTACAGACTTGAATTTAACTACCATTTTCTAAAGCAGTCAATTATCACAACAGGCCTTTAAAGACTATGTTCCTCAGAAGATTATTGAAAGGGTTAAACTCCAGACATCACAAAAATTTTTCTTGTTATTCTGTTTTGGTTTTCTTGTTTTTTGGTTTTTTGTTTGTTTTCTTTTGTTGATTGCTCTTGGGGGGTAGGGGAGATGAAGTTTATTGGTTTTATATTTTCTGCAGAGGACCTCACAAGGACACCATAAAGACTACTATGTACATATTTCATTTCTGTAAACATTTTAAGTTTTCAACTTTATCTAAGAAGTTTCATGAATGGTTTTACTGTTTGATATTTTCATACTGCACATGTATCAATAATCCTCTTATCTGTTCAGAGCTCCTTTTGTTACTGGAACTAATAACTGAGAACATTTCAAGTTTCAAGGCCTCAGTCAAGACTTTATTAGAATGGAATCAGCAACTGCAGGACCCAAAAGAAAATCATGACTTAAATAACAAAAAAGAATAAATTTTAAAGAAAGGAATGTGGCGCTTATAATGTTACGCTTCCATTATCAGCAAATAAAATCCAACTGGGAAACGTGTTTTAGAAAGAAGTCAGTTATGTTCTAAGCATATGTCTCACCCTCAACCCCTTTCTAAGAGAAACTTCCACACTATGGGATTGCTGGTACCACCTGCCTGAGAATGAAGTTAATAGATAAAAGGTGAGAAATGAAGACAGACAAATTCTTGATGACATGGTTTGAATTTCCGGATATATCCGTTATGTGAGTGGATAAACTCTCTTTTTTGCTTTAACTAATCTGCCTTACTTGACTGCTACATAGAATGAATACAGCAGGCCTTCCTGGAATATCCATGAGTAACTGAAGATTTCTAATAAACGATTACAAATATCACAATTGTCACTAACAAAATAATGCACTAACATTTTTAATGTTTTGGACACATATTTACTTTCAACAGGAGAATAAATATTTTAATATTGAAATACATTAACATAAATGTAAAAATTATTTGCAAAATAAACACTTACTATGTTGTGATGATTACTCTTACTTATTCCTATTACTTAACAGTTTCAGCACATGACACACAAAATAACTGCTCAACATGTTGGTGAAAACCCTAGTTTAGATGGTTATTAATAGATGTTATATTACAAAAGGTTCAGTAATTCCACAGATTTTGGAACTGCTCAGTTAAACAAATTTAAACAGATTTCTTAAATGCAACATGTCTCAGAGCCTCAATAATGCATTAGTACATGCACTCTTTTTTTGGAAGAAATATTATTCTGCAAAATTCACTTCAAGAAATGCTGTCATGAGGCTTTCATTATGAGGCAGTAGGAGGGAAAACATTCTCCTCCACTTTACATCAGTCATGGCTTTTTCTTGGACATTATCTTCACATGTAACAGCTCCAAATTAACTAATTCCAGCTCCTCTCTTTCTGGCCACAAGCACCTACCCCATTGGTTTGCTTTCACCAGTTCCACTGTAACCATTTTCCAACATCACTGAAACCCTAAGGCTCTGAGTCTCCTAATCTCTCCCAATCAATCACCTGCTCATTTCTTCTCTTCTTTTTCTAACTGAGATGCCATGACACATCATTTCACTGACACTTTTGCCAATATTCTAAATTCCCTTGCTCTCCTGTCTCTTTGTTGTCCCCAGGCAGCAAACCCTAATGGTGGATCGATTCAACTTTCTGCATTCAGCAACTCACCACTGCTGGGGAGAATCACATGATTATTACTTCAAAAGAGCCCTAAATATCTGACATACTATGAAATTTCTCTGGCCAACTCACTTCTTAACTCTCCCACTGCCGTTGTCAACCATTTCAAACCTTTCTTACTTTTCTCGTGTCTAAAACCACCTTGTTCTACCCTCTACAGCTTCTTTAGAAGGAAGCTACAAGCCAGCAACTCTTTCAACTTCCCTTTTCAAACCTACAAATCCATTCCTTCTCTTCCCATGGAAACACGAAGCTGTCTCTCTCCCACAAAGGGTGACCACTCTACTTGTACCTCATCCCTTCCTGTCCTCCCAAGGACTTTACACCTTAAAAAAAACCTAATAGATTTCTCTTTGATGTACTGTCCCATCAGCTTTTATATTTAAGTTGCTCTCATAGGAAAACAAGTAAGAGAAAGGAGGTGGGAGAGAGAAATGAAGAGAAGAAAGGATGAACCTTTCCCTTTACCACACATCCTGCTCCAGCTACTGCTTGCTCTTTACAAAAAAAAAAAAAAAAAAATCCCTAAAGGAGTTATCTATGTAAGCCAGAAATCTCAGGACCAAGTCTCTATTCCTATACAATAGGCACTAATCTGTTTAAATTAATAAAGCATCCATTGCATATACTGGTATTTTCATAAATTCATTCACTATTCATCATTAGGCAATAAGCAGAGCAGAATCAATAAGTGATAAAGAGCATACTGGCCTAGAACAGTCAATATGTAACTCCAAATATCATACTTACTATCAGAAAGAACTCTGATTAGGTGTCATCGTCCAAACTACAATTTTTCAGCTGAAAATTTAGAGTGGGTATTCATCAAGTAACCATATCAATGGTTTCACAAAATTATTAAAGGTACAATAATAGTACAATAATTCTAAATATTTAAAATTGTATTTTTTATTAAGCAAAATTATTACATGGGAGAAAAAGTTTAGAGATAATGAGAATTTGAAAATTCCCTAAATCCCCTTGTTCCTACTGAGTTCTCCAGAGATTTTATAACTAGCGTTGTCTATCTCTGTCCTTATAGAG
This sequence comes from Leucopleurus acutus, assembly GCF_964270905.1. Taxonomy (NCBI): domain Eukaryota; kingdom Metazoa; phylum Chordata; class Mammalia; order Artiodactyla; family Delphinidae; genus Leucopleurus; species Leucopleurus acutus. Next base: position 87,494,109 of record NC_139145.1, read on the forward strand.
GAAACCTTAATTTATACCTATTGTAAATGCACATAGAAAATATAATAACAAAGAAAGTATAGCCCAGAAACACTAATCATATTTTCATCCATCAGTTTGAGGTAAAAACTCTGTATAGCTCTGAGTACAGAGATGACTGAACCTTAAAATAATGCCTTTCCAGGAAGGTTTCCTGTAGTTATCTCACTCAGAGCAAAATTTCATGAAGATTCTAATAAAAGTACCTGAAAGGTTATAAATGGTGTTTAAATTTTTATTCCTGATGAATTTTTTACCCCACAACATTCTTTTTGGCTTTGATTATATACTTTCTATTTCAATATATAACTAGAGTTAAGAAGTGATTTGTTCAATTGGAGTGGCAGCCCTAAAAATCGAGAGGCTATATTTTATTAAAATAATGGCCAAAGGGAATGTCAAATGTCTTGACTAAACTTCCCTAGGTTTGCCTGACCTACACATTTTAGAAAGCACAGCTTTTAAAGGCACCAAGATTGTTCTTCACTGTCTTCATTCCTTAGGCAAGCTAACTCTCCTGTTTCAAGATACACATTGGACATATTTTCTCCTTGCCAAGCATTAACTTCCTACCTTACAAGTGGCTGCAATGTGTTTTAGCTGAGATTCAGAAAAGTTTACACAGAAGAAAATTTTCTTATAAAGGGGAAGGAAAGCTGCTACAAATATTTGTAATGTCTGGTAGCAATCAGATGGATTCACAACTTCTCAGGATGGGTAAGGAAAAGAGGAAGTGGTTTACAGCCAATCTAGGTCTATTTAACACAAATAGCTATGCTCAAAGGTACATAGCAAGCTCCGCAGTTATTTTGTTTTGTTTTGTTTTTACATATCCAAGAGAATTAGAATACTACTATATAGGTGTAGGGCATTTGATTCTAATCATACTTTCATGGCCTTAGACACAGCAAAAATTTTTCCAGAGCCTCAAAAGACTATTTAGCCATATTCAGAGATTCTCAGAAGACAAAATTCTCAGAGGACAAAAAATGAAAGCATTTCACCCCCACCCCCGCTTAAGTCATGATAAGCTCACAATTCACATTTAAAATTCGAAGAGCATAGAGAACTCTATATCTAATGGATATGAAGCTGAAAGAAGACAGGCATTATATTGAAGATTAGAAAAAGTAAGACAAAAATATCTATGATTTCCTTGGCCATAGAAGTCATTGAAATTATACGATTAGTCTGTAATATTTCTAATTCAGAATACCTTCGCATAGCTATACTTTATTCCAAGTAAAAACCTAATCTTTTATCGGTACTACTCAAATTGTAGTATAATATCTATGGAACTGACTGACAGATACATAATATTTTTTCATTTATATAATATTTTCATTTGAAATAATATTTTCATTTGAAATAATATAATATTTTATTTTGATACATAATATTTTCATTTGAAATAATACCAGGAGAAACAGCAATTCAATAAAGGATGAATCTTAATTAAACAATAATCCTCTTTATCAAAGGATAAAGAAAAAAGAGTATCTCACCAAAAAAAATTTTTTTTTGATCTTAAAAAGGAGTCTGGAATTTTCCTCTCATTAAAAAATAAAACAAACAAACAAACAAAAAAAAAAAACTACCAGATACAATATGAAAGCATTATCATAAGTACCTTAGCCTACTTTCTTTCTGCTTCATGTGATAAAATAAAGCAGATGAGTTAATGAAAGAAGATTATACAAGAACAGCAGATAATTAGGAAGTACTCTATCAATGGATGAAAGACCACTGACACCCACAATGATCAATCTCAACACTGGGATAGAGGTCCAACTAAAATATACTTTATTTTCCACAGATCATTATCCTAACTTTTCCTTCCCTCTGAAACTTAGCCACCTGAAAGTGCTGATAGAAAAAAAAAAAAAAATCAACTATATAACCGTCTCTGCTTATTCCTTGTTATCCACTTGCTTCTCGTGTCACTGAAATTTTAATTTGCTCTCCCACATGATCTCAATGTTGCCAAACCCATTGGGTACTTTATTTGACTTTCCACAGAACGTCTCCCTGTTGACGACTCCCCTCTTTTCCCTAGGCTTCAGTAACATCACTGCCTCTTGGTTTTCCTCCTATCTGTCTGGTTGTTCCACTTCATTCTCCCTTACAACATCCTTTTTCTTTGCCTGCCCCTTAAATGTCAGGCACCCAACATTACCATCCTTGGCCCTCCTCTCTTGCCCCCCCCAAAATCAAACACATTTGTCTCTATCACTTCAATTATCATCTGCATGCTGATGATGCCCAAAAGCTACATCTCTAGGTCAGACCTCCAACTAGAACTCATTATCCTTCCCCCAGTTCAATCTGCTTCTATTCCTATGAGCCTTTCTTTCGTGGCTAGCACCAACAACTACAGAATTCCGAAGGCAGAAATATGGAGGTCAATCTTGGTATTCCTTCTCCCTCATATCCATATCCAATCAGTCACCAAATTCAAAAGTTTGTAAAATATCTCTAAAATCAGCCCCTTTCTTTCAGGACTCCCTGATGTGACTTCAGTTCAGGCACCAGCATTACTGCCCTCAATTGTTCTTTGCTCCTGTTCTCTATAAAGCCCCCAGAGTGGCCTTTGTAAAAAGGTAAATCAGACCATTTCACTCTGCTGTTTACTATCTTGAATGGCTCCCCCACTATGTTCACAATAAAATCCCAATTCACACAAAAAGTTTTTTCTATAATATAGCTCCTACATACTTATTCAATCCCATCTCTCTCCACTTAACTTTTCATACCTATAATATGGTCATATATAAATACTGAAGATTTAGAATGCACCATATTTTCTTTTACTTAAGTGATACATGATGCTTCTTCCTTTTCCTGAAATACTCTTCCAATATTTTTCTTTTTTTTTGCCCTGTCCACCTCTTATTCCTTCTTCAGGCCCAAAGCAGACTTTTACCCCAAGATCTGGTACTCTAAATCAAGAGTATTCTTTTTATGTCCTCTGACAATACCCAAGCTTTACTGTCATCACATTCTTGTTATAATTATCTGTTAACTTCACTGTTATCTGTTAACTTCAAGGAACTGTGAGCTCCTTGCGGACAAGGACTTTATCTCATTCAGTTTTGTATACAAAGCTGAGACAGTGCGTGTGGCATACTGCACTCTCCAAAATGGCCTCAACAATATCTCCATCACACATGCCCTTCTTACCACAAAGACTCTGACTCTTCTTTCACTGAGAAGTGGGGCATATGTTCTCTCCACTTGATTTTGGGTGAGTATGTGACAATGGTGAAAGGGACATTACGTGACTTCTGAGGCTAGGTCATACAATCAGCTTCCTTCTGGTTTCCTTAGAACATATACTCTTGAACCTAGGCACCTCAAGCTGTAACAAACATCAAGCAACCCAGAGACAGATCTACAAGAAGATAAACAAGAGCTCAGTTGAACTTGCAGCCAGCAGCACCCAAACTGCAAGTCATGTGGGTGAACCACTTAGGAAGTGGATCCTAATGCCTCTAGCCCAACTGTTACAGTTTATGATACGTGGAACAGATAAGCCTTCCCCACTGAACTCTTCCCAAACAGAGATTCATGAGCAAATGAATAATTGGTTGTTTTAAGCCTTTAAGTTTTGCAATGATCTGTTACATAGCAATAGATCATCAGAATAATGCCTGTCATAAAGTACACACACAGTGGAGTATAGATATGCAAAACACGTACTAACACATATACATAAAGTTTAGTGAATCAATGAATACATTTTCCAAATCAATTTTACTCCATAAGTTAGATTTGGTGGACAGAGGAGAGATTGTTGCCAAATATTTTAATTAGAATAGTTAAAGTATCTTACCTTTTTTATCATTACAAAAACTGATTCAGAAAATCAAACACAAGAAATATATAAATCAAGGTAAATGTCCTCGTAATCACCACCCAGTTCAAGAAACAGAACTTTGCCAAATACTGCAGAAGGCCTCCAGGTGACAGACAGGTCCCAGTCACAACCACCTATATCCCTTCCTCCAAGGTTACCACTATCATGTCTTCCACAGTAAATCACTCACTTGCATTATTTTTAGTTTTTAGTGTGCATCCCTAGACACTATACTTTTAGTTTTGAACATTTTAAAAATTTTATTTAATGTATCTTTAAGCATCTTTTAATCAATAAGTTCCCTCTCCATCCCTATATTTTCCTTACAATTCAGCTGTTTAAAGACCCAGCCATTTTGGATGGACCTAGGTTCTGTCATACAGAGTGAAGTAAGTCAGAAAGAGAAAAACAAATATCGTATGCTAACATTTTATACATACATATATATATATATATACACATAATCTAAAAAAAATTGGTTCTGAAGAACCTAGGGGCAGGACAGGAGTAAAGACGCAGACGTAGAGAATGGACTTGAGGACACGGGGAGGGGGAAGGGTAAGCTGAGACGAAGTGAGATAGTGGCATGGACATATATATACTACCAAATGTAAAATAGATAGCTAATGGGAAGCAGCCACATAACACAGGGAGATCAGCTCAGTGCTTTGTGACCACCTAGAGGGGTGGGATAGGGAGGGTGGGAGAGAGATGCAAGAGGGAGGGGATATGAGGATATATGTATACATATAGATGATTCACTTTGTTATACAGCAGCAACTAACACAACAATGTAAAGCAATTATACTCCAATAAAGATGTTAAAAAAAAAAAAAAAGACCCAGCCATTTGACTCAGAGTTTTCCACAGCGTGAATGTGATGATTTCATACTCATGGGGCAGTCCAACATGACCTCTGTCCTCTTTTCTACAAACTGGCAGCTAGGATCAGAGGCTAGACAACGTCTGGTTCTCTCTTTTTGTGATGTTAGCTGCTACTGATGATCAATGTCTACATCCACTAAATCATGGGGTATTGTAAAATGGTGGTATTTCTTCAAATTCTATCATTTGTTTCCCATTTATTAGTTGGAATATTTCTATAAAAAGATGCTTTCCCTCATCAATTATTTGGTTAATCAGCAATTATCTGGTAATACAGTTCATATAGGAAAGGCAGGATAAATGTTTAACTGTTTTATATGGATGTATTTTTTAAATTCAAAGTCTTTGAAACAAGAATTACAAACAAATCAAGATAAGTTTAAATATACTCATTAATGGAATAATAACAATGATGGTGGTGATTAAGGTAAATATAATCAAAGCGAATATATAACAAACTTTTTTAAAGGGCCCTACATATATTAACTCACATAATCCTCACAAACAACTTCATCAGACAAGTACTATTATTTTCTCTTTTTTAAAGATGAGGACACTGAAGCACAGTTAGTAAATGACTGAAACAAGATAGAGGCATGGGTAATGTCTTTATCAGCATTTAAAGGTGGTCCAGAAATAAACATACACATATTCTCAAGTTCACTGATGTATTTCTATGGAGTCTTATAGGGTTATCTCCATTTAGCACCATGATATTTAGCTATGTGACAAAGAGAAATGATTCCATAAAATACTTAGAAAGTGGATAATCAAGGGCTGACGCTACACTAAACCTAGCCCTACTTATCTATAACTCTTTTAAATTCTTTTCCTTGGTCATCTTCAACTTCCCATCTCTCTTTGGATGGGAAGTTTTAATTCAAGTAGATGTTTTAAGTTTTTTTCTTATCCCTAATTTGTCCAAATTTCTAATATGAAAGTTCTTTTTCTGACTTAAGAAAATTCGTATTTACTTTTCTGGCTTAAAATAAGTTATTCCAGCTTGGGCTTCAATTAAACTTATATTACAGTACCTAATGCATTGATATAAGCTAATAACTATGTTATTATAAAGATAAATTATAATTATTATTTTGCAAAGGTTAACATGAGAAATTGGCTCTAAAATCTTTCATTGCAATAAAGTTTTCTAAATGTCTGCTGAGATAGAAAGTTCCAAAGATACTACATAAAGTAATAATCTCTGTATCAGAACAAGGTATTTTAACTGGGTCTCTACAATTTAATGTATACAGATATTTGCTCTACCATTTACTCATGTTTACTTGTAAAAATTATTCTTCAGAAGTCCATTTATTTGAATTACAAAAATACCATAATACTGGAAAAGATTTTAAAGAAAAATCAAGATACATAAATTAGATACTGGCTGGCATGTTATACATACTTCTCATTATTTTAAAGCTTTTACACAAGAGTGAAGGAGTAAAATGTATAACAGAAACTACACCAGCCAATGGATACTTAGCAAATCAATTCAACCAGCAAAGTACTCAAGCACACTGCATCATCTGACTGGTAAAGATTCTTGAAAAACTAAGTTTAAGTAAAACTGTATTTTTAAAGATTCAAATCTGCTAGAAATAACTTTGGTTACAGAGTTTATCCTTAAATTCTTATAACCTTAACAAAAAGCATCGTTACTTAGATAATATGAAGTGTAAAAAATTAAAAAGAACTCATTATTTTGAAATGCATGTTGAAGAGAGATAAAGAAATGAAACAAAGTAGGTTGCACAGATACAACACTAATCATTTGGCCTAATACTAACCAGAATGCATAAGAGTATAAAGACAATGTTTTCTTAACCAGTTTTGCTTTTACATTAACGATACTTATATAAACCAGGACAGAAAAAAATGTACAAGTACATGGATTAAATCTCATGTGGCTAGTCTGGATGAGACCTATTACTGATACCATTTCATACTTCTCCCTTCAACAGGCATGTACCAGTTTATTAAAATTCATCTGACAGATAAATATAAGAATGTAATTTCACCAGAAATGCAACATGTAGTTCTCTTAAATAAGACATTTGGTACAGATTTAAATGAGAAATCTGTGTGGGATGGCTATTCGTGATTAGCTAACTGGACTATTCAAGTACAGTTATTACATTTACCAAATAATAATACATTTTCACTTGAGACTTAAACAATATTATCACTTTCTTCATACTAAGGGTAAATAAGTATACCAATGAAGAATGTCAATCTTCACAAATATAAATAATTAAATACAAGTCATCAAGATAAAAAAGGGATATTCTACTACATAGAATTAGTTCAAACATAGAGAAAGTATTCAATATACTTTTAGACATTGCATTATGAAGTTGCTATGACAGTCTATGAAAATTTACAAACTATTACTAATAGGCCTACAAATGTATTTTCATATACAATTCTCAATTATACAATTTCCTAAACATTCATTACCATTCCCTGACTACTGACAAATGTTTATTTTGGCATGTAATATTAAAAATAAATTTTTAAAAATTTAAAAACTATATTTAAAATCTGCCTTTTTGAAAAAGAAACTATATTACCTAAAAAGACATGCTTAATATTTTTGCCATAAAAGCAATAAAAAGATTAAAATAACAAATTACCAGCAATATTATATTGGCTGGCACATTTTTTTCTCTAAAGGGTTGGACAGGAAATATTTTAGGCTCCTGGGTCACATGGTGTCTGTCACCCCTACCCAACTAGGCTGAAGCCTGTGTTCCAATAAAACTTTATTATGGACACTGAAATCTGAATTTCATATAAATTTTACATATCACAAAGTAGTCCTTCTTTCGATTTTTTTCAACCATTTAAAAATGTAAAAATAATTCTTAGCTCATAAGCCACCCAAATATAGATAGCAGGCCAGATTTGGCCCATGGGCCATAATTTTCCAACCCCTATTATGTCACTTAAATTACAGAAACTATACAACAAAGGCTATATAAGCAGTTGTTAAGAGGACAGATTCTACAGTCAGACTGGGGGCATTCGAATCCTAGCTCTCCTACTTGCAATCTATATCAAGTTGCCTAACTGTCTGTACATCAATTTCTTTCTCTATAAATTGAGAATAATAATAGTACTGCCTATTCGGAATAATAATAGTTCTGCCTAATAGGGTTGCTGTAAGGATTGAATGTGGCATGAAAAGGACTAAGCAAAGCTCCTAGCACCCAATAACTAGTTAACCCTCTCTAAATATGCTGCTGCTGCCATAATAAAAACACAGGAAAAGTTCTATCTCATAAAAGTACACATTATAATATGCAAAGGCTTTCTACTTCCAAATGTCCACAGGCAAAATTAGAGAAAAATCTTTTAAAAAATAGTTATAGTTATAACATTTCAGAACTGGGAGATACCATAAAACTAATCTTGTTTCACCAGAAGTTCAAAGATGTTTTTGGTTCAAGTCTGAGTTAAAGTCAAAACCAGGACTAGAATCAAGTGTCTCCATCTGTATTATGAGACCAGAAAGTCCTGTGTTTATTGTATCTTTGTAGCAATTTCGTAGACATTTACTGACCAAAATTTAAACAACACTCCTTTTTGAGGGGTTTGGAAAAGAGTATTTGGGAAGTATGAGGTCAGGGGCTGGCAAAAACTACTCCAGGCAGACAAAATAGCACAGTGATTAAAAGCAAAAATTTGGTATCAAAGCTGGATTTAAATTTTGCTGCTTGACCCACATAACCTTGGGCTAATTTATGTAATATTTTGGGGGCTCACAGAATAGGTACTCAAAAAATATTTGAATGAAAGGCCGAAATAACTAGGCTTCTCTCAAAGTTAAGGGTCTCACCCACAACCAAAGCTTCAACTTTTGAAAACTTTCTTGATAATTAAAGAGAATAATACACAGCTGTAATGGGTTGGATGTGACACCCTCCCCCAAAAGATATGTCCACCCAGCACCTGTAAATGTGACCTTTCTTGGAAAAAGCATTTCTGCAGATATAAGTAAATTAAGGATCTCAAAATGAGATCTTCCTGGATTGTCCAGGTGGGTCCTAAATCCAAAGACAAGCTTCCTTATAAGAAGACTTAAACAGAAGAGGAAAAAACACAGAAGAGAAGGCAATGTGAAGAAGGGAAACAGAGATTGCTGTGATGTGTCCACAGGTCAAGAAATGCCAGGGTTTGCCAGTAGCCAACCACCGGAAGCTACGAGGGAGACATGGAACTGTTCTCGCTCAGAATCTCCAGAAGGAACCAACTCTGCAGACACCCTGATTTTTAACTTCTGGCCTCTAGAACTGTGAGAGAATAAATCTATGTTGGTTTTAAGTCAGCAAGTTTGTGGTAATTTGTAAGAGCAGTCCTGGGAAACTAATATACAGCTGACAAAGAATCACTGAATATTTACCTTGTAAAGTGATCATCAGCTACTCTAAACATAAAAAAAAAAAAAAATCACCCTTATATGAATTCTATTCATCAGGAAAACTGGTTAAAAATTGCATTATTCTCATAAATTCTATACAGTGAGATTAAAATGTGCATATATGCATTTTTTATTGTTCATTCCCCGCTCCAGGTTTTAGAACCTAATCTCTGACCAGAGACAAGGTTGCTGACCAGCAACACCTTGCCCCCAAATCCACTATCAGAAGTACAGCTGCAGTCCCAAAGACAGTTTTTCTCAACAGGAACCCTGATAACTCCAGAAACTATACAGCAATATGCACAGCTCAGCAGTAGCAAGGTCACAGCACTGTCTCCCTCTGGCTCTTCATTCATTTACAGTACAGTAGCTGGAACAGTGGCTAACTTTTTTATTTGCTTTGCTAGCATCTATTTTCATACTAATTACCAAATGCGGTTTTCACATTTTGGGGTCCATTATTGTTTCCGATAATAAGGTGCCAGAAAAGAAAGAAGGAATTTCAAAGGCAACCAACTACTAAGAAAAAAAAATAAGTTGATTAGTATAAGTTTACACAGATAGGACATGTAGTAAAAAGATTAACATTGAAAATAAGTATAAAAATTACTGGGCCATAGTCCTTATTCTATCACACTTTTTTCATGTTTTATATAGGATCAGCGTTAGAAGGAATCTTTCAAGCTAGAGATTTTTCTACTTCAAACTTTTCACTCATAACAGTTGAGAAAATGGAAATCAGAGTAGGTAAGATGACTTGACTCATGACACACATATGATGACAAAGCTAACTCCTTTTTCCATTGTAACACATGGCCTAGATTACATCCACAAAGTCAACCAAATGCTGGGCATTGGTCACTCATTCAAAAATTTAGGGTGGGGTGGGGAGGAAAGGCTCTAATGACATTGAAGTAGAAACGTTACATTGAAACAATTACTACATTCAAATTTATAACATTTAGTATAAAACTGTTGTTCATTTACACCCAAAAAAGATGCACTATTTTGAATACCATATCTCAAGGAATGTAATAAAAACAGAAAAAGACCAGTAAATCTTAATTAAAAATAATTATAAGACTGAGGAATGCTGCTAATATGAAGATACACACACACACACACACACACACACACACACACACACACACACAGAGCCATTTTGGGACCCGAAATGGTGAAATGTTAGACATGATTGAAATTGTATCTGTATCAGACAGACAAAATTATCTTTTTTTTTTTTTCACTAAAGATAAAACACTAAGATAGGGGAGAGGCCTTTGAATACAGATACAGGAAAGTTTGGATCCACATGTCAGAGATGCTTCATTCAGTGCCTAAAAATTCATTAAATCTCAAAGTAGTGAGAACCCAAATGATTTTAAGTATTTTCAAATACATGAATAAAACATCACTATTGCTAAAGTTTTAGGGGCTATGTCAAAGAAGACAGTCATAATACACTGCTTGAAGTCTCTGTGAAAAAAACATTGACATGCTTAGAAAATGGCCCTAACACTGAAGGTAGCTAACATTTATTGAGCACTAACTACGTGCCATGAACCATGGACCCTGTCCATGAAGTCTTCTGTACATTTAATCATCTATAACACTATATAGCAGGTCCTGTTAGCCTCACTTCATAGATTAGAAAGCCAAAGTTTGGAGTGGGTAAATAACTTTTGCAAGGACAATAAGAAGTTCTTACTCAGAATACTAATTCTTACACTCAAACCTGTAATGTAATCTAAATCACATCATTTGTTCTCTTCCCTACACTGATTGGGTAGCAACAATATAATTTATAGAACCAAAGGATTAATATCTAGAATTGTTTTAAATCAGCTTCAGCGCTCTAAGAATTATATATAGATTCAAAAAATTACCAACAAATTGTCTTAAGGCTTTAAAGGTACAAAATAAAATCAAATAGCTAATTATCATATCTTAACGCATAGAAATTAATACTTTTTAAAAGAATAACTTCCTTTAAAACTAAATGGCACTAATGAGATGCCTCATTTGACCATATCTTTAAAAAAGATTATCCTCACAAATCAAATTTGTATTTCTGTTTTCTTACATAGTTCAAAATGAACATAATCTGGCCTTATCTTGCTGAGTCAAAACTATAAGACTCCGTTTTGGAATTTCTTCTATCTGTATTTTGTGCCTTTTTTTTTTTCCAGATTCCTCCCTTGGTGTTAAAATATGGGTTATCACTTACTGCTACTGACAATTCTTGATTCGACTCCTCCCCCTCTCCTCCACCACCCCACGCCTGCACTCGCTATTTACCATTTGCTCTTTCTAATCTACAGTACACTGAGAAATCATGAAAATAAGTTCATTAGAACTGCTGCTAAATAAGAGTAGAAAATTCTAAGATTCTTTCTGATCTTTATTATGTGAACTTAGTCACATTCATCTGTGAAATCCAAATAGATCATTTTTTCTCCTACTTCTAGTTTCAGAGTAGAGGTCACAGAAAGAATGACCTATGGAGAAACTGGGTGTTTTTCTATTTGTTTCTAAGTGTAAAACTCTACCTGCACGCCTTAAATTTGGGTAGTATTTCCAGGTTTTTACTACCATCCTGGAAGAAGGTATTGCCAAATCTCCTAGTCTCTATTCAGTTTTCATTTTGCTTGAGCTCTGTGGAAGGCAGATTTCTCAAATGGTCTCTAAAGTTCCCACCCCTTCGCATGCACATCCCGCATTATCACTAGGACAGTGATATGGTGGATTTCACGCCCATGATTAGGTTATGTTACGTGGCACAGCTGACTGTAAGAAAGGGAGAATATTCTGAGTATGCCTGACCCAATCAGGTGAGCCCTTAAAAGAGACTGGCCTCTTCCTGAAGGCAGAGACTTAAAGCTTAAGAGAGATTCAGTGTGAGGAAGGTTCTCCATTGCCGGAGGGGACTACATGGCAAGGTATTCTGGTGGCCTCTGTGAGCTATAAGTAGCATCCAGTTGTCAGCCAGCAAGCAAACGAGGACCTCAGTCCTCAAATGCAAGGAACTGAATTTTGCCCCAACCACATGAGCTTGAAGAGGACCCCCATGCTTCAGATGAGAATGCAGCCAGCCAACACACTGACTTTGACATCATGAGACCCTGAGCAAAGAGTTGGGCCAGGCCTGGACAACACAGAACTGGACCCACAGAACTGTGAACTAATAAACAGGTCCTGTTTGAAGCCATTAAGTTTGTGGTGATTGGTAACACAGCATAGAAAACTAATCCAAGCTTTCTCAGCATTTGTGTCTTACTGATGGCTCCTCTCCTGAAATGCTTCTTTGTGTGACTCTCCTCTTTCCTCTCTCTTGTCCCTCCTTAGTCTCCATTGTGAGCCTTACTTGCTCTACCCACCCAGTTCTCCAAGCTTCTGGTCTTAGCCTTTTCCTCATACTGTACCATCTTCCTGTGTGATCACTCTCATTTTTTAACAAATGTTTGTTGAACAACTACAGTATTCCAGACGGTAATGCAGGCTCTAGGGAGCTATCAGTGAAAAAGGCAACAGAAAAAAACTCCTGCTCCTGTGGGGTGCTCACTGATTCTACGATAACCAAGGCAGCCTCGTCTCCTGTGTTTCAGACTCAAATCACCAGCAGTTTTTTAGGAAACTCAGACTCAGAGAGGTGAGGTAACATGTCTAAAGTCCCTCATTCTGGACTTAATCTCAAATACATCTTATTCTTAAATATTCTGAAACTGTTTCCTCAAGTGAAACCTCACTTCTTCATCCCCTTCACTCCTAGGTCCATTGCAACCTAACCTCCTTCCTCCCCCATCCACAGAAACAATTCTCTTTGAGCTCACTAAGGACCTCTTAAGTTGCCAAAATCACAGAAAGCTTTTCAGCCTTATCTCTCCACTGCACTGTTTACTCTTTTGTTCTTGTATCTTTCAAATTACCCTACTTTCTTCTTTTTCTCTCACTCCCTCTTTAATTACACTGGACACTCCCAAGTCTTAATCTCCAGCTTCAGAAGGACATCCCAAACTGCCTGCTAATCATCTCTACAAGAAAGTTCAGGACACCTCAAATTTTAAACATCCCAAACTGAAATCACTCGCTCCCATCAGCCTGCTCCTACTGCTCTGGGCACTTGGTGAGCGAAGCCAGTATGACCTCAGTCACCTATGGTAGCCACCCTCCACTCCACCTATGTCTCTCCCTCTCACTCACTCATAGAGCCAGTTAGTCACTCGTTCCTGCTCACTTAACACCACCACCCCCAAATCATACTTGCTTTTTTTTTCCTTAGAAAAATCTATAATAATTTATAAAATATAAACTAACACTTGACCAAAATCTAAGTTAGATGGTAAAGTTTACATGAACTATCAGCTAACTGTGGAGTTCAAAAATTTTATGTTTGCAATAAGTATTCTGTGCTTATTGCAAAGATGAATAATGGCATAGATTTGTGATTAAGTAGAGAACTATAATTTTAAAATAAGCAGTATTTTGCCTACCACTTTTTATAAACATTCTCAAAAAAAAAAATACATGGTTTACTACTGGGCTTAAAGTATTCTTAACCTTGAAACAAGGCCATATTCTGGAACAATTTTTTCAACAGGTCTTCTTATTTTTTTTTTTTACATCTTTATTGGAGTATAATTGCTTTACAATGGTGTGTTACTTTCTGCTTTATAACAAAGTGAATCAGTTATACATATACATATGTTCCCATCCACCCTCCCTATCCCACCCCTCCAGGCGGTCACAGGGCACCGAGCTGATCTCCCTGTGCTATGCGGCTGCTTCCCACTAGCTATCTACCTTACATTTGGTACTGTATATATGTCCATGCCTCTGTTCCCTAGATTCACAGAGAGCCCGTCATCAGCAAGCCATAAGAGTCTTGATTTCTCAAGCTCAATTCCATAAGATGCTCATGTATCTTAAATACACGTTAACTTAAATACAAAGGAAAAGCTAACCTTTCATTGGGTGAAATAATGCAATAGCTAAACCATGTAACCGAGGATTTCTGGAATTCTAGTAAACAGTAACTCGAATGGTGTCTCGATTATACCTGGAAACATATAGTTATGATAGGAATTCACTTACAAGATTTAGCTTTATCTAATGAAGTATTTGCCCTTGGTTCCATAATCACTTAAAGTGAATTAGCAATAATAATTCTGTAATCTACTTTCGTGTGTTTTGTTAATTCAAGATTATTTTGTGGGGGGGCAAAGAGAAGCTTTAAGGTGGCCAATGCTTTCTTGCTACCACCAAACAAAACAAGAGACAGCAATTTTTACTGATTATTGCAGGATATACACCTCTATAATATTAGAAATTTAGAAATACTTTACCTGCTGTGATTGAGTAAAAAAGCTAAAAAATATTTCATGCCATTCCTCTTTCACCAGTTCCCTCAGGGCTACTAGAGTCTATATTTTGGGATGAATTTTCAACATATATCCAATGTTTTCAGATGTCTCTAGGTATGTTTCTCAATCAGAATAAAGTTTATATAATATTTTTTAAATACATAGAAAAGCATAACAAAAAGTAAACTATAAAGACCCCAGGGATTATTTGGCTAAATGACTAGATACAGAGCCTAAAGTATTCACCTATCATTCATCCTTTTGGTTTATTTTATAATTTTGACCATACTTTCTACCACTTCCACTCTCTCTCATCCTCTTAAGAAAAAAGCAAAAACAGTTTTAATAGATGTATACTTTCAAGGCAGATGCCATACAAAAATTACATCACTGATAGCTAGAAGAAATCATTTTTCAGAAATTAATTAGAAATTGAGCATATAAAGCAATAACCTAAAATTATAAAATTAGCAAGGACAATCTGAAATATGTACAATTACCTTGTTTTCTCTTAATATATGTAAAATTTGCCCTTAAAATCCTGAAATCTTTGTTTTTGTCCTTATGAAAAAGATTGTCCTACAATAAATCTCAAGAACTCACCAAATTAACTACTTTCATAAATACTGTTATCATATCACCAAACACTGAAATACATATATAACTTTAAAACATCTTGTGACACTCTGTCAATCTGCAGAGGCAATTAAGTCTTCCAAATAATTCAACCAGAAACTAGAGAGCTGGGGG
Organism: Leucopleurus acutus; assembly: GCF_964270905.1. Classification (NCBI taxonomy): domain Eukaryota; kingdom Metazoa; phylum Chordata; class Mammalia; order Artiodactyla; family Delphinidae; genus Leucopleurus; species Leucopleurus acutus. The sequence continues at coordinate 87,509,404 of NC_139145.1, forward strand.
GGAGGGAGAATACCATGCCTTCAAAATATAGATATTTATAAAAGCAAAATGTGATAGCCAGATTTGTTAATATTAGAATCAATAACATCTATTGACGCATTAAAATTATTCTACCTTAAAAATCTTAGTGCCACACAAGCTCCTGTGGAGGCAAGCACCTTCTAAAACATACAAACGAATAATAACAGTGAAAATAGCAGTACTATTCCAAGTCACATTTTTCTATTTTCACTAAAATTTTACTTATTCCTTCAGTCAGAATTGCACTAAACTATATGTGGCAAAAATATGTCTAAAACTAACCTAACCAAATAAGGTTTTGTGTTTCTTATAAAACAGGAAAGTAAGCAGTCCAGAGCTGATGCCAGAAACTCAAGAGGAACAAGGGCCAAGGAACTCTCTTCCACGTTTAAGAGAAATTCTCTTGTCCTAAACTTGCTTACTAGCTACCATCCCTCGGTCAATACTATTTTTTGATTGATGAACATAGAAACTAAGATTTTGGATGGATCTTCCACATGAATGCTAAAGTCATCCCAAATACCTATGGGGTAGAAAAACAGACAATGAACCAGAGAACACATTCTTTGATAAATGAAGAGGAATGACCAAAAACATGAAAGAATTCAGCAATGAGAAGGAGTAAATGTAGTACAACCAAACCCCACAAGCCTTGAAAACACAGAGGCTTTCACATCAAGTGAAGGAATACAAAAGGCAGTATTAAGGAACACTTCTCAACACTGAGCTATACTGGATATGAGAGGATGAATCCTCTCTTGAAAAGGAAGTTTGCTTACCAGAATAAGATTCCAGGGGGCACAGTAAAAAATTTTTGAAAAGATGAGAGTTGCATGAGGATGCTTAAGGGAAGTGAAAATACAGTAAAGAATGAATCTGCCATATACAACACAGAATTAATATGACACTAATTGACAGAGGGAGCAGACGGCTAGCGACAGCAACGTGGGGGGCAAAAGTTTAGCAGAAGACGACAAACTAGGCCTGGACCTTTTACCAGAATCTGACTTTCTGGTAAAAGGGGATGGCTCCTGCCTAAAATGAACACTTATGAGTCAGTATGTATCTTACGGTGATAAGGATTCACTGGAAACATCATAAAATAATATCAGAGAGCAAGAACCAAAGAAGTCAGAACACCCTATGAAAGGAGGATAAATAGTGACTCCATAAGAATACAGGACCCTCCTTTAATCAATTCAGGTACAGAATCATCACATAAGCTAGTAGAGGTAGATCTGAATATGTGTGTGTCTGAGTGGGTATAGTAACATCTGACTAAGCAGACTGATGATAAGTGTTTAAATGCTTAAAAGTATATTTATAGATTTATCATAAGTCTAAAAGATCTCATTGTATTTAGGCCAGCATTAGCTAATAACCAAAGATAAATTATTACAGTTATGGGTGGAAGTTCACAGGTATGAGAGTTCAATAAGTATCTACTTGAAGACAGTGTGCATACCTATACTTAATGTCTACTTGAGGATGGTGCCTGATAGCCATCAACACAAAAACTCTTACTCTTTACTTTAGGATAGTGTAGGAATAATGCATGACAATGTAGAAATTTATATAATAGTTAAATAACAAAATTTTAACCTTTTCCAGTTTATTCTGAAAACATGCAGCAGAGCTGACACAAAAGATAAAAATTAAGAGGATTAAAAACAATTTCAAGAACAGTAAATAAAAAGCATAAAGTTCTTTTGCAAAAACAATAAGAGATATACAAAAAATACAAATACAGAGAAATGTCAAATAAAGATCATAAAATACATCAAGAAATGAAGAGTGAAAAGGAAGCAGGACTTTATTTTAAAGCTACAGAAAATTAGAGTTGTACAAGTCACTAGCTAGCTACATGAGCCACTAATTATCTAGGGCTTCAGAGACATTGTTATATATAAAATGATAGATTAGACAAGATGACACCAATGGATTCTACATCCTGTAACGTTTTTATGACTCCTTAAATCAAGACAACACAAAACGTACAAATATAAGGAATGATTCTTATACTTATGAATAGTACTTACCCAATGACTATAAGACACTAATATTTAGAACACCATAACTTAAATATTGAATTTAGTAACATTAAAAGAGGAATCACATGTCTATTAAACTCTCTTCAAATATAAAAGAAAAAATATATGAGGCTACATAATCATCAAATGTTCTTTTTTGACATTTACCATTCTTATTTGAAGGCCAGAACTTGTTTTTCCTAATATAGTGAATCTAGAAGAATGACAGCCTAAAATATAGGGTCATTAATTAAGGGACTTGCTGGATATAGGCAATTAAATTTAAACTACAAAATAACATGTAAACATAATCCTTTACTAACAACAGATTTAAGATAGGACTCCATTCCTTTTATTTATAGAAATGATATGCTATGCACTAAAATACTAAAAAAATTAGTGTGTTCCAGGTTTCTAAATTAAACTGTAAGAATTGATTATAAATTTAGTACTAACTATACAGTTATATATCATTGTGAAAAGCTTTATCAGGTATTATCACCAATTTTTTAATACCAATCAAGAAAAATATTATTTTCCTTTGCTGACAGAAATTGAAAATAAGAAGGTAAAATTGGGCTCACCAGCCAGGAAAGAAACTGAAATCAGGAAAAAAGAAATCTTAATAGCATCACAGATTTTAAATTGAGCAATGATTCTCCTCAGATATCCAACAAAACTGCACTCTTTTCCCTTCCCATGTTTTGGAATAGTAGAAAGCACATATTTTTCTCAAATCTGAGAGGTGAATAAAGGAAACAAATAAAATAAAATGAAAATGGAAAACAAGCCCCTGTCATTTTTTAATGGGCTTGGCTTGACATCTGAGTGACAGAATTCCTTCAAAAGAATTTTGTCTACTATCATATTCAGAAGTCAAGAAAAAATATTCTTCCCATTTATAAAGAAGCAGTATAAAACAGATGATCTGTTGGACTCTGAGATCATTTCTGGGCCCTGGCTGAAGTAGGCCTGAGACAGCCTTCCCCCTTACCTGTTCTCTTTTGACTTCGGATGTGGAAGGATAGGAAGCCTCAGAGCTGTACTTTAAAGTACAGGTTTTACAGGACTGGGAGTCAGAACTAGGATCCGGCCTACCCTCACAATGGGAACATCTATTTTTCTTCTCCATCTCAAATCTCAACCAAGAGCTGATGATAGTGGGCCCACAGAAGCCAATTTGTCCACAGACCTTCCTGTCTGAGCCAAAAGCAAGATAGAAAAGGCACAGATCTGGACCTCCTATTTGACGCTAACTCCCCCTGTTGGCATGGAAGTATACCAGTCAACTCTGGATGAAAGGAATTGACATATCCAACAAATGTTATTGGTTTATTGAGCAATAAAGAGGAAATCTTCATGCATTAAGTGAAGATCCATTACTTAAGAAATAAATCTATTTTGTAATTGATATTTTGAATAAAATACCTTCCTATTCAACCTGTAGAAGTCATCTGCTTCAGAACCCTGGATCTTGAGATCTCTGAGAACAGACCAAACTTTCAAGCACTTCTTGAAACAAAACCTTGCAAGGGTAAGCTGGGACGAAGTGAGAGAATAGCATTGACATATACACACTACCAAATGTAAAACACATAGCTAGTGGGAAGCAGCTGCATAGCACAGGGAGATCAGCTCAGTGTTTTGTGTCCATCTACAGGGGTGGGATAGGGAGGGTGGGAGGAAGACGCAAGAGGAAGCGGATATGAGGATATATGTATACGTATAGCTGATTCACTTTGATATACAGCAGCAACTAACACCAACAATGTAAAGCAATTATACTCCAATAAAGATGTTTAAAAAAAAATCTTGCAAAAAGCTTTGCTAAAAAAGCCTTTCTTAATCCAGTGCTTTTTAATTAATTTTACTGAGGTATAGTTCTCCAATTCTTTATAGTTCTTCTGATTCACAGAGAAAGAATCTAAATTACACACAAATGATCTTTAAGGTCTAAATAAAAATTAAAGATTTCCTGACAGGAATGTGTTGAGCTTAACAACATACAATGAGGTGAAAGGGCTGGAGAAGCAGTAGAGGGTTCGGGATACTTAAAGCATAAACGTTTAATTTGAAAATAGGGCTACTATCTTGTTAATCTGTTCTATAATAGTTTGTTCATTGCTATATAAATCCTTGTTCTATTCATTCATTTTTTTTTAAAAAAGAAGGTACTATGCAACCATACTAGATGCCAGTTATCATATTCAGGTACTGTGCAGCACATTCTTTAAAATGGACCAAAGTTCAAGAAACTTTACAAATAAGAAAAAATAGAAGAAGAGCAAGAGAGACATACTATACAAAAGTCTTAGTAAAACTTTCCTGGGTCACAATTATGACATAAAATCTCTTCTTTTAAACCCTTTGCTTGCCTTTCCAATTCCATGCAATTCAAAAAAAAGAAAATTAAGACTTACATCTTTGCATAATTTCCTATATTTCTCTAGCTTAAATATATACATTTTGATTTTGTTGTTATAACAATCATTCATCTTTATATCATGTTCATCAGGGAAAAGCCCCATTTTATATTTTGAGAATAATTTAATAAAATGTTACAACTAATAAATAATAATAGACAACATGGGGTAGGGAGCTCCTTATAAGCCAGGCATTGTTTAAAACGTTTTAGGTGGATTATCTCATTTAATCCCTCACAATAACCCTTATGAGAAAGGTTCTATCACAAGCCCTAGTTTACAGAAGAGAAAACTGAGGCACAGAAAAGTTAACTAACTTGCCCAAGGTCACACAGCCAATAAGCGGTTAACCCAGGATTCAAATCTAAGCAACTCTGCTCCAAAAATCTATGCAATTAACCTATATTATGCTTCTTGGGCTAAATCCCTGCTCCATCTCACCAAAAGTATTCTGTTGCCAAAATGGAGTCTCAAAGGATGCATTAGCAATTTATTAATTTTGTCTTTTTGCTATAGGTTGACACACTCAAGAAACAATGAGTTTTGATTCTCAATATTCTTTCCTTTGTTTCAATTTTTCTCTAAACCATTTTAAACATACAATTTGTAGTTTTACACCTACATAGAGTTACTTATATTTTCCTACCTTCCTTTATGTCCTGTGTGGTTTTATTTATTTATAGTTTCAATATTCATTGAGCATTTACTAGATGCCTGGCATATGAATTCACAGGCTCATAAAATCACAAAACTTTAAATCCTGAAACAATCTTGGAGATAAATCAAAATTAATGTTCACAGTCAAGGAATATAAAATCTAGAGAAGCTAGATTTCTTGCTTCTTGGTCCAGCCCAGAAAAAAAGCTAATTCAGGTATTTCTCCTGTGATCATCTGTACCCACTGGTTTTCTCTTCACAACTAGAAAAATTTGATGTCATCTAGATACCCCACTAGGCAGTCTTTCAGGTCACTTATATAGATAATAAGTACAATGGATGTTGTATTAGTGTCCTAGGTCTTCTGTTAACAAAAATACCACAAACTGCATGGCTTAAAGGAAAAGAAATCTGTTTTCTTACAGTTCTAGAGGCTATAAGTCTGAAATCAAGGTTTTGACAGGGTCATGCTTCCTCCAAAACTCTGAGGAACTTTCCTTCCTTGCCTCTTATGGCTTCTGGTAGCCCCAGGTAATCCTTTGTTTATAGCTGCAAGGGTAAGCTGGTAACTCCAATCTCTGCCTCGGCCTTCACATGGCTGTATTCCCTGCAGGTCAGTCTGTCTTTTCTTCTAATAAGGACACCAGTCATATTAAATCAGAACCTGCCCTAATAACCTCATCTGAACTTGATTACATCTACAGACCCTATTTCCAGTTAAGTAAAGTCATACTCACAGGTACTGGATATTAGGATTTCAACATATCTTTTTGAGGAAACAATTCAACCCATAACAGATGGGATTATTAATTGCTAAGGTATCTTTATCTTTACAGTTTTCCAGTTAAATAAATATCTGTTTATTCCTACCCTCTGATTTCTGATTTTAAATCTTTTCTTGGGCCATGCTAAAAGTATACTTCCCACCCAATGGTGACTTAATATTTAGCAATCTTTCGTAAAGAACATTGCCAAGTCTTTCCTAAAACCTAAGTAGATGATTTTTCTGTACCCTATTACCTTCATATAAAAGAACTCTAAGAATAATCAGGCATGATTTTTTCCTTAGAAAATATTCCCTTTCCCCTAGAAGGTTTTTTTACTTAAATATGTGATGACTCTATTTGTTATTATGAATTCTAAGAACTTGTGCAATATTCAGAAAATACTTACTAAGCCTCCTCTATTTGCCAAGTACTGCTCAAGGCCAAGGAAATCAAAGTAAACAAAATGAAAGTCCCTGTCTTCGTGGAGCTACAGGTTGGGGGGCTAGCAGGGATTATAGGGGAAGAAAATAGATGCTAAAATCATACATATGTACATAATCAAATGTCATAATTAAATGAGTTAATAACATATAAATACACATATTAAAATATTTAATGCATAGAAACGCTTAAAAGAAACCTACCACATAGTAAATGTTAGCCAACAAAATTGCAGTAGTAGCAGCAAAGAACTAGAAGTAAGGGCTATGTAAGAAGTGGAAAAGGGCAATAGGATAATGATGGCAGGGAGTAGAGGGTTAATCAAAGAGCCTATTACAGCTAGAGTAGTCAGAGAGATGTCTCAAAGGAATGACATTTGAGTTGAAATGATGAAAAGAAGGCAGTCAGGCATATGAAAAACTGGGGAAAAGAGCATTAAAGAGAGAGGAAACAGAAAGGCCCTGAGAGGAGAAGCAGTTTGGCCTGCTCAAAGGACAGTAAGATCAGAAAGGCTAGAGTGCGGAGGATGAGAAGGAGTGGGAGGCCATGCTGGGGGAGAGCTAGGCAGGGACATGATCATGTAGTTCAAGCTCTGATAAGAAATTTTATTTTGATTACACAAGGATCCCACTGGAGGGTCATAAGCAGGACATCACACAAGATCACACTGAGATCACTCAGTTACTACGTAGAAAATAAAATGTAGGAAGGGCAAGGGAGCAGACAGGTAGTCTGGAAGAAGCAGTCAGGCCACAACTTACTGTTTTATTATGATGATCACAGTGAAGATGCCGACAAGAGGTCAGATTTGGGATATATTTTAGAGATAGCACCGCGAGAACTTATGGATAGAGTGGATGTGAGATCTGTGAAAGAGTGAACACAAGGGTGATTCCCACAATTTTTGGCTTTAACAGCTGATTAAAGGTGATACCTTTAATTTACTAAGAAGTGGAATACTGTGAGAGTGGTAGATTTGAGGGTTTTGACAAGTTAAATATGAGATCATCAGTCCAATTCCTGAATGAAATAATCAAATTCTAAGTCACTCTTTTTAAATGAAGCTCACTTTAAGTATGTCTTCGTCATGCAAATGACTGTCATACATTATATATAATACCAGAAACAACAAAGAATTTTAGTTGATCTGGATAACCAAAGCATTATTTTTACATATTCAAGAACCATGTGGCAGGGTGATGACTTTTGGTAAGCATGTTAAAGATAGAAAGCCTTCACATATAAATTTCAAAACTGTATATGCATTTATTTAATTTTAAAACATAAGATGAAAAATAGCTCAATTTCAGAAACTTGGATTCTCTGACACTGAGCTCCACCTGCTGGTAGTTTCTTATCTTTAGGAATTTGTTATCTTTAGGTATTACACTATGAAAAGAATTAAAATATGTTAAGTGGAATATAGCCTCCAACATAAATACACTGAAAAATCACATTTAGGAGAAATCATGGTAACTTTTTCTTTCTTTATAGCTACCTTTTATTGAGTTTAGCTATATGCCAGGCACTGTGCTAAAACATTTTTACAAACATTATCTCATTAATTTTCAAAACAATTCTATGAGGTTTCTATGATTTGCTACATTTTACCAATAAGGATATTTACCTCAGAGAGGTTGTGTTGACCTTTCCTATAGTCATATCTTTAATAACACAGAGAGGGTCTGAACTAAGTTCTCTCTGACTATAAGTCTGTTGGCTTAGTAAACAGGCAACACTGCTTGGATAGAATTTAACCTATTGCGACAGAAAATTCTGAGTTTGAATCTGCCGCTCTTATTCTGATCAAAATCCTTACTCTCTTCAAGTTTCAGGGTTCTCATCTGAAAGGTAGGAATCACTCCTTCCTTGCAGGGTTGTTTGCCAGTAACAATAGTTTATGTCCAGCATACAGTCAGTTCCTTTCTTTTAGTAATTTTCCTTAAATGACATATTGGAGCAACCTAACATATGAGGCTTTATATGGCCAGATGTTAATGAATCAAATCCACTGTCTCTCAAAGAATAATCCTTTAGGAAATTTTAAATTTTGAATTGTAATAGATATTAAAAAGTTTGTTTAGAAAAATCCTCCAAAATGGAACATTCATATAATAGTGAGATTTTCAGCACTCTTTAACTACTTATCTTTAAAATCGATAGAGTAATTATACATAAAGCCAACAAACAAATCTACAAAGTTAAATTAAGAATAATCAACTAGAAAATAGTGAGACATCACAATTATCACAATTTATCATGAAAATTGCAAGCAAAAGTTGAAGTTTAACACTGACAATTTCCCTTTAATCATCAATAATGTTTTTTAATCCTAACAAGGGGCAAGCTTTGAATAATGTTATGGGAGTTATGTTTTCACAACGTAACAAAATTATTTTACATATATAAAATATTTCCAATAATTTAAAATATAGGTCTTCAACAATTTTTAAAGATCAGCTAATTTACTAGTAAATCCTTCTAATCTTACAGATCCACCTGCAAACAAGTATAAAATACCTACAGTTGAAAACTTTTCCCAGGGAAAATAATGATCCACTGTATAACCTAACTGCAGCTGAGAAAAACAGTACTAAGACAGAATCATTAGAATCACATCCAAGTTCATTAATTATTCTAAATCTAGATTATATTCTTGGATGAACTCCGTTTACATACAGCTGTATTCGTAGACCTCCATGGACTGATTTTGGTGTTATGGCCTCCACTTCTACTGAGGGATTCTAGATTCTGAAAGAGATGGCCTTATGAATCTTCTTCCAGCATGAGCTGTAGTGATATTGTCAAGGGCACTGTCACTGCAAAAGTCAATGTCAAAGCCTCCAGTAAGAAATTCTTTTAGAGCTAAATACAATGAAAAGCTTTGCTTCCCCTGCAATGGGACATGCCTTCTTTTATTTAACAGTAACTAATACATGACTTTATCGTCCCTTTCATTTTGGCCTTTGGGAAGCTTAGACACAAAATAATAGCTCTACTGTAGTAACTATCCAAGCTATGACCTACATAGCTTTTCCTCCAGTCTTGATATCTGTTACAACCTCCATTTTTCCTGGTGCTGATTTTATTTTTTTATTTGTATTTTGCTGTATTTTGTCATCATTAGCTACCTCAAATACTCTGAGGACTAAAGCAGGAAATGAATGAATGAGTGAATGACACAAGTATATAAACTAGCAAATATGAAATCTATACAAAAAGCCTTGCAATGTGAAGATTACAAATTCCCAGAGCTAACGGTCTTTTCGCCGAACAATTTAAAACAAACCTGATTATCTCATATTGGTGACATCATGCTCTCTGCAATCTTCAGACCCCCAGACATGGTCATTCTACTAGGTTGCCTTTCTTATAAGCAATAAAGCTGAAGCTTAAAGCATCAGCTCTTTTTCACTTCCTGTCAATCAGCTGAAGAACTCTATGGAAAAATAGGAGGACACAGGAAGGTTTCCTGTGTTCTTTGGTTTTTAACATCCTAATCCCAAATCACATTGTACATCCACAGAGCAAGAAGTCAAGCTGTCTCTGACTTTCTGACTTTGGGAGACAGGAAAGAGGCAGCATCCCTAAAAATCGTCCAAGAAGCCTATAAGAATGGCAGACGAAAATTAAATCAGGCTTTCAAATTCCCATGGAAAACAACAGATCAGCGTTTTTTCATGGTATGGCCAGTCCATGTTTGTTTTACTGCTCACATACCAAATATCTTTAGTATCTGCACAAATTATTCCATCATTGTAAAAGCATGGTCTATCTTTCAAAATAGAAATAATTATGATCTAATTCCCCAGCACAATTTTCAAATTATAATAAGTGACCACTAAATTAAAGTGAGACCTCTAAATTGTATGCTGTCATCAAATGCTAGAAAGTGCAAAGACACTTTCTCTTGGTGAGTTAAATAACCAGTGAAAAGTCAGAATCAACATGCTTGCACTACCCAGTTTTGGGGTAACTGACACTCTCTTTAGCTCCCCAAGCTCCTGATTTGAGGTACATATTATTATCTTACAATGCTTAATAAGCTACTTTCACAAGAGGCATTCAGAATTTAAAAGAGTTCTTTAAGACAAACTCCTTTGCCTAATAGTTCTCAAAATTTTTTCAACCCCAAGAGACCTGAAGGATGCAACACTTTCACAGCATGCATTATAGTTAACTATGGCTTGTTAGTAAAAGAGAAAGGTAGGGAGAAATGTAGTCCATGGAGGAAACATAATATGGGAAGGAAGAAGGTGAAGGAAGAGGGTTGACAGAGAGACAGAAGTATGGCCTGTGTAGTTTAAAAAGCCCCTCCTCGTCCCAAGTAATTCTGAAAGGACAGCCATGAACAGCCCAACACACAGACACAAACTAACACACACACACACACACACACACACACACACACACACACACACACACACACAGTGGAACATGCCTTCATTTTGGTCCCACGCTTAATTAGAGCAAATTTTTTTTCTAAAATTCTTAATTGAAGTACAAGATACATTCAGCAAAGTGTACAAATCAAAAGTGTACATTTTATGAATTTTCAGACTGAAAAGATCCTGGTAACTAGAAGATGGATCAAAATACAAGTCATTTCCACACTCCAGAAGTCCCCTGTGTGCCCCTTTCAGTCCTTCCCTCATCTCACCAAGGGTAAACCCTATCCTAACTTCCAATGTATCATAGATTACTTTTGCCTCCTTTTGAACTCTATATAAGTGGAATCACAGATTATGTAACGTCTGGTATCTTTCACTCAACATGATGTTTGTAAGTTTCACCCATACTGCTGTATATAACTGTAATTTGTTCATTCTTATAACTGCAGACAATTTCACTGGGTACATATTCCACAGTTTATCTATTCCATTGTTGACTGACATTTGGCAGTTTCCAGTTTCAGTCTATTATAAATAGTGCTCCTGTGTATATTCTTATACATGTCTTTTGCGGAACATATGTATTGATTTCTGGGTCACAGGGTGTGCCCATATCCTTTAGTAGATATTGCCAAATAATTTTCCTAAAGCGGTTGTGCTGGTTAAGATATTTTTGAGAACCCAGTGCATCCTGATCCCACTTAAATGACACAGCATACTGAGTTTCTGATTTTGCCTACCTATAAGTGATGAATATGCTAGCTAAAGCTATTTCTCTGTATCCTTTCCTTTCCATCAGTGCTATAAGGAATTTATTACTTTCTAGAACATATTCTAGAATAATTTACCCCTCTACATTAACTGAGTAGGTGTTTTGTTTTGTTTGGTGCTTATATGCCAAGGAAAATATAGAAAAGGAGTCAAACATTTGACCGGAATCTAAACACTGATGATTTCATCTCTTCAAGCACGTTGAAGAAAAATTTATCGAGCACCTACTCTTTGCCAGGTACTGTCTTTAGCACCAGAAGCTTTATATAGAATTTTAAGAGATGAGGTACTTATAATAATAGCATAAATGAAGCCAGGGCATTTTCATTCACAATGCTATCATCTACTGGCCTCTCAGACACTCTCCTTTATTTACTGAGATCTTTGAAAGTGGCTTATAATTATTTTCTTTCCAGTTCATGACTCTTATACCCAAGGCCTCAAAGTTCCTTTGGATGTCTTCATCTCCAACAATGCTCATTTATGCTTAACTTCAGCATTGCATTCTACTATTCATAACTTGGAACCTACCAGTCAAAACTGCTTCACATGTGAACTTTCAGATCACACTTAATAGCTTCATATAAGCCTCTTAACTACCTTACTCCAACTATACTTGTTCTTAAACTAGATGAATAGTCAGTCCCTGGACTACTCCAAGATTTTTATCCCAGTCCTTTACCCCTTATATACTTCTTTTTTTGCTGTTTCTTCCATAGGGACATACCGGGTAGTTATGACAAGCATACATTCTGATTGGTCAGAGTCCAAGGTAGGGACCAGACAATATAAGGAAAGCCTTTTATGCAGGCCATTCAGAAAAAGTACTGTTTAGCCTAAAAGTTATAAGCAGCCATTCTTGTGGGGGTCAATATAACCAGACTTGTCCTGATTTGAAATTTTAAAAGGTTACTCTGGCTGGAGCATAGCGAACAGGTGGAAAGGAGGCCACTGTGGATGGTAACAGACAAGTTAATAATCTCATTTTCTAATTGCTTTTTTTAATGATTATTTTAATTACTAGTGAGGTTGAAAATTCTTTCATATCTTTATTAAAGCTTATATTTCCTTTATTATAAATTTCTTATGTTCTTTGTCCATTTTTAATTGACGCATTCCTTCTTTATAAACCAATTTGGATGATTTACTTACATATTTTAAAACATTAATCCTTGTCATATTTGCATCACATATTATTCCCAATTTTTATTCTGCAATTTAATTCTTTGTTTTCTGACACAGAAAAATGTACACTTATATTTTCTTTAGTCATTTTGTGGCTTTATTTTTTTATATTTGAGTAATACACCTGAAATTTATTTTTTATGTGGCATTAGCTTAAGGTCTAAAATGATATAAACTGAATAATCTTTTAATCTTTTGTTTTCCTTAAAATAGCCTTATACTCATATTAAGAACATATAGGCTTCTTTGGACGAGTATTCTATTAATCTATCTGTATATTCTTGCTTCCTAACTATGCTGTTTTAATAATGTAAACTTCTAGTTGTTCAAATGTTATGTTTCTAACATTATCAGTATGATAGCATTCATTCAAATTTCAAAATGAATGCAGATAAAAGGATCTGAGTTTGTTTATATTCTCTTGTAGGCCCTTGTAACATCTACCACATAGTTAAATACACAGTTAGAAGTATAAATGATTTCTTTCTGATTGAGTTATTTCTCCTTCCAAGGATTAAATGATTTTTAAGCAATTTTGAGAACTTATCTGGAAGAATTAGCCTCTACTCTAAAAGATCTCTAGATACATTCTGACAGAGAAAATCTTTCCTTAGTCCAAGATCTTATCATTTGTCTGGGATTTGCAAACTCAACCAATGATTTTAAAAATTAACAGTTGAGTCTTAATCTTTTAAATATTAATACTGAGAAATAATTTTCTTCAGAACACTATAATAAAAGAGAAAATTTATTAGGATTTAAAATTCTTTCATTAGGTACCAAATGAAGCAATAAATCATAATATTCACATATTCTCTTTATTAAACCTTTCAATTAAATTAAAGAAAGTGATATTTCATAAAAATAACTTTCAAAATTTATTCCAGAAGACTTTAGAGATAAAAATATATGAATCCTTCACTACATGAAAGGCCAACTGTCTACTTTCAATTCAAGTCAAAAGATAACATACTCACACATAAATTTTAAGACAAATACTATTCAATGTAATAGAGGAATTAGCAAATAAATTGTAGAGGCTGAAATACTTTTCTCAGGTTGAAGAAAATTAGGTAATTTTTAAATTTTTAAAAGAATGTCCTGAACATCTTATGCAATGGTTTATATGCCAAGTAGTTGCTTTTTACTGATTTATTTTTAATGGGTATGCAAAAACAAAACTATATTATGGGAGAAAAGGAAGAACTGTATTCATTATCAATAGAAATTTTTAGTAATTTTATTATTCACAATTATTATGACAAATTAGACATGTATGTAAAAATCTGTTTTTCTTCTTCAGATGATTAGATCTCTCCCCTGTCTTTTCAAATAATGTATCTGCACTAAACTACAATAAAAAAGTCCAAAGTTTTTTTAAATTTTGAATTAACATAGAATGAATGTCAGTTAATACTATGTCTATCAGTTAACAGTTAATCCAAAAAAAAAAAAACACAAGAAGAAAATCTAATTGGTGTGTGAATAATAATGAAATTGTTGTTAAATTAAAATTTGTATTACATTTAACGTTTTTTGTGTGAATTTGCATAAGTCACAACTTCTCTGCTCTCATTTTTTATAGTTATCTTGAGTGGTATTCCAGTATTCCTAATTTCCTTGGACATGTAGATTTGGGGATCATCAGTTGATGTTTAAGTCATGACAGAAAGAAAAAAAGCCCACAGATAACACGAATACAAAGAAAAGAAAAGGATTGAAAGCCAAGGGCTGAAGGCTAAAGCCTGAGGAATATATTAATGATCAATTTCATCACAGCACTGATGCTTTCTTGTTAATCAATTATTTATTGCAACTTTCTGCCTGCTGAATGTAGATTTTTGAGTACAGAGACTCTCTTTTACTCCAGGATGTCTCCATCCATGGCACACAATAGATATTCATGGAAGTTGGTTAATTGTGTTTAATAAGAAGGCAGAGGAAGGAAGAGGAGAAATGGGGACAAAGGTGTAAGAGACAGAAGAAAGGAGGAAAAAAGAAATGGAGAGGAGAGGGAAAAGAAAGGGGACAAAAACCAAATGCGTACTAAGCACCTTCCTATGTCTGGGCTCTATAATGTGCCTTTGCATTTGCATCACTCATTTAGTCCTAATAACAATCCTCTGAGGTGCATATTACTAACCACATTTTACAGATGAAGAAACTGAGGTTTAGGGGGGTAAAAATTTACTTAAAGGTAATGAAATGCATGACAATTTGACTCAAGTTTCCACATTTTCTCCACCCTGCCCTGCTGATAAAAAGAGAGCCTTTAAATAATACTGAGAGAAGGAAATCAATGAGGTATAAAGAAAAACTGGTTTCAACTGACAGAATGAATAAATAATGGTATGGCATAAATTGACAACAAAGAGAGTTATTTTTAAAAGGCAATATAAGTATTAAAAACTGTTAATTGAATTTTCCATAATTGCAAACTTAAAAGAAAAATGTTATTTTAGGAATGAATAATTATAAAATATAATGCCATTTAGGATTTTTTTTTCTACTCTAAAAGAAAACTGTCATTAAAAAATGTGATTATGAGTTATATTTTTATAAAAATTGCTTTGTGCAAAATTTTAAACACAAATTTTAATAGTGTAGTAGAAGAAAAAAATGAGCTTACGGTGAACTAATAACACTAAAAATTTTCTTTAAAAAATTAGCTGGTCAAAAAAAAAAAAAATTAGCTGGTCAATCCTATTGATGCCAGCAATATATAAGTAAAATTAATTACATGATACTTTGCTTAAAAAATACTCTGTAATCTATTATGGCTAAAGAACACAATACAGTAGGCCCTCCACATCTGCAGGTTCTACAGATCCAACCAACCATGGATCTGAAATATTTGGAAAAAAAAATTCCAGAAAGCTCCAAAAAGTAAAACTTGAATTTGCCCTGTGCAGGCAACTATTTACATAGCATTTACATTGTATTTACAACTATTTATGTACCATTTACATTGTATTAGGTATTACAGGTAATCTACAGATGATTTAAAGTATCATCATGTGTGTAGGTAATATGCAAATACCATACCATTTTACTGCAGGGGCTCCTGGAACCGATCCCCCTTGGATACCCAAGAAAGTCTGTACTTCAAATACAGAGTAGATCCCAAACACGCTTATCTATCATCTAAAAATTAACAGGGTACATTTTTAAAAGAAAATACTCATGCTTAATGAAAAATAATATCAAGACTAAGGAATAAAGACTAGCAGAAAATAAGCATTTACATTAAATCATCATTTCTGTGATAACTATCATCTACATAAAAGACAATGGTAGTTTACTAAGTTGCAGGCACTGTTCTACGCGCTTTAAATGTGTACACTTAACTATTCCTTACAGCAAATCCAAGGGTAAGTAAAACTGTAATTCCTGATTTACACATTGGGAAATGAGGGCAGGAAAAGTCCTGAAACTTGCCTAACACCTCCTAAGTGGTAGAGCATGGATACAAATCCAAGCAGTCTGGCTCTGCAGCTGGAGCTCTCTCTACAGTGACAATTCTATTGCAATAACTCATTAGTCATTATCTCTGTCACTACTGGAGACTTTGTCACTCTGTTAGACTACCACTGCCACAATTATTTATAAAATGAGAAATATCTGATAGACGTTAACATCAACATTTAACCCATTTTTTAAAAAAACTGAATGGCATCAATTATAACCTATAAATAGATATTTTGAAATTCTGTACCTATTCGGTCCCTCTGTAAACATCAGCTGAGTGTATGTCTACGTACTGCTAGGCACCTAAATTTTTTTCTAATGTTTTAATATATGGATATATACAAGTCAAAATGCAGCCAACTTTCAAATTAATTGGTAAATCAATTACTTTTGCTCCATCTACCACCACCAAACCTATGGTAGGTTCTAAATCTATTTTATCTTTGACCCACCCTTCCCACAAAACCCCGATACAAAATATTCATGTAATAAGTAATAATTAAACACTTGTTTAATCCCAAATGACTGAATAATTAATTAATCTTTTAATTTGCATTAATCATAGCAATATTTAATTCTTGCCTAACTTTACTTTGTTCATTTATTATATCCTTTTAGAGCTAGCTAACCCCTGGCTAGTTAATTAGTGCTAAGATATTAAGAAATCCATAATTAAAAAGACAAATTAGGAATATATACATGTATACATACATATACATACACATGAACATGAAAGGTAGCTTTTTCATTTGGTTTATAGTATATTACATGTATATATGTGTATGTGTGTTTGTGTATAAAAATGAAAAAGTTACATTTCATTTACCATATACTTGATTTGGCTTATTTACTCACTGAATATGCATATAAATATGAACAGAGATAGTTAAAATAGAAGTTAAAAACAGCTTGAAATTTTGTTTTCTTTCCCCCTGATACTTAAGATACAGTGGTCTGATGCAAAAATGTCTCTGGCATCAACCATTAACCAGTCTGTGATGTGAAATGACTTCATTTGTATGAACCAAAGAAAAATGAACATTTAAAGGAATCTTTTTTAATTGAATATAATTGACATATAACATTATATTAGTTTCAGATGCATAATATCATGATTTGATATTTGTATATACTGAGAAATGATTTCCACAACATGTCTAGTTAACATTCATCACCACACATAGTTATAAAAATTATTTTCTTCTGATGAGAACTTTTAAGATCTACTCTCTTAGCAACTTTCAAATATATAATACAGTATTATTAACTATTGTCACCATGCTGTATATTACATCCCCCTCATTTTATTTTATAACTGGAAGTTTGTACCTTTTGACCACCTTCACCCACTCCCCATCCCTACTTCCGGCAATGAAACACAGTCTGTTCTCTGTAACTATGAGTTGTTTTTTGTTTTGTTTTGTTTAAGATTCTACATATAAGTGAGGTCATACAGTAATTGTCTTTCTCTGTCTGACTTATTTCACTTAGCAAAATGCCCTCAGGGCCCATTCATGTTGCCACAAATGGCAAGATTTCATGTGTGTGTGTGTGTGTGTGTGTGTGTGTGTGTGTATGTGTGTGTGTGTGTACACATATATATGAGATACATATATATATATATATATATCTCACATCTTTATCCATTCATCTATTGAGGGACACTTAGATTGTTTCCATATCTTGGCTATTGTAAATAATGCTGCTAGGAGTATGGGGGTGCAGATATCTTTTCGAGTTAGTGTTTTCATTTCCTTTGGATAAATAAACAGAAGTGGAATTGCTGGATTGTACGGTAGTTCTATTTTCAATTCTTTGAGGAACCTCCATACTGTTCTCCATAGTGGCTGCACCAATTTACATTCCCACCAACAGTGCAAGAGGGTTCCCTTTTGTCCACATCCTCGCCAACACTTGTTATTTGTTGTCTTTTTGATAATGGCCATTCTGACCAGTGTAAGGTGATATTTCATTGGGGTTTTGATTGGCATTTCCTTGATGATTAGCAATGTTAAGGAATCTTGACCTGAATTATTTAGAAAAATCAACAAGTTTTTTATAATGTAATCATTATCATCTCCTAACTTTGTTTTATAAATTAGAAATTTATGCATCAAATAAACATAAAGCATATACCTCTAAATACACTTTAAGTATCAGATCTACAGGAGAATTTATTAATTTAATGGTCTAGAAAGCCACTGAAAGTTCAGCATGATAAAATTCTTGCCACAGGAAAGCTGGAAGCAAGAATTTATTAATCTATAAAACTGAAATATTAATGTCGATATTAATGTAGTAATTAATATCCATAACTGACATTGTTCTCAGGTTAAGAAACGTTTAAATTACTTTGAGAGTAACATCTGAACCTATATAAACTGCATAAAACCTTCCAAAATGTATCTTACATATAATCTCTATTTATACACATAGTAAAATTATAGGATTTCACCAGCTGTCTTTATAATAACAAACAATTGTAAACCATGTAAATATGTCACTTCTTTGCTCAGAGTCTTATTTCTCTAAGAGGTAGCATCAAAGTCCTTACAATGGTCTGCGTGACTATGCGATCTAAATGCCCACTACTTCTCTGACCCCAACTCCTACTACTCTGGCTCACTCTGTTCCAGCCACACTGGCTTCCTTGTTGTTCCAACACAAGAACCAGACTCCTGCATCAGTGCCTCTCAACTGCTTTTCCCACTGCTTGGAATATTCTCACCCCAGGCAATCTCATCATTTGCTCCCTTACTTCTTTCAGATCTCTGTATAAATCACTTTATCAGTAAGCCTTATTTGACCACCATATATATGAAAACCCCTCCCAGCACCCTTTTTCTCCCTGCTTGTTTTATTTTTCTCCAAAGAACTTACCACCACCTGACATATATATGTATGCAGGTGTGTGTGTGTGTGTGTGTGTGTGTGTGTGTGTGTGTGTATGATTGTTTATTGTCTGTCTCCCCCAATTAGAGTGAAAGGTCCATGAGGACAAAAAAAAATGTTTATTTTGTTCACTACTGTATCCCCGGAACTTAAAATGACACCTGACATTCCATAAATATTTGTTTGTTGAACAAATAAATGAAAAAAAAAGAAGTAACTGTATACTCACTGTTACAAAGTGATACTTAAAATATATTAAGTAAAAAGTAAGGTACAGAACAGTATTGTATGTTTTACCATTTGTGTCAAAAGAGCAGGAAGCATATAATATAAATTTATGTTTATATTTGCATACAATGCTTCTGGAAGGTTACCTCTGAGGTAGGGAACTAGGGACTAAGGAAAAGACACTTAGACACCTGTGCACATATATGTACTACATATTCAGAGAAATTAATTAAGGTTTTGCCTTCATAAATAAGAAATACTACAAAAGATAATCCTACAGAAAAATCTACAATTCATACTTAAGAACTCAGTAAGTATCTACAAATTAATTTACATGTGAACTAAGGTACACTATTAGAAAAAAGTAAAATAGAATCTTTTTGTAACAGTATTTCTTAATATATAAAATACTTAACATAATCTCACTTCAGTGTCACAGAAATCCTGTCAGGCAAGGTGGGTACACATTCATTTCCTCCCTTTATGGAAAAGAAAACTCAGAAAGGTTAAGTAACCTGACAATAGTTATACAGCAGAGACAAAGCTCAATTCAGGTCTCCTGATTCTTAGTCTGGTACTTTTCTCAGTGTATTTGATAGTAAGGCTTGTAATTAACATTTACCTTATGTATTTAAAAAAAGAAAATATACCTGATGATGAAAACAGATAAAGCTTCAATGATGCTGTCAATACATCTCAACTGATATCATTCCAATTTAGTGACTAACTACAAAATTGAAAATATATCGAACATTATGGTAAAATGAATTACTATTGAATCATAATACAGACAATATTTAGTCAACAAACCAGATATTTTGTTGGTTGAAAATGTAACAAAACAGGATTTTATTGATAGTGCTGTTCAATTAAGCAGAACTCAATAAAATATGCAGAGAAGATAAATATAAGTTGTGTATTAGTCTAGTAAAAGGGCTTAAAAATGTGCAATTTCAGAAACATCAAAGTAAAGGCAATTATCTTATAGGATAGCTAAACATTTAAAAAGTAGGAACTCATTCCATGGTGCCAGATATATTTGACATATAACAGAGATTCCTTCAACAAAAATTCTTATATTTGGCTTAAAGCACATGCTGTTAAAAGGAAAATAACTAGATTACTCTGGAGTAAAAAGGAAGTTCAATTCCTCAATTCAACAGACACTGGTTGAAAACTTATGTTCTTACAACTGGATAGCTAAAAACAAACGTGATATTTTTGAATAAATTAAGAGAGAGAGAGAGAGAGAGAGTAAAGTCAGACAATGCTTAGTCAGGGACTATAAAATCTTGGTATTTCCATCATTATCCAGATAGGGCAGCCAACAAGGAGTTTAGCCTTCTAATTTGCCCCAGAAGGCAGATTCTTCTGCCTGCAGAGCTAGAAGTGAAGAATAAAATAAAATAATCCTTGGGTCTATAGTCCATTTAAACAACTCAAATGTCTTCAGCATTAACAGCACATTTAAGTGTCAATAACTCAAATGGATAAGAAAGGATCTGTCTTCTAATTCATCATTTCCCAAAGTACAGTTTCCATTGTGCAGTGGTCCCTTCAGGACACTCTTTGAAAAGGGATTGGAACAGTATTTCCAGAGATGCTGCATTCCGTGCTATAGTTCTCCTCTTGGGAATTTGATTAAAAAGTTTAGAAAATTCCTGCAGTCAATACAACTGTTTCTGCTGCCTTAACCGGGTATGTCCGAAATTCTAGAACTCATTTCTCTTTGGAACATTTTTCGAGGACACCAAATTCTCTTGATTTTCTACTACCTCACTGGTCATTCCTTCTTAATCTCTTCCTGATTCCTCCTTGTCTAGACCTAACTTGCAGTGACCCAGAGTTCAGTCCTTGTTTCTCTGTTCTTCTCTATCCTCTCTCACTTGGTGACATTCTATAGTCAAATAATTTGAAATACCATTTGATGTCTACAACTCTCAAATTTATATCTCCAGTCCAAATCATCCTCTGGAACTACCAAATTTCTACACTGATGGGGTTTCTTTCTTTTCTTTTCTTTTCTTTTCTTTCCTTTCTTTCTTTCTTTCTTTTTTTCTTTCTTTCTTTTCTTTCTTTCTTTTTCTTTCTTTCCTTCCTTCCTTCCTTCCTTTCTTTCCTTCCTACCTTTCTTTCTTTCCTTCCTTCCTTCTCTTTCTTTCTTCCTTCCTTTCTTTCTTTTATTTCTTTCCTTCTTTCTTTCTTTCCTTTCTTTCTCTCTCTCTTTTCTCTTTTTCTCTTTTCTTTCTTTTTCTTTGTTTTCTTTCCTTCCTTCCTTTCTTTCCTTCCTTCCTTTTCTTTTCTTTCTTTCTTTCTTTTTCTCTCTTTTCTTTCTTTTTCTTTCTTTCTTTCCTTCCTTCCTTTCTTTCCTTTCTCCCTTCCTTCCTTCCCTCCCTCCCTCCCTCTCTCTCTTTCTTTCTTTTTTGGAAAAACAAGCTGATATCTTGCTCTTCCTCATCAAAGCTGCTCTACGTGTACTCTTTCCATGCACTTGAAACAAATTCTATTCCTCTAGTGCTCCTGCGCACCTTAAAGTTGTCCTTGACTCCTCTCTCTCATACCCCACATTTAATCCACAGGAAATCTCATGGGCTCAACCTTCAAAACATATCCATAAGCTAAACACTTCCTGTTAGTTCCTGTGATACCATCCTTGCTCAAACTGTCATCTTCTATCACCTGGGTTGCTGTAACAACCTCAATCTTCCATTCTTACTAACCTTAAGCATATTATCAACACAGTGATCCATTTAATTCAAAAGTCAGAGCATGTCCATCTTCTGGTATAATCTCCCAACCCAATGGCTCCCCATTTCATTCAGAGAAAAGCCATAACCCTTAATTATGTTCCACAGGTCCTGAGATCTGTTCTCCATTACTTCTCTAATCTCATTCCCTATACTCTCACCTTCCCCTCTACTCAGAGCTCCTTACTGTACCTTAGACAGTCCAGACCTGCACCTGCCTTATAGTCTTTGCAATAAATACACCCTCTGACTAGAATGCTCTTTCCCCAGAAATTAAGTGGTTTACTAGCTCCCCAGTTCAAGATTTTGTTCAAACGTCACTTTCTCGTGTAAAAATTGATCAGTGGATGCCTTTGAATGCTAAGTAGAACTATGAGATATTTTATTTTATTTACTATTATTTTATGCAGTAGGAATATATTATATTTATTTAATAACATTTATTATTTTGTAGTTATTAAAGCCACATATGCTGTTTTTCAAACTCTTGGAAATTAGGAAAAATGATAAAGAAAAAAACTCCTACCATGCAGAGATTTTGTGATGACTATTAACCTATTATTTCATTTTTTTCATTAAAAAGAACATTGTTTATATAAAAAATGTCACTTTCTCGATGATGCTTATCTTTATTTGCATTTAAAATTGTATCCCAACCTGTGACCCTCTAGACCCCCAATCCCCTATCCTGCTTTGTTTTTACGCCTCGACATTTAGCACCTTCCAATATAATACATAATTTACTTATTTATTAACTGCCATTCACCACAGAATGTAACCTCTAAGAGAGATTCTTCATTAGTTTTATTCACTGATATATTACAAGCATCTAGAAATATCCTCAGCACATAGTAGGTGCTCAATAAATATTGCTTGAATGGATACATGAAACATACTTATCCACAGATAATAGAGAATTACTGTGCAATACTTAATATTTATCAATATTATTTTCTCCTTGGTATTTTGGCCAAAATTAGACTTAGGTGAAAAAAGACAACACTAGAAGGATGACTTTTCCTGACAAAGATGTTTACATTACCTGTCTCCACAGATTATTAGATTTCTGTAAATTAATAGATGGGCCTTAATTCTCATCGAATTATAAAGTCAAAATAAACATCAATACATCTAAGAGCCTGACTACAATTCTAACCCTGACATCTGAATCACCTTGGAATTTTTATAAGAATATACAATCCATGGCCCATCTCAGCAGTACAGTTCCTTAAGGGTACTCTTCCACAGAAGCATTCACCACCAAAGAGTCTGAGTTTTGGTTAACACTGCCATTAATTAGGATCATGTAAAATAGTTAATACTTACTCTTAAATAATATTTAGGCCAAGTTTTTACTATTTTCCATGATATTATGCTTTAATTTTTAGTTCTTCCAATTCTTCCAATATTCAACTAAATTTCCCTTGTTGAAACACCATGTATAAGGATGGAATTTATAGAGAGGAAAAAGCAATGGAACTGCTTACATTAATTTCAAGCTTTTTGGGTAATGTTATTCATAAAACAATGTTTAAACAGTCATTTGGTGAAAAAATCATTTATACTTTTAATATTTTGATTGTTTTTGAATAAAATGAAAAGTTATATTCTAATTATTACTGAAAGATAGAATTATGCAAAAATTTCACTGATATACGTGGGAGTATTATTTAGTTTTAAGAACTATGAATTGCAAATATTTCTACTTGTTTTATAAAACATACTGAAAAACTCATTAGTTGCCATCAATCTGAGGAATGTCCTGTTTGATTTATAAAATGTTACTTTATTACTTTAAACTACATATAGCATTCCTTTGTAAATTCCTTAAAGACTTACTAAAGTCATTGCTTCAGTGAATAGATAAGATGTATAGAAACAAATAGCATTTCAACTATTTAAAATAAACTGGATAAATGTAATACGTGACATCACTTTCTAAAAATTTATAAGGTATTATCATTTAATAAATGGGTATAAGAGAAAGTTTGAAAGTACCAGAAAGCAGTTTAGCCTCTTAAACTGTATTATACATTCTCTCTAAAACATTATTTATTCATTTATTGAAAAAGTTTTTCTTCAATGATTATGAAAGATAAAACTCCAAATGATTACAAGTTCTTAATGAAATAAGAATTAATGAACTGTTATATTTTAAATTCCAAAGTCTAGTTTTTAGCTGCTGTTATCAAATGGGGATATGCTATCATTTAGTGACTTGAAAAACTACCTTTTATTCTATAATAATAATGCCAACATGAGTCATCTGCATACATAATTACTTAAAATAAATTAGGTAGCCCGTTTTAACCTATCTGCCACTAAAAAAGGCTATGAAGTAACCAATTCCACACCCACATGGGGACAAGGAAATACTATAAACCACACTTAGAGAGCAAAAGATTTACTAACTAAGGTTTCAAAGCCAAGCAAAAGAATAAACCTTCAGAAGTTCCTCTGAAAAAAATGCATGTTCGTTATCAAAACTCAAGAAGCAAGAAAATTACTCCAGTAGGGTCCCTGGTCTACATGGTAAGATCTTTATTGTCTGGTAGGACAGTAAAGGACAGCAAAGAATTATAATCCGTAATTCACAATGTAATGTATAGATCACTATGGCTCAATTAATAAAAAATAGTAATAACCACAATAATTTAAACACTTCCTATTCATATCCAGATTTATCTAGAATTGGACATTTCAAATGCAGTCTTTTTTTCCTATGGAGACATTCGAATCCATTTAACAATCTAATTGTACTATTTAGAATCACATAAACTAAAAATTACTAAAATATCACCTATAGCATAATTAACTATAATATAATAGTTCTATTTACGGACTGCATACAGTTACCCACAGAAAAATCCAAGGATACAGCTCAGGCTTTTTCAACCTTGGCACTATTAATATTTTGGTTTGAGTAAGTTTTTGTTGTGAGTAAGAAGGGATGGGCTGTAACGTGCACTGTATGGTATTTAGTAGCATCACTAGCCTCTACCCACGAGATAGCAATAGCAGCCACCAGCTGTGAAAACCAAACATGTCTGGAGACATGGCCAAATGACCCCTGAGGGGCAAAACTGCCCCCTGATAGAAACCACCAACATAAGATAAAGGAAGGAAGAAAGGAAGGGGAAGAGAGAGAGAAAGTAATTAAACTAGGCATTCTTAAACAGTTAATAAATCTGTATAAAATAAAGCTGAATTTCTAGTTGCTAGATTTAAATGTGTTTATTGTAGTTTAAGGCTATTTATAAGAAAAAATCATCTTTAAAAAAATCAGTGTTTTGTATTGTGAAAACAATAAACACATCATCAATCTCAGATAAATTCTACTGTTCTTATATAAGAAAAAAAATTAATAAGTATCTTTCTCCTTATTTCTTATTTCTATCTTAAGAATAACACCCTACCTTCCTGCTGTCTCCCAGGAATAAAAACAACTGCAGTCTTTGTTTTCAGTTTTGAAGGCAAGAGAAGAGCTTTTTCCTTTGACTCTACAGGTGGTTCCTGAAAGTGCTCTCCAGGTGACCTGAGGTGACTGACAAGTCTATTTTGCATTTACAAACAAGTTTAATAGGACCTGCATATTAACAAGAGTAATAATTTGTTACAGCAACCAGAATTACTTTTTGTATTCACTTATTACCTATATACTACTCTTTCAACTTTCTCATTTGATTACTCTTTGGCTTACCATAGATGTAACTGATCGCGCATCTTCTTCATAATTTACTACTGGAGGTGGCTCTTTCCCATCATTTTCTTGTACTTTTTGCTCTAGCAATTCTTTCTGTGCTGTAAACTTTGCCTCAGTGCATCTCAGCTGCTGGACTGACTGTTTTAGCTCTTCAAGTGTCTGTTTTTGGCTTAGCAGAAGTACAATACTAAAAGAGAACAGATTAATATAAATTATTTCAACTTCTTAAAGAAATAAAGGCTTTAAAGGAAACTATATATATGTATATTTTGCTCCTATTTTCTTTCATTTTCCTCTTTATAAGAGTCATTCAGGATCATAAGAATTATGAAACTAAACAGATTTTGAGTCATCACAGTAGTTATTAAATGTTAGCATTAACAAAATGGAAGGAAATGTTTAGAAGCAAAAACCAAATTCAAGATGCTTTCAAATGTATTACAATATATAGCATTCATTTTATTTTACAGTTAAACCATCTACCTCACAAAGTACAGACACTTAGGTCCAGAAGTGTAGAGCCTAAACTGAATTGATGTGACTGAAGGAGAATCTTACTTTATTTCAAATCTTAAATGGAACATAGATAAGTCAGATCTGTGCCTAGAGTAAAATAAACCAATTCAAGGTGACAGCCTGGAACCAAGCTGTGTGCATATTGTGAGGGGTGTGTTTTTAGAGCCGGGGAAAGATGTTCTGATAAGGACAAAGGGAATGAGTGTAAGTCCCCAAATCTTCCCCATAACATCATTATAAAGACAGTAGACTTCCCCATTCCTCCTTTAGAGAACTACACAGGCCACATGTTACCTTATAGTGATCTTTTAGCCCTTGGAGGCTGTCCTTAATAGGAATTTCAAATTAATTCACCCATATTAAAGCCACAAGAAAACAGGCAGTGCCGGTGAGGAATATCTCTGGGAATGCTATCATACTTCGTGTATTAATACCTTTTTTTTTTAACATCTTTAATGGAGTATAATTGCTTTACAATGGTGTGTTAGTTTCTGCTTTATAACAAAGAGAATCAGCTATACATATACATATATCCCCATATCCCTCTCTCTTGCGTCTCCCTCCCACCCTCCCTATCCCATTCCCTCTAGGTGGTCACAAAGTACCTAGCTGATCTCCCTGTGCTATACAGGTGCTTCCCACTAGCTATCTGTTTTATATTTGGTAGTGTATATATGTCCATGCCACTCTCTCACTTCGTCCCAGCTTACACTTCTCCCCCCCAGTGTCCTCAAGTCCATTCTCTACATCTATGTCTTTATTCCTGTCCTCCCCTAGGTTCTTCAGAACCATTTTTTTTTTAAGATTCCAGATATATGTGTTAGCAAATGGTATTTGTTTTTCTCTTTCTGACTTAACTTCACTCTGTACGACAGACTCTAGGTCCATCCACCTCACTACAAATAACTCAATTTCTTTTCTTTTTATGGCTGAGTAATATTCCATTGTATATATGTGCCACATCTTCTTTATCCATTCATCTGTTGATGGACACTTAGGTTGCTTCCATGTCCTGGCTACTGTAAATAGAGCTGCAATGAATATTGTGGTACATGACTCTTTTTGAATTATGGTTTTCTCAGGGTATATGCCCAGTAGTGGATTGCTGTGTCATACAGTAGTTCTATTTTTAGTTTTTTAAGGAACCTCCATGCTGTTCTCCATAGTGGCTGTATCAATTTACATTCCCACCAACAGTGCAAGAGGGTTCCCTTTTCTCCACACCCTCTCCAGCACTTATTGTTTGTAGATTTTTTGATGATGGCCTTTCTGGCTGGTGTGAGGTGATGCCTCATTGTAGTTTTCATTTGCATTTCTCTGATGATTAGTGATGTTGAGCATCCTTTCAAGTGTTGTTGGCAGTCTGTATCTCTTCTTTGGAGAAATGTCTATGTAGGCCTTCTGCCCATATTTGGATTGGGTTGTTTGCTTTTTTGATATTGAGGTGCATGAGCTGCTTGTAAATTTTGGAGATTAATCCTTTGTCAGTTGCTTCATTTGCAAATATTTTCTCCCATTCTGAGGGTTGTCTTTTCGTCTTGTTTATGGTTTCCTTTGCTGTGCAAAAGCTTTTAAGTTTCATTGGGTCCCATTTGTTTATTTTTGTTTTTATCTCCATTTCTCTAGGAGGTGGGTCAAAAAAGATCTTGCTGTGATTTATGTCATAGAGTGTTCTGCCTATGTTTTCCTCTAAGAGTTTGATAGTGTCTGGCCTTGCGTTTAGGTGTTTAATCCATTTTGAGTTTATTTTTGTGTATGGTGTTAGGGACTGTTCTAATTTAATTCTTTTACATGTAGCTGTCCAGTTTTCCCAGCACAACTTATTGAAGAGGATGTCTTTTCTCCATTGTATATTCTTGCCTCCTTTATCAAAGATAAGGTGACCATATGTGCGTGGGTTTATCTCTGAGCTTTCTATCCTGTTCCATTGCTCTATAATTCTGTTTTTGTGTCAGTACCATACTGTCTTGATTACTCTAGCTCTGTAGTAGAGTCTGAAGTCAGGGAGCCTGCTTCCTCCAGCTCCATTTTTCTCTCTCAAGATTGCTTTAGCTATTCAGGGTCTCTTGTGTTTCCATACAAATTGGGCAATTTTTTGTTCTAGTTCTGTGAAAAATGCCATTGGTGCTTTGATAGGGATTGAATTGAATCTGTAGATTGCTTTGGGTAGTATAGTCATTTTCACAATATTGATTCTTGCATCCAAGAACATGGTCTATCTCTCCATCTGTTTGTACCATCTTTAATTTCCTTCATCAGTGTCTTATAGTTTTCTGCATGCAGGTCTTTTGTCTCCTTAGGTACATTTATTCCTAGGTATTTTATTCTTTTTGTTGCAATGGTAAATGGGAGTGTTTCCTTAATTTCTCTTTCAGATTTTTCATCATTAGTGTATAGGAAGGCAAGAGAGTTCTTTGCATTAATTTGGTATCCTGCTACATTACCAAATTAATTAATTAGCTGTAGTAGTTTTCTGGTACCATCTTTAGGATTCTCTATGTATAGTATCATGTTATCTGCAAACAATGAAAGCTTTACTTCTTCTTTTCCAATTTGTATTCCTGCTATTTATTTTTCTTCTCTGATCGCTGTAGCTAAAACTTCCAAAACTATGTTGAATAACAGTGGTAAGAGTGGACAACCTTGTCTTGTTCCTGATCTTAGAGGAAATGGTTTCAGTTTTTCACCATTGAGAACGATGTTGGCTGTGTTAAAAACCCTCCAGAAAGTAGGCATAGAGGGAACTTACCTCAACATAATAAAGTGTATTAATATCTTAATGAACTGTGCCATGCACTACTGTAAGTAAGTTACTAATACATAAAAGACAATTGGGAAAGACAGTCTCTTCAGGAAGTGGTCCTGGAAAGTTGGACAGCTGCATGTAAATCAACGTTAGAACACACCCTCTCACCATACACAAAAATAAACTCAAAATGGCTTAAAGACTTAAATGTAAGACAAGACACCATAAAACACCTAGAAGAGATCATAGGCAAAACCTTCTCTGACATAAATCGTACCAATGTTTTCTTATGTTAGTCTCCCAAGGCAACAGAAATAAAAACAAAAATAAACAAAGGAGACTTAATCAAACTTACAAGCTTTTGCACAGCAAAGGAAACCATAAACAAAACAAATAGACAACCTACAGAACGGGAGAAAATATTTGCAAACAATGCAACCTACAAGGGCTGAATTTCCAAAATATATAAGCAGCTCATACAACTCAACAACAAAAAAAACAAACAACCCAATTCAAAAATGGGCAGAAGACCTAAATACACATTTCTCAAAAGAAAAAATACAGATGGTCAATAGGCACATGAAAAGATGCTCAACATTGCTAATTATCAGAGAAATGCAAATCAAAACTACAATGAGGTACCACCTCACACTGGTCAGAACAGCCATCATTAAAAAGTCTACAGGGCTTCCCTGGTGGCACAGTGGTTGAGAATCCACCTGCCGATGCACGGGACGCGGGTTCATGCCCCGGTCCAGGAGGATCCCACATGCCGCGGAGTGGCTGGGCCCGCTGAGCCTGTGTGTCCGGAGCCTGTGCTCTGCAACGGGAGAGGGAGAGGCCACAACAGTGAGGTCCGCGTACCACAAAAAAAAGTCTACAAACAACAAATGCTGGAGGGGGCATGGAGAAAAGGGAACCCTCCTACACTGTTGGTGGGAATGTAAGCTGGTGCAGATACTGTGGAAAACAGTACAGAGGTTCCTCATAAAATTAAAAATAAAATTACCATGTGATCCAGCAATCCCACTCCTGGGCATATATCCAGACAAAACTGTAATTCAAAAAGATACATGCACCCCTATGTTCATAACAGCACTGTTCACAATAGCCAAGTCATGGAAACAACATAAAGGTCCATCGAAAGATGAATGGATAAATAAGATGTGGTACATAAAAATAATGGAATACTACTCGGCCATAAAAAAAGAATGGAATAATGCCATTTGCAGCAACATGGATGCAACTAGAGATTATCATACTAAGTGAAGTCAGAAAGAGAAATACCATATGATATCACTTATATGTGGAATCTAAAATATGACACAAATGAACCTATCTATGCAACAGAAACAGAATCACAGAAATAGAAAACAGACTGGGGTTGTCCAGGGGGAGGGGGTTTGGGGAGGGATGGAGGGGGAGTTTGGGGTTAGCAGATGTAAGCTTTTATATACAGAATGGGTAAACAACAAGGTCCTACTGTACAGCACAGAGAACTATATTCAATACCCTGTGATAAGCCATAATGGAAAAGAATATTTTTTGAAAAGAATGAATATATATGTATAACTGAATCACTTTTCAGTACAGCAGAAATTAACACAACATTGTAAATCAACTATACTTCAATTTTTAAAAATTGATTTAAAAAAAAAGAAGGAGATCCATAGACTAGGAGAAAAGATTTACAAAAGACACATCTGATACAGGAGTGTTATCCAAAATATACAAAGATCTCTTAAATGTCAACAACAAGAAAACAAACTGATTTAAAAAATGGGCCAAAGACCTTAACAGATACCTTACTGAAGAAGATATACAGATGGCAAATAAGCATATGAAAAAATGCTCCACATCATATGCCATCAGAAAAATGCAAATTAAAAGAACAATGAGATAGCATCATACATTTATGAGAATGGCCAAACTCCAGGACATTGACAACACCAAATGCTGGTGAGGATGTGAAGCAACAAGAACTCTCATTCATTACTGGTGGAAATGCAAAATGGTATAGTCACTTTGGAAGACAGTTTGGTAGTTTATTACAAAACTAAACATACTCTTACCATATGATCCAGCAATCATACTCCTTGGTATTTAGCCAAAGGAGTCAAAAACTTATGTCCACATAAAAGCCCACACATGACTGTTTACAACAGCTTTATTCAAAACTGCCACAACTGGGAAGCAACCAATATGTCCTTCAGCAGATGAATGGATGAACTGTGGTATATCTGGACAATGGAATACTTTTCACTGCTCAAAAGAAACAAGCTACTAGCCCACAAAAAGACATGGAGGAACCTTAAATGTACATTACTAAGTGATAGAAGCCAATCTGAAAAGGCTACATAATGTATGATTCTAATTATATGACATTCTGTACAAGGCAAAACTATATGGAGACAGTAAAAAGAAAGCTATATGGAGACAGAAACAAACCAGATATTCTTCACAGGGTGAATGATCAAATTATGGTATATCTATACAGTCATGAGTTGAATTGTGTCCTCTAAAAAGATATGTTCAAATCCTAACCCCAGGAACCTCAGAATGTGGCCGTTTTGGAAACAGGGTTGTTGCAGATGTAGTTAAGATGAGGTCACACTGGAGTGGTTGGGCCCTTAATCCATGACTGATGTCCTTGTAAGAAGAAGAAAATCTGGATACAGAAAAGAGACCACACAGGCAGAACACTATATGAAGATGGAGGCGGAGATTGGAGTGATGCTTCTATAAACCAAGGAATGCCTAGAACTGCCAGCCATCAGCAGAAGCTAGGACAAAGGCATGGAACAGAATCTCCCTTAGAGCCCAGAAGAAACCAGCCTGCCAAGACCTTACTTCAGACTTTTGGCCTCCCGAACTGTCATAGAATAAATTTATATCTTTTTTTAAGCTGCCCAGTTTGTGGTACTTCAAAATGGCAGTCCTAAGAAACTAATACACATGCTATGGAATACTACATAAGAGTAAAAAGGAATGAAAGTACCTGGATGAATCTCCAGATAATTACAATAAATGTAAAAAGACAATCTCAAAAGGTTACATACATTATGATTCCATTTTATATAACATTCTTGGAAAGACAAAATTATAGAAATGGAAAATAGATTACTGGTTGCCCTTAACTGGTGTTAAGGAGGGGGTGGGAGATAGAAGGCAGTGTAGCTATAAAAGTACAAAATGGGGGATCCTTGCAGCAATGAAAATGTTCCAAACCATGCCTGTATCAATGTTAATATTGGATTATGATATTATATTATAGTTTTGCAAGATGCTACCATTAAGGGGAACTGAAAAGGTTTATGGGATCTCTCTGTATTAATTCTTACAACTACATGCCAATCTGTAATTATCTCCATTAAAATTTAATTTAAAAATATGTATCAGTGGTTGTTCCCTGGCGGTCTAGTGGTTAGGGTTTAGTGCTTTCACCCATGCCGTGGCCCAGGTTCAATCACTGGTCGGGGAATTGAGATCCCACAGGCCGCACAGCACGGCCAAAACAAAAAGTTTCACTGCTGCTTCCTGTGGTAACGTGAGGTTTCTATCATCTCGTATACCTTGGGTTTCTAAATAATCTGTTTTAGAAATAGGCCTTTTTAAATTCTTCTTCAGGAGTTCTAAATATCTATTATGTCATATCAGCAATCACTTAGACATTCTGAGACACTATCCTAACACCAAGAATTAGGAAATACATAAAAGGGAATATCACTCAGCCATAAAAAAGAATGAAATAATGCCATTTGCAGCAATTTGGATGGACCTAGAGATTATCATACTAACTGAAGTAAGTCAAAGACAAATATCATATAATATCACTTATATCTGGAATCTAAAAAAGTGATACAAATGAACTTATTTACAAAACAGAAATAGACTCACAGACTTAGAAAACAAATTTATGATTACCAAAGGAGAAAGGTAGGGGGGAGGGATAAATTAGCAGTTTGAGATTAACGTATACACACAACTATATATAAAATAGATAATCAACAAGGACCTACTAAATATATTAACATCTTGCTTTTGTTCAATAATTGCTTTTTAAACAATACTGTTATATAATCACTAGGTAACACACTATAATTATTTTATATGCTTATAACACCATTGAGCAAAAAAGCTATAAATATTTCAAGAAGAAGAAAATTATAATAAACGCATGATTGTACAATACAAGATGCACAAGAAGCTATAAATAAATTTAAAACATTGAAGGGATCAGGACTTATGCAGGTGCTATTTACTCCCTATTTCTGACTACTCTTTCCATGCATTCTTCACTTGGAGGGCACTTTCTGTCCTTCAGGTCTCAGCAAAACTGCCATTTCCTACAAGACCCCTGACCACCTATCTTAAGTGGGTACTCCTCTGTTATTCTTCTATCTGAACTCCTTGTTTCACAGCAATTATCACAATTGTTAATGTCCTGTTTTGTACTGGTCTACTCTACAAAAGTGTAAGCTTCATGAGACATGTGACCATATGTGGCTTAACCTTTCACTGTATTCATAGCACCTAGTGGATATAATCTAAAAATTCTGAGACAAAAATAAAAGGTACCTGAGTTTGCAAACCAGAACAATACTCCAGATGGTTCAAGTATTACCTTCACTACAAGCCAGATGTGAATCTTTGCAAGTCTCTTAAAATTTCTGGCCCTCAGATGTCACATAATTTGAAAGACAAGGAGGTTGAATCAAGTGATCTCTTAAGATTTTGCATGGCTCTAAGAGTTATGATTTTATAATGTACAAAGTATTTTTAAGTACTGGGTGATAATGGTACAGCATAATACAAAACTGAATAATCATTCACTTTTTGTAAATCAAACTAAGCATTAAAACCAATAGTAACATTACCAGCTCTTTATGCCAATGAGTCATAAATGACATTTGCTTGGTATATTTTCCCATAAACTATTTTCTAATACAGTAGTCAAGGACCATAGATCAGGAGAAGATGGATATTATTTCAATTTGAATAAAAATGCGTTGGAAGTACTGAGCAAAGATATGTATACTAGAGTGACGCTTTGTGTTCTATTAAAATTATACCATTTCAAATGGTTGGTTTTATTCCTTTCACCCACCCTTTTTTTTTTTTTTTTTTTTTTGCGGTACGCGGGCCTCTCACTGTTGTGGCCTTTCCCGTTGCGGAGCACAGGCTCCGGACGCGCAGGCTCAGCAGCCATGGCTCACGGGCCCAGCCGCTCCGCGGCATGTGGGATCTTCCTGGACCGGGGCACGAACCCGTGTCCCCTGAATCGGCAGGCGGACTCTCAACCACTGCGCCACCAGGGAAGCCCCACTCTATTTTTTAAATAAAATTTTGCAATAGCTGTACTTCAACTGAGACCTGCATCATTTATATAAGCTAAAACTCTGTGTTTCTTAGTGTGAATTTAATGTCACATAAAAACCATTCTTTAAGTTCATTTTTCACTTTATATTATTCAATTATAGGACTCAAAGCTATCAAATGATTTCTCATATCATTTATTTTTTCACTGTTATTATAAGATGTTTTGGAGAAATTTATGTTAAACCCAAATTTAAAGGTTTTAACATTAGTCCCTCATATGTTATATTTTCATAGGAACACAAATGCTATTTCTATTGAATAAACATTCACATAATTCCATTAATTTAGAAATAATTTAAGAATGTAAATTATCTAATATAGGATATTTTTAGTATTTGGAAAAAATGTAGTTTTGTTTTATTGTTTTGTTACTTTCATTTTTTATTTATTTATTTATTTTTGGCAGCGTTGGGTCTTCGTTGCTGCATGCGGACTTTCTCTAGTTGCGGCAAGTGGGGGCTACCCTTCACTGCAGTGCACAGGCTTCTCATTGCAGTGGCTTCTCTTGTTGAAGAGCACGGGCTCTAGGTGCGCGGGCTTCAGTAGTTGTAGCACATGGGCTCAGTAGTTGTGACTCGTGGGCTCTAGAGCGCAGGCTCAGTAGTTGTGGTGCATGGGTTTAGTTGCTCCGCATCATGTGGGATCTTCCCAGACCAGGAATAGAACCCGTGTCCCATGCATTGGCAGGGGGATTCTTAACCCCCTTAACTGCGCCACCAGGCAAGTCCCT
Organism: Leucopleurus acutus; assembly: GCF_964270905.1. Classification (NCBI taxonomy): domain Eukaryota; kingdom Metazoa; phylum Chordata; class Mammalia; order Artiodactyla; family Delphinidae; genus Leucopleurus; species Leucopleurus acutus. The sequence continues at coordinate 87,544,499 of NC_139145.1, forward strand.
GTTTTATTACTTTTAACTAACATGGTATATGAAGCTATAAATGTCTGCAGAGTAAAAATAAATCTATTTTTGAAACTAGATAAAAATTGCTTTTAATCATATATTTAAATAAATATATGCAGACATATATAGTTACATATACACACAAAAAATGGAAATGTTTAAGAAATATTAAGAAAATGAAATGCAAACATTTACCCTAGAATCCCTTTCAGACTATTTGTTTAGCAAAATATTTTAACATATGATTCAAAGACAAACTTCAACCCTACCAATGTCTAAATTAATGAGATTTCAAAATGACTACTTAGTTATATAAATATGCTTAACATTTTCAAGATTATACCCTGAAGCTAACAATAAAAACTCCATTAATAACAAAGGGGTGACAGAACTTGGGTTAAACAGGACTCATTCCCTGAACTGCTTGACATACTTATCCCGTCTAATTTGTTCTCCTAAGAACACTGTTAAAATCGTAAGATCAAGCAATTACTGTGATCAAACAGACAGAAACCTTGGAGTCAGGAACTCATGCATTTTCTATCACTTACTGGGTATGTGATTCTAAGTAAGTTATCTAAGTTCTCTAAGTCTTAAAGGTAAAATCCAGGTAATTACACAGGGAGCATAGTGAAGATAACATTCAGTGAATTAACATATATAAAACATCTAGCATAGTATGTGGAACAGAGTACAAACTCAAGAGATATTATTTCCCATATGTCCACCACCCTTTAAGCTTCCTCTCCTCTATGCCCATTCTCATCTTCTGATAAATACAAGTAGGTGGAGGAATGTGGATCACACTGATTATGTAGATGAAGAGAGAATCGAAGATGTGAGTCAAGAGAACATACCAAAAAAAATCAAAGAATCTACAACTACCAGGATAAGACAACACTTAAAGATTGCCTCCCTCAGCAACTCAGACATGCTGGTGAGAGGGTCAGCTAACCTACTGTATTTCTTTATATCTGCTAAATTATAAAACAGGAGTCATTTACAATGTGCACATGTACAAAACTGTAAAACGTACAACTGCTTGGTCATCTGAAGAGATTTACTAGCAAACAGAGAAAAACAAAAGATAATTTTTTTAACTTTATACGTGCAATGGTTGATAAATTTTATTTTTATAATCCCAGTAGAATCTTCCGTTGATGCAATACTGAAAATTTCCAGATTTATTAAAGGAATATCCAGAGTAACTCAAATTTCCCTGTTCTCACCTTTAAAAGGCTCATTAATTTCAATATGACATTTAACACCAAGTTGTAATAAAAGCCATAGTATAAGTGGGAGAAGTAGGCTCCTAATAACCTGAGTTGTACAATAGGATAGATGGTGTTGCCCTTCACTGAAATTTTAAAAAATACTAAGAGTGAACTAGGTTGCGTTGGGTTGGGTTATATTGAGGGGATTTTTTTTTTGCGGTATGCGGGCCTCTCACTGTTGTGACCTCTCCCGTTGCGGAGCACAGGCTCCAGACGCGCAGGCTCAGCGGCCATGGCTCATGGGCCTAACCGCTCCGCGGCATGTGGGATCCTCCCGGACCAGGGCACGAACCCGTGTCCCCTGCATCGGCAGGTGGACTCTCAACCACTGGGCCACCAGGGAAGCCCTTGAGGGGATTTTTAATTCAGCCTTAGATATGAGAAATTTAGTGTACTTCTAAGGCACCCAAGGAGGCATGTCAAGTAGGCAACTGATTACACGGCCATAGAGTTCAGAGAGGAACTCTGAGCAAGAGTAATATACATGAGTCATCTTCAGGGGATCACCTAGAGATAGAGTACAGAGAGGAGAATGACATAGCCTAGGGCCATGCCTTGGGTAACTCCAAAATATTCTGGCTGAGTGGGGAGGATGAATTTACAAAGGAGTGGCCAGAAAGAGAGAAGCAAGATCTGTCACCTTGGTCCCAAAGGCCAAGGGAAATGAAGTCAACAAAGATACTGTGAGGAGGTCAAGTAAGATCATTGCTAAATTTAGCAATATAAAGGTCATTGATGATCTCACAGATATCTACCTATTGCAACAGTGACAGGGCAGAAGCCAGATATCTGTGGGTTAATTACTAAGTGAGACTTGAGGAAATGAATGCTCATTAGCACTTTTACAAGTTTGACTAAGAAAACAGAAAGCAAAGACAGTAATTGAGGGAAAAGATGAAGATTAATGACAGGTTATCTAGGGTGGTAAGAAAGGTAGAGATTATTTTCAGGAGTCAAAACCTAAGAATATTTAAAAAGTGAGCACAGGACACAGTTGAGAAGAAAAGGTGAACATAATATATAAAACAATGTAAAATTTCTGGGAAAGTAAGAGATGATGAGATATAAAAATAGGCACAAGAAATAGACAGGAAAAGGAACAGATCTTCTATGGAAGTAAGGAAAGAGAATGGGTACAAACGTGGTGCATTTAGATATCTAAAATATCTAGAAAATAAGGTACTTGCCACCTAATGATTCTAATTTTTTCTATAATGTAGGAGAGGTCCATCTGCTGACTATGATGGGGTATATAACAGGATCAGAAATTTGAGAGAAGTAGAGAATATTTGAAGTTGTGTAGAAAGTAAGAGCAAGTATAGACCAGACAAATGCTACACATCACAATCCTTGAAAGTCTTGACAAATCACACCAATTGGGAAAGTATGATAGCAAGAAATTTATATATTCTTGTCTAGGATTAGAGAAACCATACCAGTAACCCCTGTTAGAGATGCAAACAATGACCAAAGTCAGATTAGAAATTTTAAATTTTAGATCAAAATTTAAACCTTAATATAGTAGAAAACATAATTATTGAAATCAGTAAAAACAAGAGTATAGCAAAACAAGTTATGTCAGAGGATCCATGAAAATATTTACAGATCCAGAAATCAGCAAGAAAAACAACAGTAAGACAAAAACAGCACAGCAAATATCAGAAGGATTTTTATAGGTGAAACAGACTGCTCTTTTTTAGTAAGTTTATTTGCTTCCTTCTAACACAGTAGAAACCAGTTTCTAGATAATACTGGTCTGTCACTTTCTTAACAAGGAATTCACAGTGAATCTGGTAGACTTTGATGAGGGGGAGTAAAGACAGGTTTTAACAGGGTTTTTCAGAAAATAATTCAAACCATTAAAACATTGAGACATATGATCAATACACTATATTGATAAAAACACAAAATCACTCTTCTAGAGTCCAAGAAAGTAATTCAACCATACACAGTTTTATACTTAATATGAAATTTCAGCTTCTAGAAATTACACATCCATAATTCCATGTAACTGAAGTACTTCTGTAAAATTACATCAATTAAACTTTCTTCCTTCAAATTATTTTTGTTTTACTCACTCAGACTTCTTTTCATAGGTCTTAGAAGATTCCTCAATCCTCTTCTCTAACTCCAGGACAGCTTCCTCCTTATTTAAAAGCATCTGCTGTGTCTGTATAAGTTCCTCTGCTAAAGTTTTCAACCTAGAATGAACAGTTTCCTCATTATCAATCAATACATTAATTACACTCACTTTATACATACAAAAAAAAAGGGATTCATATATCTAAGGTTGCAATGTCCAAAACAGTAGTCGCATGTAATTTTACACTACCAAATGTAAAATAGCTAGTGGGAAGCAGCTGCATAGCACAGGGAGATCAGCTCCGTGCTTTGTGACCACCTAGAGGGGTGGGATAGGGAGGATGGGAGGGAGACGCAAGAGGGAGGAGATATGGGGATATATGTGCACGTATAGCTGATTCACTTTATTATAAAGCAGAAACTAACACACCATTGTAAAGCAATTATACTCCAATAAAGATGTTAAAAAAAAGTTAATGCATATAAAAATATAAATTTAATTAATTAAGAGTAAAATTTCAGTTCCTCAGTTCCATCAGCCACATTTCAAGCACTCAACAGACACATGTGACTAATGGCTACCTCTTTGGACAGAGAAAAGAACATTTCAATAATCACAGTGAGTACTCTTGGACAGTCTGTTTTAGGGAGTCTTATTCATCAAACAGCAAAAGAGAAAGAGAAACTGAAAACGGAGAAAGAGAAAAGGACTAAAGTAAAAAATACCTGTCATCTCCCAGGAAGAGTGTATAGTGAAAAAAACACGATTTTTGTTTTCAGAATAACATGTATTTATAATCTGGCTTTGCCACTTTTTATCTGAGATCCTGGGCAACTTGCTTAAGCTCATTGGATCTATTTTCTCATAAGGAATTTGGGTACTGTAATACCTGCTTCAGAGCATTGTTTTGAAGACGAAATACACTAATGTATAAACAATGAATGGTACTTTGGAGGCATCTGAGTAAATAACATCTAGTATTATTTGCATATATTATCTCATTTAATTCTCACAACAACGTATGAGATAGATACTGTTATCCTTATTTTAAAGAAAAGAAAGTAAGGCTCAGTCACATGGTAATTTAATATAAACTATTTCTGTTGTCACATATTACAATAGAGGTATTTTTTATTAATATATAGATTTGAGTACAATTAAATACGTAAAATTAATATGTACCCATAGACCAGACAATTTTTGGTCATATAAAATGCATTTGGTCCTGAATAGAAATAGTTCTACCACGAAAACACACACAGCTGGAATCTTAAAAATAATACAAATTAACTTATTTACAAAACAGAAACAGACTCACAGACATGGAAAACAAATTTATGGTTATCAAAGGTGAAAGGGAGGGAAGGAATAAATTAGAAGTATGGGATTAACAGATATACACCACTATATATAAAATAGATAAGCAACAAGGATTTACTGTATGGCACAGGAAACTATATTCAATATCCTTTAATAACCTATAATGGAAAAGAATCTGAAAAAGAATATATATATATATAACTGAATCATTTTCCTGAACACCTGAAATTAACACAGTATTTTAAATCAACTATAGTTCAACTACAAAAAGGAAAAATAAAATTTCTATAATCATAAAATATACATACACAGCTATCATATCACATTAAAATTTTTATCTTCAGCTTTTTAAAGTGAGACATGAAACCCAAAATATACAAAATATTAAATAACCCAAGTATATGAATATTTGAATTTATTTAAAGTTAAAAAGATGATAAATAAAGTCAAAAGTAAAAGTCAAACTTCAAAGAAATATTTGCATTGGGAATTACAAGCAAAAGCTCACGTAGAAAAACTCTTAGAAAAAAGTCAACCTACTATGAAAATGGACAAAAAACACAACAGGAAGTTCATCAAGAAAAATTCAAATGATCAGTAAGCACACGGAAATATTTACAACCTGAACCACAAAAAAAAACCCTGCAAATTAAATGAATAGTAAGTTATTTTTCACCTACTAAAATTGACAAGCATGAAAAAGTGATAATATTCAGTATTCTCAATATTGTAGAAAGAAAGAAAAAGGAAGGAAGGAAGGAAGGAAGGAGGGAAGGAAGGAAGATATAGGAAGGATGGAAGGGGTATAGGATTGGAATAGGGGGTGATTTAAGGACAAAAAAGCCTCTCATATTTTACTCTATATTTATCTATATTATTTAAATCTCATAACAAAATTGAATATGATTTTTAAACTATTAAATAATATGTAATAGAGATAGAAGAGGTAGAAAAACTATGAGACATAATCAGAACAACTCAAAATATAGGGAAGGAGGGAGAGAGGGAGGGAGGAAGGAAGGAAGACACATACCCTATTGATGTGACAAAACTAGCACAAATTTTTTAGTGGTCAACTTGGAATTGTCTCTCAAACTTCAAATTAGAATATTCTTTGACCATCTAAAAATCTGTCTTACCAGACTACTTTACAAAGTGCACACAATCAGTCCATATGAAGATGTTTGTTATAACACTGTTTATAAAACAAAAAACTAAAAAATATTTAAATGTTCATCAACAGGGGAATAGCTGAATAAATTTTAATCCATTTAAGATACAGAGCATATAGTCACTAAAAAGAATGAGGTGCACACATAAAACATTCTTCCAAGGCAAAGTCTTAAATTAAAAGGCATGATGCTGAAAAATACATATAGCATGGTTCCATTTATATTGAAATAAATGTATGTGTATATGTGCTACTGACTGAATTGTATTCCCTCAAAATTCATATGTTGAAATCCTAACCCTCAAAGTGATGGTATTTGGAGAGAGGGACTTTGGGAGGTAATTAGGGTTAGATGAGTTTGTGAGGGTGGAGCCTTCATGATGGGATTAGTGTCCTTAGACGAGACACCAGAGGGTTCGCTCATGCTGTCTCTCTCTCCAATCCCAGACAAAGAAGAGGTCATGTGAGTACACAAGAAGGCAGCAGTCTATACCCAGGAAAATAATTTCACCAGGAGCCAAACTGGCCAGCACCTTGATCTGGAACTTCTAACATCCGGAACAATGAGAAGTAAATGCTGTTGATTAATCCACCCATTCATGGTATTTTATCATGGCAGCCATAGCAGATTAATACACTATGTATGTATTTATGAGTGGAGAAAAAACAGGTTACTACAAACCAAACTTTCATCATCACTCTGAGGGGTTTGGGATTGGAATAGAGCGTGATTTAAGGACAAAATGCCTCTTGTATTTTATGCTATATTTATCTATATTAGTTAAATCTCTTATAACAAAAATTAATTTGATTTTTAAACTTAAATAATAGGTAATAGAGATAGAAGAGACAGAAAAACCATGAGACATAATCAGAAGAACTCAAAAAACAGTAATCCAGATTACTTCATCTATGTTAAGAGTTAAGCAACATAATAAATCTCAACAGGTTTCTGAGGGCAGTAATATATTATAGCAAAACATAATCAATGATGCTTATAATAATGATCCAGAATCATAAGGGAAAGGTTAAATTAGATAGGTATTTTTTAAGAATATATATATATTTACAAGAGACATACATCAAATCTGGTAAAATTATTTTGTTGAATTTGATGACAATATAAGCTTTGATTATCAGGAAAATTCAGTTTTGTAGAATAGTTCATATCCTGACTACTAGACACAGAAAGCATTACTGTATTAAAATTAGAGGTCATTCTCAAGAAACCTACATTTCAACTTCTGGCTTCAAGCTACTTATTAACAACTATAAATACATAAGTAAATAACACTCACACATAATGCTTTGCTCTTTATAAAACTCTGCCCTATATATAATCTCATTTAATCAGCGTGAAAGTCTGGAACACAGGACCCTACCTCTGTACCCGTCCCAACCCCAGTCTAGAGGTAATAAAGACAAGCTTCTCACCACTGCCTTGGCCATGTTGCATCAAAGCTGAATTTGGTAGAAAGCTCTTTCCCTCTCTTTATCACTTTCCTTTCCTCTGTTCTTTTACTTCTCTCTCCTATACCTTTCTCTATTCTCTTCTTTTCTTCCTGCTCAATTTTCCATTCACCTCTCTTCTCAATTCTTCCTTCATTCACCTAAACAGGTGTTTACTAAGAGCATACCTTGTGTCAGGCATGCTCCTAGACACTAGGGATACAACAATAAACAAGTTTGGCTTCAGTAAACTTACATTCTAGTAGCAGAGACATCGACCTTTTTTCTTCCAACCCTCTCTTCTTCTTTCCTCTCTTTGACTATTACTGTTTCTTTCCCTAGTTTCTTCTCAATTCTTCTCACTGTACCATATTCTCTGCTCCATCCTGAAATAAATACATAGTCCCACCAAACTGTAAGATGCAGGCACCATGGCTTACTCTTCACAGCACATCCCTTACACTTAGCAGAGTGTCTTGCACACTCTGCAAGTATGTGCTCAACTCAATTCTCTCTGTCTTGTTTTTCTCATGATTTCACACATTAAGCTTTTTTCTGCAATTCCCTAATAACTCCCAAGGCTCTCCTGATTCCAATCATTCTCAGTTATCTAGAGTGTGAAACCAAAGAGCTACCTCAATGTGGGAACAGCACAATTTATGATTTTCACCCACCATATGGGCTAAACTGATATATGAACCCCTACTGCAGTGGTGCAGTGAGGGAAGCTTTAGTTCTCTGTATATAGATGTCATTAGTACAGGGCTGACTCCTTTCATGCAAACATTTTATCGTCAAGCTAATCACTTTACCTTTCTACATCAGATTAAGAGAATTATTTGTGTTTATAACTCTACACCTCTACTGCATTTTGTAAAGCACCTTACTCTGGTATAACAGACAACAGGTCTAGAAGCAGACACCTTCATGTTCAATATTTACTTGGCTTTTCTAAACTTCCATTTTCTTCCCTAATAAAACAGAAATTAATACTTAATTTAAAGGGTTCCTGTAACTATGATGAATAGTTTTAAAGTTCCTAACATGGATTTGGAAGCATAGTATATTCCCTATAAATGTAACTGTATATTATTAACCAATTTTATTGTTTCGTAAAAAATATTTTTCTGAAAAGTAACTTTAAATATTGTCTTCTAGGGAATTCCCTGGCGGTCCAGTGGTTAGGACCCCATGCTTTCACTGCAGAGGGCCCAGGTTCGATCCCTGGTCGGGGAACTACAATCCCACAGGCCACATGGCACAGCCAAACAAAAAGAAAAAAAAAATTGTCTTCTATTTTTTTAAAGAATATTTTGTTAACACTGGATGCAAAAGTTAACATTGCTCCCAAGACAGGGTAGGATTGAGTGTATTTTAAATAAAACTCAAGAACAGGTTATATTATTTATACATTATTCCTAATTAAGGACAAGTAAAGTAAAGAAATTGCAAGAATGCTACATTGAAAGTAGAGGAGCCATTCATAATTAAAAGTTGTTTTTCCCTTTATAACAGTGTCATTTCCAAGAACTCTAACTTTTTGGAAATGTGAAGAATTTCGGTTCCATGAGAAATTAACATAAGCTTGCATGTCTTTGTTATTCTTGATGCAAACAAAACAGTATGTCTCTATACACACACATATACACACACATACACATACATGTTGATTTGATGTGACATGACAGTAATAATATCACCACAAATCTAAAAGGAAGCAAAAAATGGGGAGTTTTACTATTGATTTCTTCATATTTATCACTTGGAAAAATTCAAGGGAAGACAGTTGATTGTGGTGAGCATCATAGTTACTCTAGTTAATTGTAGTGTTGCCCTCTTTTTACTTTGAAATGGGGTAAGAAGGGAGGAATGAGGTGAAAGCCAGAGTCCTGATCCATTGTTTAAACCACCTTAGACTGCCTAACTCCCTCTATCAGAGACCACTGGCACGTGGCAATTCTAGCCAAGTATATTAAAATCCAAATCTGCTAATACTTTCTACTTCCATTAGCAATCATTCAGCCTTCTGAAAAATATCATATAAGCTTTCAATGAAGAATTAAATATGAAGTTTTGTTTATGCTAAACTTGTGACGTACACATGTCAGCTCATTTGTGAGAAGAATGAGGTGGTACTCGTGATTTCTTTTCAAATTTCTGATTTGTGCTAAAACAATTTTAACCCAGAAAGAGAAAGAAACCTACCACCAGCTTATTAGATTCTCTAAAGAGCTGGAAAGGTCCTAGAAGTTAAAACAAAGGCCTAGAAGAGCTAGTAATACTTCTGTTCTCTGGCAGGTCTGTTATGTTAGCTAGAATTTACTACCTGTTACGTTGAGCAATGAAGGCTGGAGGAAGAAAGAAAGGAGACAAGAAAAAGGGAAGGAGAAGAAGATCACAGAAAAAGGAATAATAATATTAGTTTCCTCTACTTTATCTTGCTCTTGATCATGTCAAAAAAAATAGTACCTCTGCTTCAGGCTTTAATCTTTTACAGCCTTAGCGCAAACAAAGCATAGCAGAGCTTTATGCAAAGTCTTCTTAAATAAAAAATTGAGCAAAGATAAGCCTTTGAAGTCAAAATTCCTTAATATTTCTAAATTTCTACAGACCCATGGTTGCAAATTCAAAGTACAAAAGACAAAGAAGACTTAGAAGAATGGAATTATATGGGGAAAATATTGTCCCTTTTCTCCACCTGGAGTGGAATGGATTAAGAGGAAAACATTCCAGTATATACAGGTTATACATAGATGACTTAATAAACATAAAAATAGTTTGCAAATTTCAAAGAACTATTCACTATGATGTCATTGTTGTATATGTTCTGTACACAAATATAACAGTAACAGTTCAAAAGGCTTATTTAAAATTTTAAATTAGATATCATGGTATATTTAAACAATCATGACGCAAATATTTAAATGTCATAAAATGACACTATCTCATTAAAAAAAACTCACAAAACTGACATAATACTTAACATGTACTGACTGACAAGCACAGTTTTAAGCACTTTAGAAATAGCACTTAAATTCACATCAGTCTTATAACAAAACTATAAGTATTATTTTCATTATCATATGAGGAACTGAAGTACAGAGAGGTTAAGGATCTTGTCCAAGTTCACAGAGCTGGTATGTGGAAGACCTGGTATTAGAGCCCAGGCAGCTTAAACTCTAAGTCCATGGTCTTAACAACTAATAATCTCCATCTTAGTAATTCCACCTCACAAAATTTATCCAATATATATGCTTCAACAAGTGTACAAAGCTGTAAATACAAGGATGTTTACTGTGCCACAACTTATACTCGCAATAACCAAAGGTGAATTTACTATGATGCTAATGACACATAACCTTCAGAAACCACACCTGCATGATACATTCCAAGGCCCCATACTTAATTTTATATTTGCAAATTTGTATAGTTTTTCTGTTAGATGTTCCTCCCCTCCAAATTTTGTAAGCTTCAGGCTCGACAGAACCTGCATCTGCCGCTGGCAATAAAAAAATCTACAGTAGAAATAGCATAAATGTCCACCAATAAATAACTAAATTAAATGAATTATGTTACATACACAAAAGCAGGAAAGCACTGTACACTATTAAGAAGATTTCATATATGTTAAGAAAAGTAGATGATGCAAGAGTATGTATAGAATGACTCCACTTAAGAATACAATTTATATACATTCATATGCTTATATTTTGCAGTTTTATCACCCACATGTATTAGTTAGAAAATTTTTAAAGATTTGGTTGTATTTAAAAGATACAAAAGCTTAAAGCAATTATTGTGGATAATAATAAGCTTCTAATACTTATAACAATACTTTGTATATCTTCAAACCACTGGCTATTATTATTTAAATCATACAGCACTCTTAAAGAGACCCAACTTCCTAAAAAATTATAAATTGCAAATTCCTAATACTGTCACATTAATTTTGACATTTGGGTTAGTAAAAACCCAAGTGGAATAAGGGTTACAGTTGCCTGAAGTAACTTTTCTGACAACTCTTCTTCTCTATTACTGCCACATAAATTGAAGAAATAAACCATTTCTTGGAAACTCTTTCTTAAAATACAATTGCAGCCGCATAGCAATTTATGGATGACCTTCTCTCCCATGTCACAAATCTATTAGCTTTTCTCAAGATTAAACAGATTAAACCGAAGAGGATGGCTCCTAACCAACCAAGCAAAAGTTGTGAATTTCTCCTAATATACAACCTAATCCACCTCAATACAAAAAATCCACCTGCCTTCCATGATTTATTTGGTTAAGACCAAACTGTCCTTCTAACATATCATCTGCCTTCTAACATTTTACATATTTCCAAATCTTCCCAACTCACTCACTCAAAAAGTATTCCCCTAACACAATCCAATATAACTGCAGTATATGTTTAAACAAAGACCAAAATCGAGTTAAGATTATAAATGAAAACAGCCAAAAACAGACATAACAAAAACTGAGGTCCTGCTTAACATGTGAGAGTACTGCATTATTTGTCATTCCATTAATTGATAAGGTTGATTCAGACATTCCAATGGGTTAAATTGGTGTCATTCCTTACAACAAAAGTCAGCAAACATTTTCTATAAAAGTCTGGAGAGTAAATATTTTAGGCTTTGCCCCCATGAGGCAAAATCAAGGATATTATATAAGTATTAATATAGCAAAAGAGAAAAAAATATTCACAAATATTTTATCGACAAATTCAAAATATAATAATAACTGGGTACAATTTATTGTAACACCAGTCTACTAATAAGGACAGAAATCTTTCGAGGGTGCTATTATTTCCTTTCACTGGGACTCAAAGTTAGTGCTTATCAACAAAATCCACTATAATATTCACTTGTAAATGAAGATATGTAATGAGATTTTATGTATTTCACTTTGAAAAGATAGGTACTGCCAAATACTAGTATCAATCCATGAGCATATTTTAATTGAGCATATTTATTGCTTAGCAAGCATTTATAAAATTATATTGCATGATTTTTAGCATGTCATTACGTTGCAGATTCATCACTTCTAATTGAAAGTTATGTGGGAATTCCTCAACTGCACAGTTAAATGGATTTTGAAATGTCAAAATATTTGTACCGAAGTCCAAAATTCACTCCTGGAAATGTAGTTTGAGCTCAAAAAATACATCAGCTACAAATTTGGTGGGAATGGTGATCTGGCTTCATGTTTTAGTGTTTGACAGTACAGGAAGTATATAAAAATGCCTGACATTACCTGGGATTCAAACATTAGTTGTCATCCTGACATTAATGGAGTATAAGTTCTATATGTAAGCACAGAATGATATTGTAATTTTAGGATTAATTCATTACATAGCTAATTTCCAAAGCTTTTAGAATTTAGTGTTCAATAACAATGGTTGAGGGAAATTCTTTTCTTTTTTTTTTACATCCTTATTGGAGTATAATTGCTTTACAATGATGTGTTAGTTTCTGCTTCATAACAAAGTGAATCAGTTATACATATACATATGTTCCCATTTCTCTTCCCTCTGGCATCTCCCTCCCTCCCAACATCCCTATCCCACCCCTCCAGGCGGTCACAAAGCACCAAGCTGATCGCCCTGTGCTATGCGGCTGCTTCCCACTAGCTATCTACTTTACGTTTGGTAGTGTAAATATGTCCATGCCACTCTCTCACTTTGTCACAGCTTACCCTTACCCCTCCCCATATCCTCAAGTCCATTCTCTAGTAGGTCTGTGTCTTTATTCCTGTCCTACACCTAGGTTCTTCATGACATTTTTTTTTCTTCAGTTCCATATATATGTGTTAGCATACGGTATTTGTCTTTCTCTTTCTGACTTATTTCACTCTGCATGACAGACTCTAGGTCTATCCACCTCATTACAAATAGCTCAATTTCGTTTCTTTTTATGTCTGAGTAATATTCCATTGTACATATGTGTCACATCTTCTTTATCCATTCATCTGATGATGGGCACATAGGTTGTTTCCATCTCTGGGCTACTGTAAATAGAGCTGCAATGAACATTTTGGTAGATGACTCTTTTTGAATTATGCTTTTCTCAGGGTATATGCCCAGTAGTGGGATTGCTGGGTCATATGTAGTTCTATTTGTAGTTTTTTAAGGAACCTCCATACTGTTCTCCATAGTGGCTGTACTGATTCACATTCCCACCAGCAGTGCAAGAGGGTTCCCTTTTCTCCACACCCTCTCCAGCATTTATGGTTTCTAGATTTTTTGATGATGGCCATTCTGACTGCTGTGAGATGATATCTCATTGTAGTTTTGATTTGCATTTCTCTAATGATTAATGATGTTGAGCATTCTTTCATGTGTCTGTTGGCAGTCTGTATATCTTCTTTGGAGAAATGTCTATTTAGGGCTTCTGCCCATTTTTGGATTGGGTTGTTTGCTTTTTTGTTATTGAGCTGCATGAGCTGCTTGCAAATTTTGGAAATTAATCCTTTGTCAGTTGCTTCATTTGCAAATATTTTCTCCCATACTGAGGGTTGTCTTTTGGTCTTGTTTATGGTTTCCTTTGCTGTGCAAAAGCTTTGAAGTTTCATTAGGTCCCATTAGTTTATTTTTGTTTTTATTTCCATTTCTCTAGGAAGTGGGTCAAAAAAGATCTTGCTATGGTTTATGTCGTTGAGTGTTCTGCCTATGTTTTCCTCTAAGAGTTTGATAGTGTCTGGCCTTACATTTAGGTCTTTAATCCATTTTGAGCTTATTTTTGTGTATGGTGTTAGGGAGTGATCTAATCTCATACTTTTACATGTACCTGTCCAGGTTTCCCAGCATCACTTATTGAAGAGGATGTCCTTTCTCCACTGTACATTCCTGCCTCCTTTATCAAAGATAAGGTGACCATATGTGCATGGGTTTATCTTTGGGCTTTCTATCCTGTTCCATTGATCTATCTTTCTGTTTTTGTGCCAGTACCATACTGTCTTGATTACTGTAGCTTTGTAGTATAGCCTGAAGTCAGGGAGCCTGATTCCTCCAGCTCTGTTTTTTGTTCTCAAGATTGCTTTGGCTATTCGGGGTCTTTTGTGTTTCCACACAAATTGTGAAATTTCTTGTTCTAGTTCTGTGAAAAACACCAGTGGTAGTTTGATAGGGTTTGCCTTGAATCTGTAGATTGCTTTGAGTAGTAGAGTCATTTTCACAATGTTGATTCTTCCAATCCAAGAGCATGGTATATCTCTCCATCTGTTTGTATCATCTTTAATTTCTTTCATCAGTGTCTTATAATTTTCTGCATACAGGTCTTTTGTCTCCTTAGGTAGGTTTATTCCTAGATATTTTATTCTTTTTGTTGCAATGGTAAATGGGAGTGTTTCCTTGATTTCACTTTCAGATTTTTCATCATTAGTTTATAGGAATGCCAGAGATTTTTGTGCATTAATTTTGTATCCTGATACTTTACCAAATTCATTGATTAGCTCTAGTAGTTTTCTGGTAGCATCTTTAGGATACTCTATGTATAGTATCATGTCATCTGCAAACAGTGACAGCTTTACTTCTTCTTTTCCAAATTGGATTCTTTTTATTTCCTTTTCTTCGCTGATTGCTGTGGCTAAAACTTCCAAAACTATGTTGAATAAGAGTGGTGAGAGTGGGCAACCTTGTCTTGTTCCTGATCTTAGTGGAAATGCTTTCAGTTTTTTACCATTGAGAACGATGTTGGCTGTGGGTTTGTCATATATGGCCTTTATTATGTTGAGGAAAGTTCCCTGTATGCGCACTTTCTGCAGGGTTTTTATCATAAATGGGTGTTGAATTTTGTCGAAAGCTTCCTCTGCATCTATTGAGATGATCATATGGTTTTTCTCCTCACTTTGTTAATATGGTGTATCACATTGATTGATTTGCGTATATTAAAGAATCCTTACATTCCTGGAGTAAACCCTACTTGATCATGGTGTATGATCCTTTTAATGTGCTGTTGGATTCTGTTTGCTAGTATTTTGTTGAGGATTTTTGCATCTATGTTCATCACTGATATTGGCCTCTAGTTTTCTTTCTTTGTTACATCCTTTTCTGGTTTTGGTCTCAAGGTGATGGTGGCCTCATAGAATGAGTTTGGGAGTATTCCTCCCTCTGCTATATTTTGGAAGAGTTTGAGAAGAGGTGTTAGCTGTTCTCTAAATGTTTGATAGAATTCGCCTGTGAAGCCATCTGGTCCTGGGCTTTTGTTTGTTGGAAGACTTTTAATCACTGTTTCAATTTCAGTGCTTGTGATTGGTCTGTTCATATTTTCTATTTCTTCCTGATTCAGTCTTGGCAGCTTGCGCATTTCTAAGAATTTGTCCATTTTTTCCAGGTTGTCCATTTTATTGGCATAGAGTTGCTTGTAGTAATCTCTCATGATCTTTTGTATTTCTGCAGTGTCAGTTATTACTTCTCCTTTTTCATTTCTAATTCTAATGATTTGAGTCTTCTCCCTTTTTTTCTTGATGAGTCTGGCTAATGGTTTATCAATTTTGTTTATCTTCTCAAAGAACCAGCTTTTAGTTTTATTGATCTTTGCTATCGTTTCCTTCATTTCTTTTTCATTTATTTCTGATCTGATTTTTATGATTTCTTTCCTTCTGCTAACTTTGGGGTTTTTTTGTTCTTCTTTCTCTAATTGCTTTAGGTGCAAGGTTAGGTTGTTTATTCGAGAAGTTTCCTGTTTCTTAAGGTAGGAGTTTATTGCTATAAACTTCCCTCTTAGAACTGCTTTTGCTGCATCCCATAGGTTTTGCGTCGTCGTGTCTCCATTGTCATTTTTTTCTAGGTATTTTTTTATTTCCTCTTTGATTTCTTCTGTGATCACTGTGTTATTAAGTAGTGTACTGTTTAGCCTCCATGTGTTTGTATTTTTTACAGATCTTTTCCTGTAATTGATATCTAGTCTCATAGCACTGTGGTTGGAAAAGATACTTGATACAATTTCAGTTTTATTAAATTTACCAAGGCTTCATTTGTGACCCAAGATATGATCTATCCTGGAGAATGTTCCACAAGCAGTTGAGACAAATGCGTACTCTGTTGTTTTTGGATGGAATGTCCTATAAATATCAATTAAGTCCATCTTGTTTAATGTATCATTTAAAGCTTGTGTTTCCTTATTTATTTTCATTTTGGATGATCTGTCCATTGGTGAAAGTCTCTCCATTGGTGAAAGGGATATACTGATTTTTAAAAAAATTTTCATCATGACTCTGAGCTCAAAAAAAATCACAATAAAACTTTACCAGTTCTAAATCATCGAAGTCCTATATGATAAGGTAATTCAGGATACTCAGTTTCAATTTCTGGCAAAAATCCATGAAATTGATGATAGTCAAGTCCAAGAGAGCAAATGAAGTTCACTGTTGACATTATTGGTTCAATAACCATATGATTAGATTACAACATTTTTCACAAAGTGCCTACTATTGAATAATACAATGAATAACCACAGGATTTAAACACCTAACATTTTCACAAGCTTTGTAAATTTGTTCAACTAAACCTTCTTCTGATATACACATATTTTTAACAACATCAGTTGTAAAATTACATCTTAACAGATTCTACTTCAGTTTGTACTGAATTAGTGTTTTCTCAACTTCAATGAAAATATTCTTGTTTGTAGTTGATCCACACGGGCAATTTATTCATCAAAAGTAATTCTTTAGTTGAAATCATTTGTCATGTTTTTTTAATTTACTAATGATTTAGCCCCCAATGTTTTCAACCCTTCAAGCAAATGTTCTTGCTGAAAGAGTAATGGTCATAAACTTATTTTCTCTTGACATATTTCTTCAGTTACTGCAGTAAAACACTATTTAATTAATTTACCACTGATAAATGGCTTTTTTTTGCTTGGCAAACAAATAAGCCACCCATAAACTTATTTTGGCTTCATGCACATTTTCATATTTTATTTTTCTGAAGAAAGTCTGCTGTGATGAGTTATTCCAGTTTAACTTTTTTTTTTTTTTTTGGGTTTTTTTTTTTTTTTTGCGATACGCGGGCCTCTCACTGTTGTGGCCTCTCCCGTTGCAGAGCACAGGCTCCGGACGTGCAGGCTCAGCGGCCATGGCTCACGGGCCCAGCCACTCTGCGGCATGTGGGATCTTCCCGGACCGGGGCACGAACCCGTGTCCCCTGCATCAGCAAGCGGACTCTCAACCACTGCGCCACCAGGGAAGCCCACCAGTTTAACTTTTTTAATTTTTCTGACTAGTGCTCTCCTGTGAGTCAGTAATATTGAGATGAGTGTTTAGTCTGATAATGTCAACATTTATTATTTTAGCACAGCCATAGTGCCAGTGCATGATAAACACAATGCTTTGCCATCTAATTCAATAACAAAATAATCCACACTCCACTGTGTCTTAAAGTGTGACATCCAAAATCCATTTTCTCTTGTTTTCTTGTTTTGACATGACATGCATGCACTGATAATAAAAAGTAAGGAAATGCTGTAGTACAATGATATGTGTGGCATTCAAAACACTGTTGAATTATAACCATGTCACTGTGATTTATAGTATGCCAAGCAGCAGTGTGAAGTGATGAGAATGCCATATATGGTCACAACTGCTCAACTCTGCCACTGTAGCAGGAAAGCACCCATAGACAACAGGTAAATGAATTAGCATGGCTGTGTTCCAATATAACTTTATTTATGTACTCTGATGTTTAAATTTCATATAAACATATAAACACTATATTTTATATCACAAAATATAGTTCTTCTTTTGATTTGTTTAACCATTTAAAAGTGTAATGAGCAGTCTTGGCTCATAGACTGCTCAAAACAAGTGGTTAGCTGGATTTGACCTACAGGCTATAGTTTGCTAACTCATATCTCAAAAAATCCAAGATAATCACTTTTCTACACAGAGAATTACCATTCTTCAATGAAGAGATCTTATTTATATTCCACTGTAAAGTTAAACATGTTCTGACTTTAAATTTTTTAAAATGTACTGGGAAACATGAGGCCTGCGGTTGGGCTTTACTTTAGAATATGACTAGAGAGCTAAACACAGTCTTCTAGAATTCAAATATATTTCCTACTGATAGATAATAACAACTTATGATAAAGAGACCTCATTTGAAACTAGAAAATTGAGTCAACAAAAGAACTAAACAGGACCTTTACTCTCTACCGTTTTACTAAAATTAATCAAAATTCCTCTTTTGGCAGACATGTTAATGTTCATATTTTGGAGCAACTTGCTACCTTTAATTTGCCTCACTTAAACTATGGATTCATAACTCCATTTACACTGCTTTTAGTTTGCAATAGATCACAAATTGATGCCTCGTCTATCCAAAATGCCAAAACCCACACAACAGACACTTAAATATATTCTTCTAATGTTCCAAATTTTATAGACCTGACTTTTTTTCAAGTTATTTGGATGAACTAAAATTACTGAGTCTCCAATTAGTCAATTAAGTAGTGATTAGATGAGAGGAAATATTTGCATATATAATCTTAATAAATGGATGATTAAAGTCAATAAAATATAGTACCTCTTCCAGCCTTTGGCAAAGAAGGGTGATCCAAAAATGAGGCAGATGTCAAAGGGGTGCTGGAGGGGAAGGAGAGAGGCTGTAGATGACAGAGACAAAGGAAGCAACCTCAGATTCAAGCCTGAAGGCAATACAACCTGAATGCATGTGTCGTGGCACTGCATGATCTCAGGTGCTAGAAATTATCAGAGCCTGAGAAATAGCCCTCTACCACATAGTGATCTACCATGCAAAAACATTTCCAGTAAATAGGAGATAAACAAACAACCTACAAATAGCTGAGTTGAATTCCTCTCTCTCTCTCTCCAGATGTGTGTGTGTGCGGGGTGGGGGGGGGGTGTATTACCTTTATAATTATAGCTGATAGATAAATAATGAGCATATGATAAAAATGCTTTGTGGCACATATTTAGATGGGTAAATACAGTAACTTTGTCATTTATTATTATATCATTAGATGTCCATCAAATCTGAAAAGGGGGCAGGCAGCAACACTGTATAATCTTGTTGTAGATATAAATACTAATTGTGTAATAATCTCAGAATCTCATGCATTTACTTGTGAAAGCTCTACATGATACAATAAAGAGCAACCAAGAGTATAAACTATTAAATTTACGAGTGTTCGCTAATGAAAACAATTTTTATGCTATATTTAGGAATCTAAAAAAAAAGAAAAAAGAAAAAATTCACAGGTATCTTTTTATGACTAGCAAAGTGAAAGAGATAACCTCAGGGAAAAGGCATCTCTTTAAACTTCAAATACCTTACAAGTCAAGACTAGTCCAGAAGTATGGTAGATCAGAAGAAAAACAGAGTTAAAAAGAAATTCTGATTAGACTACTGTAAAAATGCTAATTTTTCCCCAGTAATGCTATACAACTTGAGGAATATAAGTTAGAAAAGTTTAACAAAAAAGACATTGTTTAAATATGAAAGATATTCAACTAGAGCAGTAGTCCTTAATCATTTTGGGTTAAGAAGCCCTCTGAAAATTTGCACACACCCTCCCCCCAGAAAGTAAAACACACATTTCTACAAAAAGTTTTAACGGGATACAGCAGATTTTTAAATCCTGTCTGCACATTAAAATCACCTGGAGAGTTTACAAAAAATTCCAATGCCTAGATCTAACTCTCAGAAAATCTGATTTCATTGGTTTGGGTCAGGTCCCAGGCATCAGCATTTTTTAAAGTTCCCTAAGTGATCCTAATATGAAGCCAGAGACAAGATTCACTATTCAGAAACTCCCTGAAATCTCTCCATAAAACCATCTTCATTCACTCATTCATTCAACAAAGATGTTAATAAATCACCCACAACATCTGACATCTAGCCAAGAATTCTGAAGAGTCCAAGAGAAATGTAATCCAGTTTTTTCTTTGTTTCATAGTCACTACTAATCAGCAGTCTGACAGATTGCCAGCATGACTTCTATTTATGGAAAAATTCTCCAGAAGTCAAAAATTAATGATTCTCATTTCCAAACAAATGTAACCTTTCACAAAGGATAGGGTCACTGATCACTCAAACTCAAACAAACATAAAGGAATGCAAAACAAAAAGAAAAATGTTTCTGAAGTTTTCCTTAATACCATTCTTTATTAATGCATTAGAGCTTTTAGATGGGCTAAGAAAAAATACAGAACAAAAGGAAGCACAGGCCATAAAATATTAGCATTTTCAAAAAGAGCTTTGAGAGAGTTCTATTCTAAAACTACATAAAGCAATGTGACTAAGGAAAAAATGCTTAGTGAAAGGATAAGGAACTAACATAATGGGAAGGAAAATAAATAGCTAATATTCTGGAGAGAGTCATGCTAACATAAGTTTTCAAATAAAACTGCAAACAGATGAGAAATAAAACCACATTTATTTAACATTATTATAAATATTGGCCCCAACATGCTTCCCTACATACCCCATCAATTCACCTCCATTCCTAAATATGTTCTATGTATATACAAACATAAATGTACTTTTTTATTAATAGATTCATTCCATAAATGTTATTCTATAACTTGTTTTTGCTTTTTATCATATACTCTGGTGATCTTTCCATACAAGCATATATTAAAACCTATCTTATTCTATTTAAAACCTGAATAATATGGGAAAATTGTGGGGTTAGTACAGACCTAACATAATTCATTTACCAATCCCTTATTGATGAATATTTATTGTGTTTCCAGTGTTTTGTCACTGTTTTGAGACCTGTATAATCCTTGGCCTCTATCCAAACTATATGCGTGTGTGTGTGTGTGTGTGTGTGTGTGTGTGTGTGTGTGTGTGTGTGTGTACATACACAGATATTAATAAGTGAGAAAGTTTAACCTACAAATTGTTTGAAATGTTTTTGTATATACCAAATTTAATAATTAATGAAGATGACATAGTATTGTACCTTGTAACAGTTTTCTTTTCATATTTTGGAACTAACAAAAATCTTTCAGATCTCAAACACAGCCAAAGGCTCCTGAAAAACCTAAGCATTGTGCGCCGAGTCCTTAACGTACAAAACCACCCCAAGCAGTAATTTAAAAAACAAGAACAGGGCTTCCCTGGTGGCGCAGTGGTTGAGAGTCCGCCTGCCGATGCAGGGGACACGGGTTCATGCCCCGGTCCGGGAAGATCCCACATGCCGTGGAGCAGCTGGGCCCGTGAGCCATGGCCACTGAGCCTGCACGTCCGGAGCCTGTGCTCCACAACGGGAGAGGCCACAACAGTGAGAGGCCCACGTACCGCAAAAAAACAAAACAAAACAAAAAAAGAACAAAAACCAATACATAGAAACACAGAAGACCCCAAACAGCCAAAACAAATAGAACAGAGCTGGAGGAATCTTGCTCCCTGATTTCAGATTATACTACAAAGCTACAGTAGTCAAAACAGTATGGTATTGGCACAAAAACAGACACATACATCAATGGAACAGAATAGACAGCCCAGAAAAAAACCCACATACTTACAGTTAATAAACCTACGACAAAGGAGGCAAGAATATACAATGGAGAAAAGACAGTCTCTTCAATAAGTGATGCTGGGAAAACAGAACAGTTACATATAAAAGAATGAAATTAGAACATTCTCTAATACCATGTACAAAAATAAACTCAAAATGAATTGAAGACCTAAATGTAAGATAGGAAACCATAAAACTCCTAGAGGAAAATACAGGCAGAACACTCTTTCACATAAATCATAGAAATTCTTTTTTGGATCTGTCTCCTAAGGCAAAGGAAATAAAAGCAAAAATAAACACATGGGACCTAATTAAACTTAAAGGTTTTTGCATCACAAAGGAAAGCATCGACAAAACAAAAAGACAACCTACTGAATGGGAGAAAATATTTGCAAATGATATGGCCAATAAGGGGTTAATATCCAACAGTTATAAACAGCTCATACAACTCAACATCAAAAAAAAAAAAAAACCAAACAACCTGATTAAAATATGGGCAGAAGACCTGAATAGACATTTTCCCAAAGATGACATGCAAACAGCCAACAGACACATGAAAAGATGCTCAACATAGGTAATCATCAGGGAAATGCAAATCAAAACCACAATAAGATATCACCTCACACCTGTCAGAATGGCTATCAAAAAAAGAACACAAATAACAAATGTTGGCAAGGATGTGGAAAAAGGGAACCCTCGTACACTGCTCGTAGGAATGTCAATTGGTACAACCACTATGGAAAACAGTATGGAGGTTTCTCAAAAAACTAACAATAGAGCTACCATATGACCCTGCAATTCCACTCCTGGGTATATATCTGGAAAAATAAAAATGCTAGTTTGAAAAGATACATGTACCCCAATGTTCACAGCCATGTTACTGACAATTGTCAAGACATGGAAGCAACTGAAGTGTCCATCAAAGATGAACAGATAAAAAAAGATGCGGTATATATATATATATATATATATATATATATATATATATATATATATATATATATATATACACAATGGAATACTACTCAGCCATAAAAAAGAATGAAATGTTGCCATTTGCAGCAACATGGATGGACTTGGAGGGTATTTGCTAAGTGAAATAAGTCAGACAGAGAAAGACAAATACTGTATGATATCACTCATATGCGGAATCCAAAAATATAACAAACTAGTGAATATAACAAAAAAAGAAATAGACTTACAGATATAGAGAACTAACTAGTGGTTACAAGTGGGGAGCCCGAAGTAGGGAGGGACAGTATAGGGGTAAGGAATTAAAACATACAAACTATTATACATAAAATAAGCTACAAGAATATATTGTACAACATAGGAAATACAGCCAATATTTGATAATAACTAAATAGAGTATAACCTTTAAAAATTGTGAATCACTATATTGTACACCTGTAACTTATATAATATTGTAAATCAACTATACTTCCATTAAAAAAAAAAACTAATACACCGAACTTACTATGTGCCAGGGACTCTTCTAAGTATTCCACATTTACTCATACATGTAATCTTCGTAACAACACTATGAATTGGATGACATTATTATTACCATTTTACATTTTGAGGAAAATGAGGCATAAAAGGATTAAATAATCTGTCCAGTTTCACAAAGGTAATAAGCCATACTGTTAGGATTCAGACCCAACCAACTCAATATGTTAAGCTTGTACATGTATCTTTGAGTACTTGTATGCTAAAGTCCTAGGAGTGGAATTTCTAAGTTAAAAGGTTTGCAAGTTGAATTTTGATGTATATTGCCAAATTATTCTCCCAAAAGGTTATACTAATTTACATTTCTGCCAAGACTTTATAAGAAGGCTTATTTTCCCATATCCTACACAACGCTGGGTACTATCAAATTACGTAATCCTTGCCAAGCTGGTAGTTGAAATAGCTTCTTTTTTAAAAAATGTATATTTCTTTCATTGTCACAGGATTACTGGTCATTTGTGTTTATTTTTCTGGAAACTATGTGTTCATTTGTTTCATTCATTTCTATTGCACCGAATATTCCAACATAAACAACAAAATTATCAAATCAATACCTCAGGAAAGAAAAGATATAAGTTTACATTTAATACACTAACATTATGGTAAAAAGAAAGATTTTCCTCTTACATTAAAATATATATACACACATATATACACATATACATACATATATGTTTTAATGGAATTAATTTAGAATATTTTAGCAGTGCCAATAGACACACTGAATAACTCATTCTTGGAATAAAATTCTTGAGGAAAGTCTAATCTTAAACTTATATCTTGAATTTAAACACTGTTCAACAAAATATAGCTAAAGTTTTGCCTCAGTAAGAGGTAAGCAATTAAATCTATCACATTATCAAAGATTTATTACCTTTAATTTATTGCATTTTTGTTCACTGCTTCATCACCACAATTAAGAAATAATGATTTATGAATATAACTAGTTTTGCTCTAATTATACCCTAAAAAGCAATAAAACAAATTCTTCTTTGGTCACAAAATCTCTTATTTTACATAAGCTTATAACAGGTAGCTATTTTTAATTTTACCTCATAACACTCCAATATCTATATGCTCATTCCTTCTTGGTGTATTAAATTAAATTGATCAATTGTAGCATAAACTCCTTGAATGTATTAAACCTTACAACATTAAACACACAGTAAATATATTTTGATGAATAAATGAATGAATTATTTGGGGTCAATATGATGACTTAAAAAAACAAGAGTAACTTATGTCATGTTCCTTCACCAAGCAGCACAGGAATTAAGGAATGGAATTTGTCACTACCCAAGAATTGAGAAACTCTACCATCTATTTTATGACATGCATTCAACTCTATTGTTAAGAGCAGAGTTTCTCAACCTTGGCCCTACTGACATTTTTGGCAGATAATTCTTTGTTGTTGGAGGCTGTCCTGTGAACTGTAGTCTGCTTAGCAGCATCCATGGCCTCTACCTTCCCAACTGGTAAATAAAAATGTCTCAGACATTGTCAAATGTCCCCTGGGAACAAAAATTGCCCAGGGTGAGAACCACTGGTTTAGAGATAGCTGACATTGTAAGAGTATACCTAAAGTCAAAGAGAGATTCCCGAGAAGGGTCTTAAAACTTGAGAAATAGCTTCAAGAATCGCATTATGGCTGCTCAAAAAGACCCTCTAATGCAGGGTACTCCCATGCCTCCATTCCTCTCATCAACGGTCACTCCCCGGTAACTATTAAGCCTTCATGTTGGACAAGGTAATTCAACAAGCATTTGTTAGTTTCTTCATTCCATCTGGCCGACTTTAAATACATTAAACCCCTTACCAAGAGCTAGTTCCAGGATCCTACCACTTAATTATCTGTAACACTACAACGTCACTGAACAACAGAAGGGAGATTGCTTAATTACATAGATAGGAACTTTCGGCTGTGTCTTTTGAGGTAAAATTTCAATAAGTCAGATGATATAACATGTCCAATACTGAAAAGAAAATAAGTATGTAATCATTTCTGGCTGTAGTTCTCACACAGGTATAGGTACATACAACACTTATTAATAAATATAAGTTTCTTTGTGTTGCTCCTGAACAAAATCAGCAGAGAGGTTAAATATCTTTAAATATACTTTAAAAGTAGAATGCCGTAATTATGTTTTCTAAATTTTAAAATGTACTGTTAATAGCCTTAAATGTTTGAAAAGGACAAAAAACACATTAAGATTTCTTAAATGTCTTTTAAAATTTTATGCAATAATAACAAAAAGTGAAAAAGGAATTGATATAATAGCCTATAACAGAAGATACTTCTGCTTATAAAGAGAAAAGAACTCAAAAGTCAAATTTTTATACTAAATGCTTCTGACATCTGTAAGTCTCTTCTTATCTCTAACACTCAATGTCCTCATTTCCAAAATGGTTCTGCTATTTAGAGAATGAAATGGGATAAAAAAAATTTCTATAAATTTTGGAAACAATAAAGCATTATTCCAATATAAGATATCAGCAATAACTGGGCAAATGAATGTAACATCACACAGAATTTTGATTTTCAGAATTACCGAAATTAGTGATGATAATGGGTAAAGTTAAAATATTTCTCAAAACATTTCACTCTGACCAAAGATCAATTCATGTTTAATTTACTTTTCATTACTTCCAAGAAAATAAAAATTAGAATTTTAAATCTGATAAAGTTTAACTATAAGTAGTAACACTAATATTTAAGCTTCAGATTTTCTAAATACTTACATTACTTGCAAACTTTCTGCTGTTAAATTATTCCACATAATCTCATTTGCCTGTAGATTTTCATTGTCTTCCAGTAAGGAAGTATCAAACTCAATTTCTTGCTCCTTAGCAGCCGTCGTTCTAGTAAAGTATGCCAAATAATTTTTATCAATATGAATGTACTATCATAATATGTCTTAGTACATACCAAAGGCAGAATATTTGTTCTTATTTAAAATTATGTTAACAAAGTAGAGTAAAAACAAATAGAATAAATCAAACTAAACCTTAGGCCTCAAAGATCTAGTCAAGTAATTTCAGCTTAGCTTCCTCATTTGTAGAATACAGATATTAACCTGCTTTATTCCTTCCTCAATGGTAATGAGTATAAAATAAGATGATGCATGCATGAAAAAATAATTGATATATTATTACTATAAAGTTTAACAGAAAACCATGTTTATTATTATTATATAATTGTTAAAAAGAAAATACAATTTCATGGATTAAATATGGGTTTAAGCAGTGATGTAGTAACAACTGAAAAACTTTTCAAGATCATTATATAAATTAGTTATCGAGAAAGGATTTTGAAAATAATTAAAAACAAATTAATAATGAAATAGACTATTTCCTAATAAGCTCTTCAATATTTCTTATTTTAATTCAGTTAAATATTATATGGTTAAAAAAAAGTAATACTGTCATAAATACTGAAAGAAGAATGAAAATATCATACATACCTGTGAACATCTATGAAATTATTGTATTCTGTGCCAGGGTCTATCTGTTCAACTGACATTTGAATCTCTTTATGGACATTCACTATTTCCTCTGTAACAAGACTGGTTATCTGGC
Source organism: Leucopleurus acutus (assembly GCF_964270905.1). Lineage (NCBI taxonomy): Eukaryota > Metazoa > Chordata > Mammalia > Artiodactyla > Delphinidae > Leucopleurus > Leucopleurus acutus. Next base: position 87,571,373 of record NC_139145.1, read on the forward strand.
TGTATTCATCAAATATACCTTTCCTGAAAAGAAAAGAAAATTTAACAACATTTTAAAGTTTTATCAGGGAAACATAGGCCCAAAAAGAATTGAAAACAATATGAAATATAATGCCAATTTTTACAGATGGTGATTTAACACACCACCTTATTTCATATACCTGGATAGTGAAGTGAAGGGATTATACACGTGTACAGATTAACAACTTACATTTGATATAATATAATAATTGTAAATGATCTAGAGTAAGGCATTACATCTTCCAATATCTATCTAACATATCTAAAGTGTAAGCCAGTGCTAACCACTTTCCGTTTCTAAACATCACCACTGAAATGCTGATTCCGTAACATGGAACTGTGAATGAACTCCTGTCTATTTAATGTTTCGTTCAGTGCCTGCCACTTCCTCACATGCCCTAGCTCCTGGTTCTTCTCTTGCTCCTGGGCCTCTGCTCTTTTTCATATTATATTTACAGAGTTTAATTGGTTTATACCTTCAATGACATCTCAATCTTCTCCTGACCTCCAGTTAGTAGCAAAAATAATCATAAAAGTTATTAGGCCTTTCTAATAAATGCAAAAGGAAAAACTATTCTGTTACAAAGACCCAATCTCCAACTTAAGAATGCTATGCTGTAAAAATATACCATTGCTCATTAGTAGCCTTAAAAAGTGTGGACAAACAAGCTTATCCTGCATATGCCCAAATAAATATAAGGCCTTGTTTGTTTTTCTTTTCCAAAATCATCACTCATAAAAAGTAATCCTACAAAATTTCTCTTATTATGAAGCATTCTCTCAATTACTTCATTCTGAACAGCAAAATACTGTTTGGGTTAAAAAAAAAATTAAATTCAAACTGCTTCAGGCAATGCTAGCTTGGAATGATTACAGAAATGACCTGATAGACACAGTTTAAAGAAAAGAGGGAGGCAGAGAAATTTAATACAGATTTAGTAAATATCCCTGGGGTTATGACCTCACAATTGATAGTACTGAATGATATTAATATAAATAAGACTATCTAGATAATTCTTAAAAAGCAAAACAGTAAGTGGTTATGATGTGGAGATCATTAACACATCTTTAAGACAAATGGGGAAAAAAAGGAAGAAGTCTCCTAATGTTATATGAATGAGTACTTGTGACATAGGATTCAATTTCAGTGATATTATCATGCTTGGATTTTTTTAAATGCTAGATCTAAAAAAATTGATAACAAAGTAAAGATAACACACTGTGTGAAACTATTATATGTCTCAAAAAAGGATGTTCTTGTGATGATGAAGACACTATTATTGAAGATTCATATGGAGAGTTTGAGAAAATATTGATTCATAAAATGAAAGTAGGAAAGGCAACGTTTATAGATCAACAATGTGTAATTTAAAGTAGACATTACTAAATTTATGAATTAAATATTTTAAGTAGATATTTCACTATTTCATCAATACCCTTAAAAGTTGACATATTCAAGTTGACTAAAAACACTTTATCTTTTTTTGGGAAATGGGGGATCACCTAAACCAGCATATAAAGGGGATGAAGTCTACCATAGGGTGGCATATTGAATTGATCTGTATGGTAAACATGTATGCATTTGAATTACTGACCAACGCTGTTTGCTCCTTAAAGGCAAAAATTATGACCTACTCATCTCTACATCTGCAAGCACCAGGGTGCTTTGTATACAGCAGAACTTCAATAAACATTTGTTCATTTTAATCTCATACAACAAAAAGCTGGCAAATAAACCAAAAAGTTATTTCCTTTGGGTTTATCAGTTGCTCCAGATTTAAACCCAATCCTCTGGAGGTAGATATCCACTTCTTAACACTTGTCAAGGGAATTCCCTGGCAGTCCAGTAGTTAGGAATCTGTGCTTTCACTGCCGAGGGCCCAGGTTCAATCCCTGGTTGGGTAACTAAGATCCCACAAGCTGTGTGGCACGGCCAAAAACAAACAAACAAAAAAAAACTAACACTTGTCAAACTAAAGATTTTTTTTCAGCTAAATTTCTAGCTAACTGGAGCAAAACAAAAACATACAAAAATAAGAGACATTCTTGGGGCTAGCTAGAAGGTTGCAGAGTTGAGTGAGTGTAAACTGAAAGGATAACAGTGAAAACCAAGGTAGAAGAGGTGTGAAATACCCATTGAGCTAGTTCAATGATGCAGCTTACAAAACAAAGATAATTTTTATACGAAAGGTGAACTAGCAGAAAAAAAAATGTTAAAATCATTTTATGAAGGGATTTTATATCAAATAGGAAATGTATCTTACAGTGCTTTTATCATTTCTTCTTGCATCTTTTGTAAGGAATCCAGAAGCAGAGGAAGTGTAGTGTCATAATACTGATTCTGATGAAGCTGCGCCCCTTTCAATGCCAATACATACTGATTATGCAACATATGAAGTTTCATTGTGGCTTTGTCGTAACGTTCCTTAGCCTTTTCAGTTTCTTTCCCTGAAAAAAATTCAATAAAGTTAGCAAAGAGATAATTTTAAAAGTTCTATCTTCACTATGTGCAAACTGAGTTACCACTATTTCATGTTATCTCATATATTTTATGAATAATCAAAAGGTTACTGAACACATACTGTGTTTATTTGCCAGTACTTTGTACAAAGGATGCTCTGAAGGAAGCATGCACTGCAGTAAATGTTTGGTGAATAAAGGTTAATGTACAATTTTTTGAAAAACTGTACAGATATATGATCCTTCTCATCTTCAAGGAGCTCACACCAAACTGGAACAACAGTGCACATGAAATTGTATAACCAAGAAAACAAGAAAGTTTGTAAATAATGTTAAATTCTGAGGTCTAGGTTTGAGATATGAATAAAGACCAGGGAAGTCAGAGGAGTCTGTGGAGAAAACAGACCTTAAAAGATGAGGCAAGTCTGGAAAGGTATAAGAAAGACAGGATAGACAACAGTTCCTCCCTCTCACCCTCTCTTTCTCCATTTCTTCATTCCTTTCATTCAGTAAAAATTATTAACTGTTCACCCCCAGGAACTGTGCTAGACATTGAGAATTGAGTATTTGGCAAAACAGAGTCTTTGACATACAACCCATGGTCTAGTGATTTGGAATACTGAGTGAAAACATGAAGAGAATAAGCAATGTTCCATAGGCAAGCAAAGCAGTAAGCTCAAAGACAGCAAGTTTTGAGGAAATGAAGGAAATATGTCTGTACAGGTAGGACAGTTTTAGGTTGTGAATGACTTAGAAATCAAACAGAGAAATTTAAACTTGATACAGAAGTCGTCTAGGAGATGATAATTTTATGAACTAAAACTTTTTGTGGACTTCCCTGGTGGTGCAGTGGTTAAGAATCCGCCTGCCAATGCAGGGGACACGGGTTCGAGCCCTGGTCCTGGAAGATCCCACATGCCGCAGAGCAACTAAGCCCACGCACAGCAACTCCTGAAGCCCCTGCTCGCCGCAACAGAGAAGCCACCGCAATGAGAAGCCCACGCACCGCAACAAAGAGTAGCCCCCACTCGCTGCAACAAAGCCCACGCGCAGCAACGAAGACCCAACTCAGCAAAAATAAATAAAATAAATTAATTAAAAAAAAAACTTTTTGTGGTTCCTTTACTAAAATCATTCAGAAAATATTTATAGACTGGCAATATAAATGAATGACTATACAAATAAATGAAATTTTTAAGCAGATCTTCAATGTTTGATGCAAACTGAATAAATATTTCTTGTCAATTATTTAGATTTAGTGAATAAACTTTTCAAAGTATATATTAATTTTTGCCCTCTATCCAAAGAGACTCCTCCAAATGAATCTTCCCCCAAAATAGATCTTATGTTGAGAATTTTAGACACCAGAGGCTCTCCTCTGCTTCCACTCTGTTCAGGCTCAGCATCCATCTGGGTATTCCCTATAGACAGGAGTCAGAAAAGTACTCCCTATTGGAGAATGTCCTCAGCCAAGGGCCAAAAGCAGAGAAAAGGCCAGGGATTTTGCAGACTGAGGAAACCTCAGAACATGCTCAGGTACAGCAATAGAATTAGAACAATTTTCTTGCTTTTCTCATCACTTTTCTAATTCTGAGGCAAGGAACTACATCCAGCTGGTGAAAAAGGAAACAGAACTTTCCAGCAGACTGGTATGTCTCTATTACTAACAAAATCTAGTGTTTCTGGATACTAGAACCACCACTGACTTCTTCCGGGGAGCTGCATAATATTTTACAGAGCATAATTCTCTAGCCACAGACCATTGGCTGGTTCCTATTCAGAGGGATATTCATAATTGTCCAAGTTATTCACAAAATGTCGCCCTGGATAACCTATTTCACTTTATAATATAAAGAACCTGTTGATGAGAAAATAACTTAATCACTAGAGTATATTTCCTAACCCTTTCACAGCTGACTGGAAAGAGATTCTAATGCAGAGTGAAAGAGATTCACTACAGTGGGAGGATGGGAGCAAACATATTAATTCAGTTCTGATATGAAGGGGTCAGAAAAAGATAACATTAGCCATCAAACGAGTGGATTTTCTCACTTTTTGACTGCAACCCACAGGATAATATATTTTACACCATGAACTAGTAAATAATCATATAAATTTTTAAATACATAACTGAAATAAGAAATTCATCAAAAAATTCTTCCCCTTATTATGAAGGATGCTCTGTGATTTTTTTTAAAACTATATCATTTGAATTATGAATTTTTAAAAATGTTCATTCAGAAACCAATAAAATTTTTGCCTCATCTAATATAAATCCCTAGAGTAGTTGTAACTTACTCTGTATGGCATTAACTTAGGAATTAATAAACCACTTCAATAATGCTAATCACAAATGATTTTTTAACATTCTCAGGAACACATCTGCCTACATGTTCACAGTTACTTTAATAATTTTTTCATAGACTACTATATTTATTTACCCATAAACATTGCTACTTAGCATCCTTCTTGCAGAAACACATTTCTAAAAGAGCCAGTACAATTGATACTTCTACGGCCAGCCCTGCAGCCTTCCTCTAAAATGACAACCCCCTTTTCTGCTTACCCACATGAGTCAGGGGGAGACTCCCATGTGAAGATACTACCCAAGATCCAAATTGTATTCCCAACGAAATAGGTACCAATCTTTCGGCTGGGAGCTATGTCACATTAATGCCTGAACACCTGCTGGAATGAAAGTCCATGAACATTTGCTGCAGAAGTTGCCAGAACAGCCCTTTCTAAGGCCTTTTTCCTTGAGTTGGTTTTGTTTTGCTTTGTTTTGTTTTTGCTTCATCATTTTTAAACTAGTTTAAGTTGCTGTTGCTTGGAATTCAACAAATTCTGACAACAGACATTTCAAAAGTTCACGTACAATTATGCAGATAAATCTAAGTAATAAAGAAGTCTTCTGGGGTCCACGTGTTCATAATAAGAAAATAAGGCAACAATATTTGAGTACTGTATTCTAATTTGTTGATTTTTATTATAAGTTAAAAAATTATAACTAGTAAATTCAATGAAGTCCATATTTTATGTCACTTCTTTAAAAATATTGCTTTTTATATGAACTCTATTATTCCCAATTAATTACTTAGATTTTTTAGTGTAACTTCAAGAGTCAAGCTCTCCACACAAATATTTTCATGGAGACATTTAAACCATTTAAACCACCCATCTGTCCTCCTATTTGCACAGATTTTTAAGCTGCACACTACCCATCTGTCTTTCTAGCTGGTGTAGAAATGATGCATGAAATATACAACACTCAGCTCACTAAGATTTTATAATCCAAAATTACATTAGAAAAGTTAAGAACTTCCCAAATAATTTTTTTCTCTTTATCAGATACAGTGTATGACCAACAATCTGAAGAAGGCTATCATAGCCAAAATCTAATTATCAATAGCTTACCAGTGGTCATTAGCAAATTTAGAAAACAAATGCTTTTGAAAACATCTGAGGCAGAATCCATTACATTAAAATAATAATACATAATGCTAAAAGATTCTTTAAAAACAGCTTTGGGTCTAAAACTGAAAATGGGGTATGTCGTAGTCGGGCTCTTTTGTTGGTTTGTTTGTTGTCCTCTACGCTCATAGACACTCGTGCACTTGGTTGTAAGATGTACTTGGGCATGCACCCCATACTTCCTCCCTTGTAGACATGAACAAAAAGTTTCAAAAACATGCTCATCTGCCATGATTTGAAACGGGATTCTATTGTACTTTTTCTTGATTTGTTTTAAAATAAACATTTAGGGTTCCAAAGAGACTATGTAAGTAAATTCAAGAAATAGTAATACTGTGTGAAAACCAAAGTTACAACTAAAATTTTTTTTTTTTTGCGGTACGCGGGCCTCTCACTGCCGTGGCCTCTCCCGTTGCGGAGCACAGGCTCCGGACGCGCAGGCCCAGCGGCCATGGCTCACGGGCCCAGCCGTTCCGCGGCATGTGAGATCCTCCCGGACCGGGGCACGAACCCACGTGCCCTGCATCGGCAGGTGGACTCTCAACCACTGTGCCACCAGGGAAGCCCTAAATTTTTTTAAATTCCATTCACGTAAAATATATTGCAAAATACTACCCACCACCATTCCTGCCACACAGCTTTTTGGTTCAGAATATATCTCAGATCAATATTATACTTTCTTAACTTTTAAATAACTACACTTGAGCTTAAAATTAATGTGAAGTACACAGAGTGAATAAATTCTAATGACAGACACAGAGTCATACCTCTGTTGCTGTATGCTTTTTTTTTTTCCCAAATGATGAGAAGCACTGAAGCAGGAAATGGAGTTATTCTATGTGTCAATTAACAGGGAGAAAAACATTCAATTTTTCCTCCTCCACATAATGAAATTCACAAAGAGACTGAATTACAATTCTTTTCCACCACTTGTTGACAAACTCGTTTAATGTTTGTAGTAACAGAGTGTGTATACAGCGTCATGCCACAAACAATATTATGAAGCCAGCAAAACTCAATTATGTATGTTTGACATTTATAAGAGACAGGCTAGACTAGCCATTAAGCTAGTCTAGAAAGTCAAGTATTTTTTATTATAAACTTCTGAAGCATTTACCATTTGTTAAATATTATGGTGAAAAGTCTCTGGATAATAAATGAGAAGTGATTATTTTCCAAAAGTAAACTGCAAGTAGTCTCTGCTTTGATTTGGATAAATATTCTCCCACCTTAACATTTTTCCTTTCTTTCAAAACGCTCCTCCTCAACTATATAACGTTTACTTATTACTCTGAGTAAAAAGAAAATGAATGAGAATTCATCTTAACTTACAAGTTATTTGGCCTAAATGTCCGCATATGTTTTTTCACTTGGAAGCTAAAGTTCAAGTATGATATGTGGGAACAATGAATGAGCTACCTATTTTACTCAGTGATGTTCTGAGCCAATTTTCATCTCAGCTCCTCCTTTGTTTAGCTGTGCAACCCAAGCAGATCATTTAATCTAAATTTTAGCTTCTAATTTTTAATCCTGGGAGTTAAATCATGTGCCCTTCCCCATCCATTGGGTTGTGATGGAAATCAAATGGCAGAAAATTGTCACAATGCACAGTTAACAACAAAGGCTAAAGAAGACACAGAATTTGGAGAGCTGAGAAAACCTTTTTGATTATATGCTCCTATGAAGCATTAAAAAAATACAAGATGTGCATCCACAGTGTGCTAGCTTTAATAAATTTCCTAGTATAAAAAAATTTGATGTATCAATCAAGAAATATTTATTGAAATGCATTATGAGTTTTAAACTGTTCAAGGAACTAAAACAGTGATATTTTAAAATTCAATATAAAATACCTTTAAAAAGCAAGCTCTCTAGTTTGGAAATAACAAGCAAGGAAATATCATTTCCTTGCATATAGTGACTGCTAGATTCAATTGACCCACAGTCTTTTTAATAGCCTATAAATTGAATGATATACCATGGTCAAAGCTATATTCTCTCTCTTTTTTTCCCTTAATTATTTATTTATTTATTTGGCCACACGGCTTGAGGGATCTTAGTTCCCCGACCAGGGATCAAACCCACGCCCCTTGCAGTGGAAGCCGGGAGTCTTAACCACTAGACCGCCAGGGAAGTCCCAAAGCTATATTCTCTAACTGCAAAGCTGTGCATGGGGCGATTCTGAGTAGCTGGGCAGCAGCATAATTCTGAATCTCCCACGTATCACCTAAAAATATAATAAAGAACAAAAAGAAAAACAAAACCTGCACCCTCAGTATAATAGGCAGAGAATGTCCAAATTTAAAATTTTCAATGAGTAGAAAAATAAACATCAAATCTTTGCAAATGATCTCTCACCCTCCCACTGCAAGCATTCATGGACACCAAAGACTGTTCTGAAAAAAAAAAAGAAAAGAAAAATGCACTAAAGAGAGAAGAGAAGAGATAGCAGTATGCCTAAGACTCATCTAAAACCACCATAAGAATAAGAAGGTCCACCCTACATGTGAAAGTACTGAAAACGTGTAATGGTAGGTCACCGAACTGACTACAAGGAAGGGACGTAAAAGTGCATATGGAAGATAAAGGAGGCAGTCTTAGAAAGGTAATACTTCAGGCAGAAATGGTTAAAACGAAGGGACTTTGATAAAGGGAAAAAGAAAAAATCCTGCAGAAAAAGAAAATAAAGAAAAATAAAAGGACACAAATCTTTGTCAAGAACATGAAAAGAATGAGATTCTACCCTACTTGGCAAGTTAAAAAGTTAGGCTGCCTCAATTTCATGGATGTGGCCAAAAGAGACAAGACTCTTGGGACAGAGACAAAGGACGTTTATTTCTCACAGCAGTATGAGTAGCTAAAGTATCGTCATTTGTGGACAAAAGACCATAAAGTCAAACAACGACCAACAAATTCACAGAAAATGTATGTACCATGTATAACAGATAAAGGGCTATTCACCGTAATATACCTTTTAAATCCTTAAAATTTTAAGGAAAAAAAAGACCAAACTTCAATTTTTTTAAATGGGCAAAAGAACTCGCTAAAAAATAAATACTTTAAAATGGCCTTTAAACGTATAAAGAGGTGGTCAACCTCAATCCCTCACTCATAATAAAAGAAATGCAAATCAAAATTATGTACCAAATTGGCAAACACTGTTTTGGCAAGGATGTGGGGAAACTGATACTCATACATATCTAGTGGGAATGTAAATCGGTATAATTTTTATAGAAGGAAATTTGGCAATATCTAACAAAACTACAAACACATTTATATTTTGACTCTGCATTCACACTTCTAGAAATTTATGCTTAAGATATTCTTTCAACAATTAAAAAAAAAACCTTACACACAAGCTTATTCATGGTAGTAGTGTAAATAACTGAAAAAACTACAAATAAACTATATGTCCATACATAGGAAAGTGGTTGAATAACTTATAATGAAGTGCTATGCAGCAATTAAAAAGAACAACAAAGAAATCTACAAACTGAAATACTGAGATCTTTCAGGATACAATGTCAGGTAGAAAATCAAAATAAAAAACATATCATAATATTGTAGTTTTTGTATAAGAAATAAAGAGATATAGTTAAAGAAGATATAGTTCTCTAAATATCTACTTTTGTACAGTTCTGACTTTTGAAACCATTAATGTCTAACCATTAACAAAATAAACAAAATCAACAAGGGTAAGAGCAGAAAAACAACCTAAAATGGGACACAATAGAAACAAATGAACCAAACTGTATTTCCCAGTGAGTAATGTAACCACACTGAAAGGAGTGGGGAAGGAAAGCATTAATCCAAGTAACCTTGGAAACAGTATTTGACTACAGAGGAAGACTAAAGACAAAAAGAGGTCTAAACAAATACTGAACTGTAGTCAGTAGGTTTCTTTTTTCAGAGGCATAAATTAGCAATTCTGAAATTATCTTCTGTTATTTTAGGATTGAACAAGTAAGTAGATTGTGAATAATAGTAGCCAGGTGTCTCACTGTCAGAGAAGGAAATTACAAATACATAAATAGGAAAAGACAGAATGAACTATTTGGTGTTCAACTGGAATTGGAAATATCAATGTGAATACTTCAGTTTTACTATAGATAGAGCAATAGGTATAGAAATAGGCACAGATGTATTTGTGTGTGTGTGTGTGTGTGTGTGTGTGTGTGCACGTACATTTGTTTATTTCTTATCTATATCCATTGAAAGGACCTAAAACAAAGACATCCCAGTAGCAATGAGCACACCCAGTGCCCAAATATTGGTTTCTAAATACTATTTTCTACTAAATGGAACTATAGCTCCTTAGGGAAATGAAGCAAGACCTAGAGCAGAAAGGGTATAAGATGAGCCAGAAAATAAGTGCTCAATAAATAACAGGAACATGTCAAAAGGACAGAAGAACCAGTTTTTGTTTCTCTCTCATGTACAGAAAAAGAAAAGGATAAAGTAAATGTGCTAAAATATTAATATTTAGAGAATATGGGTGAAATATATATGGAAATTCTTTGCAGTATTCTTTCAAAATTTCCATTGGTCTGAAATAATGTCAAAATAAAAAGTTAAAAATGGAAAGTTGTAAAAATTGATTAAAGCTCAGAAGTACCTGAATATTCACTAAATTAAAAAATTCAGTTATTTAGCCTAGAGATTAAAAGTCTCAGTGATAGAAAAAAATTTAGTTTTAATATGTATGTTTCAAAGCAGGTATGCTTACACTATAGGTAATATTAATAGATAAAAACAGCCAGAATTTAAAAAAAAAAAAAAACTATCATTCTGCTTCATAAGACTAGTTAAGTGTGTGGGAGAACAACATTTACAGCAAATTAAGGGAATTCATCCTTTAAATCTTTATCCAGATTCCATGACGTCCTAAGTTCTGTGAGAGACACATATTCATAGCCTCTTCCTTAAAAATGCTTGACAAGAAAATTAAGATGGAGGTTCACAAAACAGTCATCATAATGTTAGGATATAATTGTAGAAGAGGGAGTGTAGAGATCACCATCTATTTAGTATGGATAACCAACTAGTCACGATCTAAAACTCCTAATAATGTGCTATAATATACAAGGTTATCTAATAAGTTGATGAATATTCTTAATGAAATGGTTTAAAAGCCACAGGTTACGAGTAGAATATATCTAGAAGAAACTTCATATTGGTTTCCTGGTGGAAAAAAAAAAACTGGGTAATACGTGGGAGAAAAAGTTTTCACTGTCTACTTACTGATATGTACCATGTGATTTTGAATTTGGAACCATATAAGTATGAAGAGGGAGCCCATGAACCCCACTAAGGGGGGAAAAATGGAATCTCAAGGGAAATTCCACAAGCTCTCACCAGTCTATCTAACCTCTTATCTGAATAAGGCTGTAGCCTCTCTTGCACTATTTCAATGAATAAACTGCCCTTGCTCTTAGCTAAGACCAATCCATTCCCTTGTGTACTAAATCCATTCTCTAGTCCTATACAACAAGGACATTGCTCCAGCAATTCTTCCTTCATTCTGCTGCCTCATCAACTTTTCCTTCTTCATGGGAACATTTTTGTCAGCAAACAAGCTATAATAGCTCCTAATCTTTAAAAAAAATTCCCCCTTGACTCTACTTCTTTTACTTAACTCCCTATCTCTCTCTTTCCCTTTACTGCAAAATTTCTAAGATTTGTGTATACTAGTTATCTCCAGTTTTTTTCTTCTCATTCTTTCTTAAACCCATCCCATTTAGGTGTTTCCTTCTATTGTTCCACTGAAACTGTTCTTGTCAAAGTCACCAATAACGCACGTTTTGCTAAATCCAAACTTTAGTCCTCATCTTTTGTCTTAGCAGCATGCAACTGCAAATCACGTGATCACTTGTTCTTCCTTGAAATCCCTTCACCCCATCTGGCTTCCAGAATAATAATATTCTTTTGGTTTTCCTTTTATCTTAGTCTTCTTTACAATGTCCTCCGCATTTCTGTGACTTCTTAATGTTAGGCTCAGACTTAGGACTCTTTTCTATCTTAATTAACACCCTTTGTAATATCATCAAATCTCATGGCTTTAAATATCAATTAACAATCTGATTGATAGTTCAACCCCAGCAGTCTCGCTGGAACTCCAAAATTAGAGATCCAAGTGCAAATCTGACATCTCCACTTAGATGTCTAATAAGAATCTCAAAACCAAACGCCTGATCTTCACCTCCAAATCTGCTCCTCCTCTATTTTTCTCCATCTCAGTAACAACAATGCCATCCTTCCCATTGCTCAGGCCAAAAATATTGGAATCATTCTTGACTTCTTTCTCTCACACTCTACACCTAATTCATCAGCAAATCCTTAAGCTCTACTTTCAGTATATAATAAATCCTCAGTATCCATGGATTCCATATTTCCATGAATTCAGACCTACTGCCTAAAATTTCTTTTTAATCCTAAAATTGATACACACATTGCTTTTCAGGTCAATCATGGACATGCACACATGCAGAGCAGCAAAGGAGTCACCTGATACACACATTCTCAACTGAGGTTGAAAAGCTGTGCTCGGCCTTTTTGTTTCAGCTCTTCTACTGTAAACTCGTTTTTGTAGTCTATTTAGTTCCACACTTTTTGCATTTTTGTGCTTTTCGATGGTAACTTTGCTTTTAAAATGACCCCCAAGCAGAGTGCTGAAGTGCTGCCTAGTATTCTTATGCTCAAGGAGGCTGTGATGTCCCTGATAGAGCAAATATGTGTTAGATAGCGTTGTTTAGTCGTGAGTTATAGTACTGCTAGCTGTGAGTTCAGTGTTAATGAGTCAACAATATATATTAAAGAAGGTGTCTTTAAACAGAAACACACAAAAAACAAACTGATGTATTGATCAACTGTCGAAAATGTTGTGAACCTGCTTAAAGGGATCTAATCCCTTATGTTATGCTCACCAGGGGCAATGATTCAGTAATCAGCTAATGCTAATTTAGTATTCACAGTGACTTTTTAGAATATAACTACCATAAATAACAAGAATCAATTGTACGTGTATCCAGAATTTGCCCGCTTCTCACCACCTCTGCTGCTACCACCCAGGTCCAAGCCAGCATGAATCCTTGCCTGTATTACTCCAATAGCCTAGAAGTAATCTTACTTACATCCTTCCCCAACCACTCATATGATTCTCAACAAAGCTACCAGAATTATCCTGTTAAAATGTAAGTTCATGTCATTCCTTTGCTCAAACCCTCCAATGGTTTTCCACCTTACTCAGAGTAAAAGTCCAAGGGTTTTAAAAGAACCAGCAAGATCCGGGGTAAGCTGTGCCTCCCGTACCACCCACCATCATTCTTCCTCTCTGACCTCATCTCATAGCTCCACAACTTTCCTTTATCAACCCCTCAGTTCCAGCCACACAGGTGTCTATACCACTCCTCAAATATGCCACACATGATCCCATCTCAATGACTTTGCTTTGGCTTTTCCCTCTACCTGGAGTACTCTTTGCCCCAGGTAATCACATGCTTCACTCCCTCACTTGTTTCACTCTTCATTTAAATGTCTTTCTCCATGACAACTAACCTGATCATCCGCTCAACATCCTATCTACCTACCGTGTTTTCTCCACTTTACCTTTTACCACCTAACATACTATATGTTTCATTTATTTATTTTACTAATTAGCTATCTTCTGTTCTAAAATGTAAGCTCAAGGAGGCAGGGATTTCCATGTGTTCTGTTATCTACAAGATCAATTATGCAAATAACAGTGCCTGGCACATAACAAGAAAATGCACAAATTAATATAGTTCTTACTTTAAAAAAATAAATTTAAACTTAAATAATTTTTTTAAAATTAGAAGTTATAGAAAGATTACAATTTTACCTTCTGCATCTGTTTATATCATCTTTCTAGTAATCAAGTCCAAAACTAATATTGTTAAGGAGCTCACCTATAAAATATAGAGGAAAATCAGCAAAAGGACATAACTTCTCTTAATCTTGTTGTATATGAAACTTAGCTTTGTTTACTTAATAAAACTAAGCAAAATAGGGACAAACCATATTATTGAACTTTCATATTATTTTTAGGACGTTATCTGCAGAATATAAATTAATCATGTAGCATATTCCATCCCACATAACATCTCAGCATCTGATGCAAATATTACAGCTGTCACTCTCATTTCTGCAGCTTTAACCCAATGTAAATTAGACTGATAACTAAGAGCGCCATTACTCTTTATGACCTTGTAAAGGTCCTATCATATTAAGCTCCATGCAGTGAAAAGCATTCATGCCATAAATTAGCTGCTGAAAGATCATGTATTAATAAGTAGGTCCAAAAAAGACAAATCCTCCCACTTTCAGGTCATTTCAACAAAACTGATAACCAATAAACATAGCCTGAACTCTACTTTGGTCTTTAGTAGGTCATGTATCCAAAATGTATTTCTTTCATATGCTGAACTGAGAGGTGAATTTGAATTTCGGAGTACTTTTCTAGAGGACCTCCATGCATCATCCATACATGATTCTGATTTTTTAAAATCTCCAAGATTTGGTGATTATCAAATAAGAAAGCCAGTTGCCATTCTTAGTGGACTCAAAATAAGGAAATCAACTAAAAGAGCCTTTTCCAAGTTTTATTCATTTTTTAAATTTAGATTTCTTTAAACATAAATTTAACCATCTGTCTCAAGTCTGGACTCATTTCAAACTGGTTTTCATATTAAAGTACTCTAAAGAGAAAACTCAATGGATCCAATCAATTTTAATTGGCTATAAAATATCACAGAACTATTCATAATACGTGAAGAGGCAATTTAAGAAAATCTACTTCCCAATTAGAGAAAAATTTACTTTTGAATGAGTCTTCCAACTAATTCCCCACAGTTCTAGCAGTAGGTACCCTCTTACTATGTCTGCTTAGGGTAAGTGAGGGCGTGTAAATAATCAGGGATATTACCAATCCTTTAGCATTCTTCTTTGTTTCTCATAGAGAAAAAAGAATTTGAAAAGGAGTTTGTTTCCCTGCTCCTGTTATAAAAGGGGTGAAGAGAGCTCCTTTCAAACTTCTTTAGCCTGACTGGTACGGGCATGTACAATGGGGAAGAGCTCATCCTATCTTGTTTCTTTCCTGAATATGATGTGCAATAAAGCAGAAGCATTCAAACTTCTACCCATGTAAGAGAAGCCACACAAATGTCTTTGTGGGTATTTTGAGGCTTGGTAAATGTAAAACCATAGTTTTATGGTTCCCTGGTGGCACAGTGGTTGAGAGTCCACCTGCCGATGCAGGGGACATGGGTTCGTGCCCCGGTCTGGGAAGATCCCACACGCTGCGGAGCGGCTAGGCCTGTGAGCCATGGCCACTGAGCCTACGCGTCCGGAGCCTGTGCTCCGCAACGGGAAAGGCCACAACAGTGAGAGGCCCGTGTACCGCAAAAAAATAAAAACAAAAAAATAAAACCATAGTGTAATTCTAGCCATCAGAATACATAGCTGAGGAGCAATTGTTTTGACCATCTTTTCTAATATTTCAATATATCTTCAAGGAAACTAAAAAACTTCAAACCAAAATCATATTTAAATTCACTTAATTCAATACCACCTGGTTCAATATGCTATTCCTTATTTTTTACAAAATTAGGATACACTTACTCTTAAAAAATACTTTTTAACTTTAGAAAAAGGTACTACATGGTAATATGAAGAAGGATGTGCATATAAGTATATAGGTAAACCTGATGTATATTTTCTACAACATAAACAAGTGGGGATTGACCAGAGAGCAGAAGCAAAAAGAACTACAATCCTGCAGCCTGTGGAATGAAAACCACATTCACAGAAAGACAGATTAAACTAAAAACGCAGAGGACTATGTACCAGATTAAGGAACAAGATAAAACACCAGAAAAACAACTAAATGAATGGACATAGGCAACCTTCCAGAAAAATAATTCAGAATAATGATAGTGAAAATGATCCAGGACCTCGGAAAAAGAATGGAGGAAAAGATCGAGATGATGCAAGAAATGTTTAACAAAGACATAGAAGAATTAAAGAATAAACAAACATAGATGAACAATATAATAACTGAAATGAAAAATACACAGAAGGAATCAATAGCAGAAAAACTGAGGCAGAAGAAAGGATAAGTGACGTGGAAGACAAAATGGTGGAATTCACTGCCATCAAACAAAATAAAGAAAAAAGAATGAAAAGAAATGAAGACAGCCTAAGACACCTGTTGGACAACATTAAATGCAGCACTTGAGATCTCGGGACACATATAGACTGAAAGTGAGGGGATGGAAAAAGATACTCCATGCAAATAGAAATCAAAAGAAAGCTGTAGTAGCAATAAACATATTAGATAAAATAGACTTTAAAATAAACAATGTTAAAAGAGACAAGGAAGGACACTACACAATGATCAAGGGATAAACCCAAGAAGAACATATAAGAATTATAAATAATTATGCACCTAACATAGGAGCACCACAATACATAAGGCAACTGCTAACAGCTATAAAAGAGGAAATCAACAGTAACACAATAATAATTGGGGAATTAAGCACTGCACTTACACCAATGGACAGATCATCCAGACAGAAAATTAATAAGGAAACACAAGATTTAAATGACACAATAGACCACATAGATTTATATAGGACATTTATAGGACATTCCATCTGAAAACTGCAGATTACACTTTCTTTTCAAGTGCACACAGAACATTCTAAATGACAGATCACGCCTTGGGTCACAAATCAAGCCTTGATAAACTCAAAAAAAATGAAATCATATCAAGCATCTTTTCCGACCATAATGCTATGAGATTAGAAATCAATTACAGGGAAAAAAATATAAAAAACACAAACACATATAGGCTAAACAATATGATACTAAATAAGCAAGAGATCACTGAAAAATCAAAGAGGAAATCAAAAAACACCTAGAGACAAATGACAATGAAAACACGACGATCCAACACCTATGGGATGCAGCAAAAGCAGTTCTAAGAGGGAAGTTCATAGCAATACAATCCGACCTCAAGAAACAAGAAAAATCTTAAATAAACAATCTAACCATACACTTAAAGGAACTAGAGAAAGAAGAACAAACAAAACCCAAACGTTGTAGAAGGAAAGAAATCAAAAAGATCAGAGCAGAAATAAGTGAAATAGAAACAAAGAATACAATAGCAAAGATCAATAATACTAAAAGCTGGCTCTTTGAGAAGATAAACACAGTTGATAAACCTTTAGCCACACTCATCAAGAGGGAGAGGACTCAAATCAATAAAATTAGAAATGAAAAAGGAAAAGTTACAATGGACACTGAAGAAATACAAAGCATCATAAGAGACTACTACAAGCAACTCTAAGCCAATAAAATGGACAACCTGGAAGAAATGGACAAATTCTTAGAAAGGTATAACCTTCCAAGACTGAACCAGGTAGAAATAGAAAATATCAACAGATCAATCACAAGCACTGAAATTGAAACTGTGATTAAAAATCTTCCAACAAACAAAAGTCCAAGACCAGATGGCTTCAGAGGTGAATTCTACCAAACATTTAAAGAAGAGCTAACACCCATTCTTCTCAAACTCTTCCAAAACTTTGCAGAGGAAGGAACACTCCCAAACTCATTCTATGAGGCCACCATCACCCTGATTCCAAAATCAGACAAAGATACTGCAAAAAAAGAAAATTACAGACCAATAGCACAGAAGAATATAGATGCAAAAATCCTCAACAAAATGCCAGCAAGCAGAATCCAGCAACACATTAAAAGGATCATACACCATGATCAAGGGAGATTTATCCCAGGGATGCAAGGATTTTCAGTATACACAAATCAATCAATGTGATACACCATATTGAAAACTTGAAGAAAAAAAATCATATGATCATCTCAATAGATGCAGAAAAAGCTTTTGACAAAATTCAACACCCATTTATGATAAAAACTTTCCAGAAAATGGGCATAGAGGGAACCTACCTCAACATAATAAGGGCCATATAAGACAAACCCACAGCCAACATCATTCTCAATAGTGAAAAACTGAAACCATTTCCACTAAGAACAGGAACAAGACAAGGTTTCCCACTCTCACCACTATTATTCAACATAGTTTTGGAAATTTTAGCCACAGCAATCAGAGTAGAAAAAGAAATAAAAGGAATATAAATTGGAAAAGAAGAAGTAAAATTGTCACTGCTTGCAGATGACATGATGCTATACATAGAAAATCCTAAAGGTGCTACCAGAAAACTACTAGAGCTAATCAATGAATTTGGTAAAGTAGCCAGATACCAAATTAATGCACAGAAATCTCTTGCATTCCTATACACTGATGATGAAAAATCTGAAAGAGAAATTAAGGAAACAATCCCATTCACCATTGTAACAAAAAGAATAAAATACCTAGGAGTAAACCTACCTAAGGACGTAAAAGACCTGTAGTCACAAAACTAGAAGACACTGATGAAAGAAGTCAAAGGTGACACAAACAGATGGAGAGATATACCATGTTCTCGGATTGGAAGAATCAACATTGTGAAAATAACTATACTTCCCAAAGCAATCTACAGATTCAATTCAATCCCTATCAAATTACCAGTGGCAAGTTTACAGAACTAGAACAAAAATCTTAAAATCAGTATGGAGACACAAAAGACCTCGAATAGCCAAAGCAATCTTGAGGGAAAAAAATGGAGCTGGAGAAATCAGACTCCCTGACTTCAGACTATACTACAAAGCTATGGTAATCAAGACAATATGGTACTGGAACAAAAACAGAAATACAGATCAATGGACCAGGATATAAAGCCCAGAGATAAACCCATGCACCTATGGTCCACTAATTTATGACAAAGGAGGCAAGGATATACAATGGAGAAAAGACAGCCTGTTCAATAAGTGGTGCTGGGAAAACTGGACAGCTACATGTAAAAGAATGAAATTAGAACACTCACTAACACCATACACAAAAATAAACTCAAAATGGATTCGAGACCTAAATGTAAGACTGGACACTATAAAACTCTTAGAGGAAAACATAGGAAGAACACTCTTTGACATAAATCACAGCAAGATCTTTTTTGATCCACCTCCTACAGTAATGGAAATAAAAACAAAAATAAACAAATAGGAACCTAATGGAACTTCTAAGCTTTTGCAGAGCAAACTATAAACAAGACGAAAAGACAACCTTCAGAATAGGAGAAAATATTTGCAAACAAATCAACGGACAAAGGAGTAATCTCCAAAATATACAAGCAGCTCATGCAGCTCAATATTAAAAAAACAAACAACCCAATCAAAAAATGAGCAGAAGACCTAAATAGACATTTCTCCAAAGACATACAGATAGCCAAGAGGCACATGAGAAGCTGCTCAACATCACTATTAGAGAAATACAAATCAAAACTACAATGAGGTATCATCTCACACCAGTTAGAATGGGCATCATTAGAAAATCCACAAACAACAAATGTTAGAGAGGGTGTGGAGAAAAGGGAGCCCTCTTGCACTGTTGGTGGGAATGTAAATTGGTACAGCCACTATGGAGAACAGTATGGAGGTTCCTTTAAAAACTAAAAACAGAATTATCATATGAGCCAGCAATCCCACTAGTGGGCATATGCCCAGAGAAAACCATAATTCAAAAAGACACATGCACCTCAATGTTCATTGCAGCACTATATACAATAGCCAGATCACGGAAGCAACCTAAACGCTCATCGACAGATGAATGGATAAAGAAGACATGGTACGTATATACAATGGAATATTCCTCAGCCATAAAAAGGAACAAAATTGCGTTATTTGTAGAGACGTGGATGGACCTAGAGACTGTCATACAGAGTGAAGTATTTCAGAATGAAAAAAACAAATATCGTATATTAATGCAAATATGTGGAATCTAGAAAAATCGTACAGGTGAACTGGTTTGCAAGGTAGAACCAGAGACACCGATGTAGAGAACAAACGTATGGACACCAAGCGGGGGGAAGTCGGGGGGGGGAATGAACTGGGGGGGAAAAAAAGTGGAGATTACAGAGAACCAAAAAGAAATCTGGGAGTGAATAAACTCATAACAACTTTCAGAACAAATGAAGAAAGACGATGAAGTCCACTAAGACTGTAAAACTTAGGTTAATGTGTTAAGTAGACACATGGAAGATTTAAGAAAAGACCCACATCATAATTATCCAGGCAAAATCTATAATGTCTAAGATGAAAAATATACTACATGAGATTAAAGGCAGATTAGACACTGCAGAAAACAAGATTAGTAAAAGTGTAGATACAATCATAGAAACTAACCAAAATGAAACAGAAAGCTAAAAAGACAAGGGGAAAAAATAAACAGACCATCAGTTGGCTGTGAGGCAAAGACAAACAGCCTAATATACATGTAACTGGAGTCTCCAAAGGACAGCAGAAAGAGAGACGTAGACAGAAAATATACATGAAGAAATAACGGCTGAAAGTTTTCCAAATTTGATGAAAATTATAAACTCTCAGACATAAGAAGCTCAAAAACCACAAACACAAGGAGAAAAAAAACTTACAGGAACGCACATCATAATCAAATTGCTCAAAATCAACAATAAAAAGGAAATCCTAAAAGCTGCCAAAGGGATATAAAACATGCAGAGCAACAAAGAAAAGTATTAGAACAGATTTCTCCTTGACATG
Source organism: Leucopleurus acutus (assembly GCF_964270905.1). Classification (NCBI taxonomy): domain Eukaryota; kingdom Metazoa; phylum Chordata; class Mammalia; order Artiodactyla; family Delphinidae; genus Leucopleurus; species Leucopleurus acutus. Next base: position 87,592,015 of record NC_139145.1, read on the forward strand.
GCCAAAGGGCAACATCTTTAAAGACCCAACAGGGAAAAAAATACCTGCTAAAAGAAAATTCTACATTCTACAAAAATATATTTCAAAATCAAAGGTGAAATTAAAACTTTTTCAGATGTACAAAAGCTGAAAGAACTTACTACATGTAGACTTACATTACAAGAAATGTTAAAGTAAGTCATTCAGGCAAAAGTAAAATGATACCAGATGGAATAAAGAATGCTAGGAAAGATAACTACATGGATAAACATATAAGATGTTTTATTATAATTTTAAAGATACTTGACTAAACAACAATATTAACAATATAGTACAAAGTTAAAAACATATGCAAAAGTAAAATATATCACAACAATAGCACAAATATAGGAAGACTATACCAGTGTAAGGTTTCCTTATTATACACAAGGTGATATAACATCACTTGAAGGTATACTACGGTAAATCAAAGATAAAATAACAAAAGAAAAAGTTACAGTTAATAAGACTAATAAAGGAGAATAAACAAAAGAAAAAACAATAAACAAAAGAAAAAGTTACAGCTAATAAAGGAGATAAATGGGAATCTTAATAAAGTTTTTTCAATTATTCCAAAAGGAGGCAGAAAAAAGGAAAAGGAGAATAAAGGACTGATGAAACAAAGAGAAAAAAAAACTGCAAGATGACAGATTTAAACCTAACATTCTCAAAATAAATCACATTATAGTCTAACTATCCCAGTTAAAATGTAAAGATTATCAAGATAAAAAAGCAAGACCTAATTATATGCTGCTTATAAGAAATGCACTTCAACTATATAAAGACTAAAAAATGTTGAAGTAAAAGGATTATAAAAAGATATATCATGTAAACACTAATCGAAGTATCTAATATTAATATCAGATAGAACAGATAACACAGCAAAGAATACTACCAGGGATAATAAAGGTCATTTCATATGACAAAAGGGTCAGGGCATCAAGAGGATACAACAATCATGACTACTTTTACACCCAATAACTAGAGTTTCAAAATACATTAAGCAAAAAACTGACAAAAATATGAGAAGAAATAGACAAATCTACAATTACAGTGGGAGATTTCAATTGCCCCCTCTCAACAACTGATGGAACAAGTAGACAGAAAATCAGTAACAACCTAAAAACTTTTAATAACACTATTAACCAACTGGCCCAAGATAGCAATATAGACCACTGCAACCAACAACAGCAGAATACATATTCTTATCAAGTGCACATGAAGCATTTACCAAGGTAAACCATACTATGGGCCATATAACATGCATTCATAAATGTAAAAGGAATAAAGTCACAAAAAGAATATTCTCAGACTAAATGAAATTAAATTATAAATGAAAAATAGACTTTTTTAATGTCAAATCTTTAGGAAACCAAATACATTTCTAAATAACCTATGTATCAAAGAAAACAAAAAGCTAAAAGGAAATACTTTAAGTATTTTGAACTGAAGAAAAATGAAGACACAATACATACAAATGTATGGAATATTGCTAAAACAGTCCTTAGGGAAATTCATAGCACTAATGCCTACATAAGAAAAGAAGATAGTTCTCAAATCAATGATCTTAGTTAGCTTCCAGATTAAAAAAAAGAAAAAATAGAAAAACTGGTGCAAACTAAGCCTAAAGCAAGCAGAAGAAACAAAAAAACAAAGATTAGAGCATAAGTCAATTAAATAGAAAGCAGAAAAATAGAAAATAAAGCCTAAAGCCAATCTTTGAGAAGATTAATAAAATTGATAAACCTCTAGCCAAAATGATTAGGGATAAAAGAGAAGACACAAAGTACCAATAACAAAAATGAGAAAGAACATATCACCACAGATGCTACAAATATAAAAAGGTGGATAAGGAAGTATTCTGAACACCTTAGTACCAATAAATTAAACAAATGAAATGGACAATTCCTTGAAAGATACAACCTACTAAAACTCAAAGAAAAAGATAAACTGAATAGCCTATATCAATTAAAGAAATTGAAGTTATAGTTTAAAAATCTTAGCAAAAGAGAAAAAAATAAAGCAAGCAGACGCAGATGGCTTCACAAGTGAATTCTGCCAATATTTAAGAAATATTATAAATTGAACACAAACATTACTAAGAGGGGGCAATCATAGAGAGGACAGTATTATCCTTATACAAAAATGAGACAAAGATATTAAAAGAAACAGACATATCTGAAAATCCATAAAAACTTAGCCAACCATATCAAACAACATAAAAAATAATAATACATCATAACCAAGAGGAGTTTATTCCAGGAATGTGAAGATGGTATAGTATTTTTAAAATGTGAAAATCAATCAAAATAATTCACCATATCAAGGTAAAAGAAGAAAAAAACTATCCATCTCCACAGATATGGCAAAAGCATTTGACAAAATCTAACATCCATTCTTAAGCAGGAATAAAAAGGAACTTCTTCAACCCGATAAAAGGAAAAACGTTTGAAAAACTACAGTTAACTTCATATTTATGATGAAAGTCTTTCCCCTAAGATCAGGGACAAGACAAACATGTTTGGTCTTTCTACGTCTGTTCAACACTATACTGAAGGGTCTAGCTAGGGCAAAGAGGCAAGAAAAAGGAAAAATAAAAAGACATCCAGATTGAAAAGGAAAAGGAAAACTATCTTTGTTCATAGACAATATGATCTTATAGGAGTTCTTTTGAGAAGTCATCTACTCTTTCTGATGATGAGGTGATGGCAAATGTTTCCATTTACAGCCATTATGTCAGAACCTTAGTTTGGATACAAGCTTTATGGATTCACAAAAATTGTTTTATGGCAAACTTAACAATGTGCTTAACCAACTAAAAGTATTCAGAACTTAATATGCTATAGGAAAGTAAAACCTGTGTATTTTGCATCCAAGAACTTATTATTCCATGCTCCAATGAAACACTCTATTAACTTCAGCTAAATAGGCTAAAATTATTTTGGTTGTTCTCAGCATACATGTTATAAATAATAATCAATAGACTAATATCCAAATTAGTCCAAGTCAATTTAAGACAAACATTTGTTCCCTTGACACAGCATAGAGCAAAATGACTTTGATATTTAGCGTATATTATTAAATACCAAAAAATTTAACTAAAATGGTGTTATATTCATATTACAAATGAATGTTATATTTTACATTAGACAACATAAATCAGTGTTCCTTTGGATATAAATTCTAACATTGAAAATTTAACGTATTTTGTGTAACCCATACAGCAGGGATCAGGAATTTGGAATTTCAGTATTAACCCAGGCCTCCAGCTGATCTGCTACTGCTGCTGAACCTCCATTTCCAGTAACTGAACCCTTGATGCCAAACCAATTCTTTTTTTTTATATATTATTACCCTTTTTTTTTCTTTAACATCTTTATTGGAGTATAATTGCTTTACAATGGTGTGTTAGTTTCTGCTTTATAACAAAGTGAATCAGTTATACATATACACATGTTCCCATATATCTTCCCTCTTGCGTCTCCCTCGCTCCCACCCTCCCTATCCCACCCCTCTAGGTGGTCACAAAGCACCGAGCTGATCTGCCTATGCTATGAGGCTGCTTCCCACTAGCTATCTATTCTACGTTTGGTAGTGTATATATGTCCATGCCACTCTCTCACTTTGTCAGAGACTACCCTTCCCCCTCCCCACATCCCCAAGTCCATTCTTTAGTAGGTCTGCCTCTCCATTCCCATCTTACCCCTAGGTTCTTTATGACCTTTTTTTTTTCCCTTAGATTCCATATATATGTGCTAGCATACTGTATATGTTTTTCTATTTCTGACTTACTTCACTCTGTATGACAGACTCTAGGTCCATGCAACTCACTACAAATAACTCAATTTCGTTTCTTTTCATGGCTGAGTAATATTCCATTGTATATACATGCCACATCTTCTTTATCCATTCATCAAATGATGAACATTTAGGTTGCTTCCATGTCTGGGCTATTGTAAATAGAGCTGCAATGAACATTTTGGTACATGACTTTTTTGAATTATGGTTTTCTCATGTTATATGACCAGTAGTGGGATTGCTGGGTCATATGTAGCTCTATTTGTAGTTTTTTAAGGAACCTCCACACTGTTCTCCATAGTGGCTGTATCAATTTACATTCCCACCAACAGTGCAAGAGGGTTCCCTTTTCTCCACACCCTCTCCAGCATTTACCGTTTGAAGATATTTGATAATGGCCATTCTGACTGATGTGAGATGATATCTCATTGTAGTTTTCATTTGCATTTCTCTAATGATTAATGATGTTGAGCATTCTTTCATGTGTTTGCTGGTAAGCTCTGTATCTTCTTTGGAGAAATGTCTATTTAGGTCTTCTGCCCATTTTTGGATTGGGTTGTTTGTTTTTTTGTTATTGAGCTGCATGAGCTGCTTGCAAATTTTGGAGATTAACCCTTTGTCAGTTGCTTCATTTGCAACTATTTTCTCCCATTCTGGAGGTTGTCTTTTGGTCTTGTTTATGGTTTCCTTTGCTGTGCAAAAGCTTTGAAGTTTCATTAGGTCCCATTTGTTTATTTTTGTTTTTATTTCCATTTCTCTAGGAGGTGGGTCAAAAAGGAGCTTGCTGTGATATATGGCATAGAGTGTTTTGCCTGTGTTTTCCTCTAAGAGTTTCATAGTTTCTGGCCCTACATTTAGGTCTTTAATCCATTTTGAAATTATTTTTGTGTATGGTGTTAGGGAATGTTCTAATCTCATACTTTTACATTTACGTGTCCAGTTTTCCCAGCACCACTTATTGAAGAGGCTGTCTTTTCTCCACTGTATATTCTTGCCTCCTTTATCAAAGATAAGGTGACGACATGTGCATGGGTTTATCTCTGGGCTTTCTATCCTGTTCCATTGATCTATATTTCTGTTTTTGTGCCAGTACCATACTGTCTTGATTACTGTACCTTTGCAATATAGTCTGAAGTCAGGGAGCCTAATTCCTCGAGCTCCATTTTTGTTCTCAAAATTTCTTAGGCTATTCGGGGGTCTTTTGTGTTTCCATACAAATTGTAAATTTTTTTTGTTCTAGTTCTGTGAAAAATACCAGTGGTACTTTGATAGGGATTGCATTGAATCTGTAGATTGCTTTGGGTAGTAGAGTCATTTTCACAATGTTGATTCTTCCAATCCAAGAACATGGTATATCTCTCCATATATGTGTATCATCTTTAACTCCTTTCATCAGTGCCTTATAATTTTCTGCATACCAGTCTTTTGTCTCCTTAAGTAGGTTTATTCCTAGATACTTTATTCTTTTTGTTGCAATGGTAAATAGGAGTGTTTTCTTGATTTCACTTTCAGATTTTTCATCATTAGTGTATAGGAATGCCAGAGATTTCTGTGCATTAATTTTGTATCCTGATACTTTACCAAATTTATTGATTAGCTCTAGTAGTTTTCTGGTAGCATTGTTAGGATACTCTATGTATAGTATCATGTCATCTGCAAACAGTGACAGCTTTACTTCTTCTTTTCCGATTTGGATTCCTTTTATTTCCTTTTCTTCTCTGATTGCTGTGGCTAAAATTCCAAAACTATGTTGAATAATAGTGGTGGAAGTGGGCAATCTTGTCTTGTTCCTGATCTTAGTGGAAATGCTTTCAGTTTTTCACCATTGAGGACGATGTAGGCTGTGGGTTTGTCATATATGGCCTTTATTATGTTGAGGAAAGTTCCCTCTGTGCCTACTTTCTGCAGGGCTTTTTATCATAAATGGGTGTTGAATTTTGTCGAAAGCTTTCTCTGCATCTATTGAGATGATCATATGTTTTTTCTCCTTCAATTTGTTAACATGGTGTATCACGTTGATTGATTTGCGTATATTGAAGAATCCTTGCATTACTTGATCATGGTGTATGATCCTTTTAATGTGCTGTTGGATTCTCTTTGCTAGTATTTTGTTGAGGATTTTTGCATCTACGTTCATCAGTGATATTGGCCTGTAGTTTTCTTTCTTTGTGACATCTTTATCTGGTTTTGGTATCAGGGTGAAGGTGGCCTCGCAGAATGAGTTTGGGAGTGTTCCTCCCTCTCCTATATTTTGGAAGAGTTTGAGAAGGATAGGTGTTAGCTCTTCTCTAAATGTTTGATAGAATTCGCCTGTGAAGCCATCTGGTTCTGGGCTTTTCTTTGTTGGAAGATTTTTAATCAGAGTTTCAATTTCAGTGCTTGTGATTGGTCTGTTTATATTTTCTATTTCTTCTTGATTCAGTCTTGGCAGGTTGTGCATTTCTAAGAATTTGTCCGTTTCTTCCAGGTTGTCCATTTTATTGGCATAGAGCTGCTTGTAGTAATCTCTCATGATCTTTTGTATTTCTGCAGTGTCAGTTGTTACTTCTCCTTTTTCATTCTAATTCTAATGATTTGAGTCTTCTCCCTTTTTTTCTTGATGAGTCTGGCTAACGGTTTATCAATTTTGTTTATCTTCTCAAAGAACCAGCTTTTAGTTTTATTGATCTTTGCTATTGTTTCCTTCATTTCTTTTTCATTTATTTCTCATCTGATCTTTATGATTTCATTCCTTCTGATAACTTGGGGTTTTTTATTCTTTCTCTAACTGCTTTAGGTGCAACGTTAGGTTGTTTATTCGAGATGTTTCCTGTTTCTTAAGGTAGGATTGTATTGCTATAAACTTCCATCTTAGAACTGCTTTTGCTGCATCCCATAGGATTTGCGTCATCGTGTCTCCATTGTCATTTTTTTCTAGGTATTTTTTAATTTCCTCTTTGATTTCTTCAGTGATCTCTCAGTTATTAAGTAGTGTATTGTTTAGCCTCCATTTGTTTGTATTTTTTACAGATCATTTCCTGTAATTAATATCTAGTCTCATAGCATTGTGGTCAGAAAAGATATTTGATACAATTTCAATTTTCTGAAATTTACCAATTCTTGATTTGTGACCCAAGATATGATCTATCCTGGAGAATGTTCCATGAGCACTTGAGAAAAGTGTGTATTCTGTTGTTTTTGGATGGAATGTCCGATAAATATCTATTAAGTCCATCCTGTTTAATGTATCATTTAAAGCTTGTGTTTCCTTATTTATCTTCATTTTGGATGATCTGTCCATGGGTGAAAGTGGGGTGTTAAAGTCCCCTACTATGAATGTGTTACTGTCGATTTCCCCTTTTATGGCTGTTAGCATTTGCCTTATGTATTGAAGTGCTCCTATGTTGCGTGCATAATTATTTACAATTGTCATATCTTCTTCTTTGATCGATCCCTTGATCATTATGTAGTGTCCTTCTTTGTCTCTTGTAATAGTCTTTATTTTAAAGTCTATTTCATCTGATATGAGAATTGCTACTCCAGCTTTCTTTTGATTTCCATTTGCATGGAATATCTTTTTCCATCCCCTCACTTTCAGTCTGTATGTTTCTCTAGGTCTGAAGTGGGTCTCTTGTAGATGTAATATATATGGGTCTTGTTTTTGTATCCATTCTGTATCCATTCTTGTTTTTGTAGCCAGTCTGTGTCTTTCAGTGGGAGCCCTTAATCCATTTACATAAAAGGAAATTATCTATATGTATGTTCCTATTCCTATTTTCTTAATTGTTTTGTGCTTGTTTTCCTTCTCTTGTGTTTTTTGCCTAGAGAAGGTCCTTCAGCCTTTGCTGTAAAGCTGGTTTGGTGGTGCTGAACAATCTCAGCTTTTGCTTGTCTGTAAAGGTTTTAATTTCTCCATCAAATCTGAATGAGATCCTTGCTGGGTAAAGTAATCTTGGTTGTAGGTTTTTCTCATTCATCACTTTAAATGTGTCCTACCACTCCCTTCTGGCTTGCAGAGTTACTGCTGAAAGATCAGCTGTTAACCTTATGGGGACTCCCTTATGTGTTATTTGTTGTTTTTCCCTTGCTGCTTTTAATATGTTTTCTTTGTATTTAATTTTTGATAGTTTGATTAATATGTGTCTTGGCGTGTTTCTCCTTGGATTTATCCTGTATGGGACTCTCTCTGCTTCCTGGACTTGATGAACTGTTTCCTTTCCCATATTATGGAAGCTTTCAACTATAATCTCTTCAAATATTTTCTCAGTCCCTTTCTTTTTCTCTTCTTCTGGGACCCCTATAATTCGAATGTTGGTGCGTTTAATGTTGTCCCAGAGGTCTCTGAGACTGTCCTCAGTTCTTTTCATTCTTTTTTCTTCATTCTGCTCTGCAGTAGTTATTTCCACTATTTTATCTTCCAGGTCACTTACCCATTCTTCTGCCTCAGTTATTCTGCTATTGATCCCATCTAGAGTATTTTTAAATTCATTTATTGTGTTGTTCATCGTTGCTTGTTTCCTCTTTAGTTCTTCTAGGTCCTTGTTAAATGTTTCTTGCATTTCCTCTTTTCTATTTCCAAAATTTTGGATCATCTTTACTATCATTATTCTGAATTCTTTTTCAGGTAGACTGCCTATTTCCTCTTCATTTGTTAGGTCTGGTGGGTTTTTACCTTGCTGTTTCATCTGCTGTGTGTTTTTCTGTCTTCTCATCTTGCTTATCTTACTGTGTTTGGGGTCTCCTTTTTGCAGGCTGCAGATTCGTAGTTCCCGTTGTTTTTGTTGTCTGTCCCTAGTGGCTAAGGATGTTTCAGTGGGTTGTGTAGGCTTCCTGGTGGAGGGGACTAGTGCCTGTGTTCTGGTGGATGAGGCTGGGTCTTGTCTTTCTGGTGGGCAGATCCACATCTGGTGGTGTGTTTTGGGGTGTATGTGGCCTTATTATGATTTTAGGCAGCCTTTCTGCTAATGGATAGGGTTATGTTCCTGTCTTGCTAGTTGTTTCATGTAGGGTGTCCAGCACTGTAGCTTGCTGGTCATTGAGTGGAGCTGGGTCTTGGCATTGAGATGGGGATCTCTGGGAGATTTTTGCCATTTGATATTACATGGAGCTGGGAGGTCTCTTGTGGACCAGTGTCCTGAAGTTGGCTCTCCCAGCTCAGAGGCACAGTGCTGACTCCTGGCTGGAGCAGCAAGAGCCTTTCATCCACACAGCTCAGAATAAAAGGGAGAAAAAGAAGAAAGAAAAGAAAACAAAACAAAAGAAAGAAAGAAAGGAGGAAATAGAATAAAATAAAATAAAGATTAAAAAAATAGAGTTATTAAAACAAAAAATAATTATTAAGAAAAAAAATTTTTTTTAAGTAAAAACAAAATGGACTGACAGAACGCTAGGACAAGTGATGAAAGGAAATCTATACAGACAAAATCTCACACAGAAGCATACACATAAACACTCACAAAAAGAGGAAAAGGGGAAAAAGTAATATATCTTGTTCTCAAAGACCACCTCGTCAATTTGGGATGATTAGTTGTCTATTCATATTTTCCACAGATGCAGGGTACATCAAGTTGATTGTGGAGATTTAATCCGCTGCTCCTGAGGCTGCTGAGAGAGATTTCCCTTTCTTTACTTGTACGCACAGCTCCCGGATTTCAGCATTGGATTGGGCCCCGTCTCTGTGTGTAGGTCGCCTGAGGGCTTCTGTTCTTCGCTCAGACAGGATGGGGTTAAAGGAGCAGCTGATTCGGGGGCTCTGGCTCACTCCGGCCAGGGGGAGGGAGGAGAACGGGGCGAGCCTGTGGCGGCAGCAGCCAGCATGACTTTGCCCCAGCCTGAGGCGCGCTGTGCGTTCTCCCGGGGAAGTTGTCCCTGGATCACGGGACCCTTGCAGTGGCGGGCTGCACAGGCTCCCAGGAGGAGAGTTGTGGAGAGTGACCTGTGCTTGCTCACAGGCTTCTTGGTGGCGGCAGCAGCAGCCTTAGCGTCTCATGCCCATCTCTGGGGTCTGCGCTGATAGCTGCGGCTCGCGCCCATCTCTGGAGCTCCTTTAAGCAGCGCTTTTAAAACCCTCTCCTTGCTCACCAGGAAACAAAGAGGGAAGAAAATGTCTCTTTCCTCTTCGGCAGGTCCAGACTTTTTCCCAGACTCCCTCCCAGCTAGCTGTGGTGCACTAACCCCTTCAGGCTGTGTTCACGCCGCCAGTCCTCTCCCTGCGCTCCGACTAAAGCCCGAGTCTCAGCTCCCAGCCCCCACCCTCCCCGGCGGGTGAGCAGACAAGCCTCTCAGGCTGTTGAATGCTGGTCGGCCCCGATCCTCTGTGCAGGAATCTCTCTGCTTTGCCTTCCGCACCCCTGTTGCTGTGCTCTCCTCCGTGGCTCCGAAGCTTTCCCTCTCCACCACCCACAGTCTCCGCCTGTGAAGGGGCTTCCTAGTGTGTGGAAACCTTTCCTCCTTCACAGCTCCCTCCCACCAGTGCAGGTTCTGTCCCTATTCTTTTGTCTTTTTTTTTTCTTTTCTCTTTTACCCTACCCAGGTACGTGGGGAGTTTCTTGCCTTTTGGGAGTCTGAGGTCTTCTGCCAGCATTCAGTGGGTGTTCTATAGGAGCAGTACCATATGTAGATGTATTTCTGATGTATCTGTGGGGAGGAAGGTGATCTCCACTTCCTACTCTTCTGTCATATTCCTGCTACCTTCCCAAACCAATTCTTGATCAAATCCAGAATTTAACCCTTACTTACTATAGGAGCTTCTTCGGGGTCCTATCTCCCCCGAAGCCTTGTCTTCTCAAGCTGGACACTATATATCAGATTGAGTTTTTAAATAGCTTTTCAAAGACCCCCTAATGTCTAAAGCAATGACTCTGAATGCCAGAGCCACAGCTTGGGTATCCACCACCAGTGCTCCAGCAATTCCTAGAGCCCATTCCAGAAATGGCCTGGTGTGGCCTCCCCAGATAAACTAAGGTTCTGACATAAAGCCTGTAAATGTTGGAAGAATTTGCCAACACATCATCCTTATAAATAGTAAATAACTTCACCAAAAAAAACCTATTTCCATGTTAAAGGTAGAAGAAGGAGTTTGAAAACAGATACAAAATTTTCAAAAATATAATTTTATACTTTTTCAGGTAATCATGAGTATAAAGATAGTTGTGATTATAAAAGGGAAATTCACATAAGTCTCATACATTTACATAGTTATATAAGAACTTACTTTAAAAGTGTATACACTATACATTTTACATTGATTTAATGGGAGTAATCAAATTCCAGAAAATGAAAAAGTACATCACTAATTCCTTTAGAAAGAAAATGTAAATAAGCTCACATATTTTAACTTCAGGAGACTCAGTCAAATAATACATTTCTTAAGATCAATTAAAACTACGGTCTTCAGATTTTCTAGTTGCCTTCTTACTACTGATACAACACTGAATGGTATTTTATCTCTATAATAAATAATAAAGATAAGTAATAAAGAACAATTATTACCTGTGAATAATCTTTGATAATATAAACTTTAGGTACAAGAACTATTTAAAACTTTATTATGATATCAGAATTAGATTTCATTTTTAAACAAAAACTATGTCATTAAAAGTAGGTATCAAACATTTGAGTAATTATGTACTTCTATTCCTAACTAATCATTCTCCAACAGATATAGACCTAGTGTGAAATACTTCACATAGATGGATTACAATATAGTTGGATTAAGTCACCACTTGTTCTGGGTGAATTTAATATGTGGATGTTTATAACACAGGAAACTAATTTGAGAATGCTAGCCAAGCATTATGTAATGAACTTTATAAAACTAACCCTTTGACAGATTGAGTAGTAATGCTCAATGTACAAAACTATTTCTAAATCACTCTTGATGGTTTAGCAGGGGATCCCTTGTATAAAGACTAAATTTTTGAAAAACAGTGAAGACTTGCAGGTCCCAAGTTAGAATATCAACTAGAAGTGGGTAAGCTCCTTGAATGTTTGAATCTCAATAACTTAAGGGTAGCAAATGCTCAGTATATACTTCTTGATTATATAAAGCACTCTTTAAAATAAAAAAGGAATAATAATTAGGTATACGAAGTTTGAAAATTATGAAATAAACATACAACATTGGAATTTACATCTAAGGCTATCTGACTCCAAAGTCTGACTCATCTTTCCACTATTGCATTTTTTCTTTTCTTCACTTAAATAACTTACATAACTGAATTACGAAAGCATTTTAAAGATATGTTTGCATTCAAAAGAGATCATAATCTCAAAATGCTGGTTGAGGTACAAGAAAAATAAGTAAAAATAAGTAAACTGTGAATACTAATTCATCTAGAAACACTGCAAGAAGCAGAAACGTGAAATAAATGTGGGAGGGATGGAGACAGGGAGAAAGGGAGACACAAAGTAAATGCTGAAGGGGATACTGGGAGAAGGGAGGGGAGGGACAGAGAAGGAAGGAGAGGAAGGAAGTAGGGAGGAGCAAGAGGAAGAAGGAAAGGGAGGCAGAAGTGGGGGGGGGAACTGCATCTAAATCAGTCTCTCTTCTAGTCTACTGGGAATAACAACAAAAACAGTATTTTCATTGTGTAAGGTATATCCAAATATAGGAGCTGTTTATTTCATTTACCTCAACCAAATGACAAAATAATATACAAGTAAAAGAAAAAGAGAAAATACATTAATAAATGAGAAAGGTAAATTTAATAATTAAAAAAATATTTTAAAAAGAGTTGCTAATAATGCTTCTATTTAACCAGAAAACAACAAAAATTTTATAATTAAAAAATATATAAATATGAAGACTAGTCACATTTAAAAACTATAACCACAAATCTTTAATTAAAACATAATGTTTCCATTTACTTCCAAAGCTTATTATGAAAATTTTAGTACAATATAGATATTAAAATTAAGCTATGAAAGCAAAACTGAGCTATAAAATGACCTGTGATTTTAATGGCATTTAAATACAGGTAAAAAGAGGATCAATAAAAGCTTCTAAACAAATACAACTTTATTTTTCTTATTTAGCACTCAGTAATTAAATGAGTAAATCTGAAGCCTATGAGAAAAATTTAAACATTCCTTGCATTCTATTACAAGTACTGCATAATTTTATTAATAGCATTAACTACTGAAAAATAGTTTCCATTATTTTCAAAAAACAAAACAAAAAAAGAAATACTTATTACACAGTTTGGTAATTAGTCTATTTTGGCTTACTTTAATATTTTTAAAATGTGAATTGGTCTAAGTGTAATCATTCCACCACTTATAAAGATAACTTTCAAATGATAAGAATAAAAATCACTAAAATAAACATTTTTCATAATTGCATCATACCTTTAGCTACAGCTTCTTTATATTTCTCTTTGGCAGAATTCATTTCTTTTATTAATTGTCTATAGCTTGTTTTTAATTTCTCTAATTCTGTCTTTGTGACCTGTCAAAAAAAGAAATGAAAAAAAACTTTTTAATGCTTAAATTTATTTCAGTCGAGAACCTAAATTCCAAAGCATTAACAGATGCATATTTTACTGCTTATGGGGCAGAGGTGCTCTTTAATATACAATTACAACCAATAAACTAAAATTAGCTTAGAAATCGGTGATAAATTCAACAGCATATGAAAAAAAAACATTTCTAAAAAGAAGAGCAGATCATGAAATAGTGCTGTCATCATCTAAAATGTAAAGGCCAGGGGCTTCCCTGGTGGCGCAGTGGTTGAGAGTCTGCCTGCCGATGCAGGGGACACAGGTTCGTGCCCCAGTCCAGGAGGATCCCACATGCCGCAGAGTGGCTGGGCCCGTGAGCCATGGCCGCTGAGCCTGCACGTCCACAGCCTGTGTTCCACAGGGGGAGAGGCCACAACAGTGAGAGGCCCGTGTACCGCAAAAAAAAATAAATAAATAAATAAATAAATAAAATGTAAAGGCCAATAATTAATTGCTGTGTACAAAAATATTTTCTCTAATAAAAAAAAAATTTTAAATACTTATTTTAATTATACAGAATAACTCTGAGCTGTCATAATTCACAAGTTCTAACATGATTTTTTTTTTTTCACACTGTAACATCTCTGAAAAGATACATCTAACAATCATTGCTGGCCAGGCAGCAATCATGACAGTGGTCACTGCATGCACACATGAACTTCGTTATTATTTCTACCCAAAAGCTAGACAAATCCAAGTCTTTGATTCTGTCGTCAAAAAACCATAACAAGCATTTGAGAAAAAAATGAGTCTTAGATTGTATCTAAAAAACTTCTAATAAGCCTTCTGGAAGAGTATGAAATCAGCAGCATTAGAAACTTGCTAAAGGGGCATAAGAAACTTGGAAGAAAATCCCACAGTCCACTTTAAACAAATTCTGCACCACAAATGTTCTTGACAGCATGGAGGATTGCACTGTGTAAATAAACAAAAATATCTACAACTATGATATAGATATAAATGAGTTCAAATCATTCCCTTTTAAAAAGAACCTCACTGGTTAACATTTTGTTTTTAATGGACTTTACCTTTTAGAGCACTTTTAGTATCACAGTCAAATTAGCACAAAGTATGGAGATTCCCTACTTGTCTTTTACCCTGATTCATGCACAGCCTCCCTGATTATCAACATACTCCACTAGAGTATGTTTGTAAATTTTTACAATTGATAAACCTACAATGACACAACATTATCACATAAGTCCATAGTTTACATTAAGTTCCACTCTTGGTGTACATTTTATGGTTTTGAACAAACATATAATGACATGTATCCACCATTATAGTACCACACACAGTTGTTTCACTGTCATAAAACCCTCTGTGCTCCACCTATTCACTAACTCCTGGGAATCAATGATCTTTTTACTGTCTTCATAGTTTTGACTTTTCCAGAATATCATATAGTTAGAATCATACATATTTTTCATATTGGCTTCTTTCACTTAGTAATATGCATTTAAGGTTCCTCCATATCTTTCTGTGGCTTGGTAGCTCATTTTCTTTGAGCTCTGAATAATATTCCATTGTCTGGATGCACTACAGTTTATCCACTCACTTACTAAAGGACTTCTTGCTTGCTTCCAAGTTTTGACAATTATGAATAAAGCTGTTATAAACAGCTATGTGTGGGCTTTAGTGTAGACATATGTTTTCAACTCCTCTGCACAAATACTAAGGAGCTCAATTGCTGGGTCCTATGGTAAGAGTATTTTTAATTTTGTAAGAAACAGCCAAACTGTCTTCCAAAGTGGCTGGATTATTTTGCATTCCCACCAGCAATGAATGAGAGTTCCTGTTGTTCCACAACCTCACCAGTATTTGGTGGTTGTCAACGTTCTAGATTTGGAGCATTCTAATAGATGTGTAGTGGTATGTCATTGTTCCTTTAATTTGCACTTCCTTGATGACATATGATGTTGAGCAACTTTTTATGTGCTTATTTGCCATCTGTATATCTTCTTTGGTGAGGTGTTTGTTTTTTAATCAGGTTGCTGGTTTTCTTAGTAGACTTTTAAGAGTTCTTTGTGTATTTTTTTTAATTAATTTTATACATTTTTGGCTGTGTTGGGTCCTCGTTGCTGGGTGCAGGCTTTCTATAATTGCAGCGAGCAGGGCTACTCTTTGTTGTGGTTCACGGGTTTCTCATTGTGGTAGCCTCTCTTGTTCTGGAGCATGGGCTCTAGACATTCAGGCGTCAGTAGTTGCAGCACTTGGGCTAAGCAGCTGTGGCACACAGGCCTCAGTAGTTGCAGCGCATGGGCTCAGTACCTGCAGCACATGAGCTCAGTAGTTGTGGCTTGCAGGCTCTAGAGCGCAGGCTCAGTAGTTGTGGCTCACAGGCTTAGTTGCTCCGCAGCATGTGGGATCTTCCTGGACCAGGGATCGAACCCATGTCCCCTGCATTGGCAGGCAGATTCTTAACCACTATGCCACCAGGGAAGAGTTCTTTGTGTATTTTAGATAACAGTCTTTTGTCAAATGTGCCTTTGCAAATGTTTTCTTCCAGTCTATGGCTTATCTTCTCATTCCTTTGATACTGTATTTGCAGAGCAGAAGTTTTATTTTTTATTTTTTTGAGGAGAACCTGAATACAATACATATAATATATACCATATATATAAAATATATATATATAGCTTGGAGCAGGCAGGAAATATGGACACTTCCATCTACGTGACTGCCCATCACAGTTACTGCTCTGGTCTCAGGGGCTCGAATTATTTTCCATTTTGCATACTTTTAAACTGTTGTATCACATTGATGTCTGTTGTTGAAATCTTTCTGAGAATTTTGCCAATGTCGTTCATTTTATCTTGCCTATCAGGCTGCTTTGAGTTCATTATATCTTTTAAACTTATGAAGTCATTATTGTTCCATAATTGCTTATAGACCACCCAGAGTGTGCCTGAGACCCTTTTGGGTTTCACTTCCAATGCTCGTACTTTCCCTTAAATTCTGTACTAAAGATGCCATACCATTTGAGATTGGAGGCACACTTTCATACCATGACTCACGTCCAGTGTTAAGTAGAATTTCTCTGAATGAAAACTCATGTGTTCCTTTGCCATTTGCAACACGTATCACACACATTTCTGTGGAGTTATAATGTTTTAAAAAAGAAAGAAAGGAGGGAATTCCCTGACGGTCAAGTGGTTAGAAATCTGCGTTCTCACTGACGAGGGCCCAAGTTCAATCCCTGGTCAGGGAACTAAGATTCCACAAGCCATGCAGTACAGGTAGGGAGGAGGGAAGAAGAAAGGAAAACAGAGAAGTTTTAAAATTTTGAGGAGTTCCAACTTATCAATTATTTCTTCATGGATCACGCCTTTGGTGTTGTATCTAAAAAGTCATCTTCATACCCGAGGTCATCTAGGTTTTCTCCTATTTATCTTCTAGGTGTTTTATACTATTACATTGTACATTTAGGTCTGTGATTCATTTTGAGTTAATTTGTGTGAATGGTGTAAAGTATGTGTCTAAATTCATTTTTTTGCACATGGCGGTCCCTTGTTCCAGCACCATTTGTTAAAAATATTAACTTTTCTCCCCTGTATTGACTTTGCCCCTTTGTCAAAGATCAGTTAACTACAATTATGTGGATCTACTTCTGACTCTCTCCCTCTATTCTGTTCCACTGATCTATTTGTTTTCCTATTGTCTTTCACAAACACAAAACTATCTTGATTACTGTATTTTTTAATTTAAAATACTCCTTTATCTTTTGTATATTAAGATATTTACACACACACACACACACACACATATATATATACATATATATATATATACACACACACACCCCTATATAGATATATATCAAGTCACAAGGCAAATTACTCATTATCCACAGAAAACTATCAGAATAATTTTTTAACATCTATTTAAAGTATAATTGCTTTATAAGGGTGTGTTAGTTTCTGCTTTACAACAAAGTGAATCAGTTATACATATACTTATATCCCCATAACTCTTCCCTCTTGCAACTCCCCCCTCCCACCCTCCCTATCCCACCCCTCTAGGTGGTCACAAAGCACCAAGCTGATCTCCCTGTGCTATGAGGCTACTTCCCACTAGCTATCTATTTTACATTTGGTACTGTATATATGTCCATGCCACTCTTTAACTTTGTCCCAGCTTACCCTTCCCCCTCCCCATAACCTCAACTCCATTCTCTAGTAGGTCTGTGACTTTATTCCCATCTTGCCCCTAGGATCTTCATGATCTTTTTTTTTTTACATTCCATATATATGTGTTAGCATATGGTATTTGTTTTTCTCTTTCTGACTTACTTCACTCTGTATGACAGACTCTAGGTCCACTCTGTATGACAGACTCTAGGTCCATCCACCTCACTACAAATAACTCAATTTCATTTCTTTTTATGGCTGAGAAATATTCCATTCTATATATGTGCCACATCTTCTTTATCCATTCATCTGTTGATGGACACTTAGGTTGCTTCCATGTCCTGGTTACTGGAAATAGAGCTGCAATGAACATTGTGGTACATTACTCCATGAATTATGGTTTTCTCAGGGTATATGCCCAGTAGTGGGATTGCTGGGTTGTACAGTAGTTCTATTTTTAGTTTTTTAAAGAACCACCATACTGTTTTCCATAGTGGCTGTATCAATTTACATTCCCATCAACAGTGCAAGAGGGTTCAATTTCTCCACACCCTCTCCAGCATTTATTGTTTCTAGATTTTTTGATGATGGCCATTCTGACCAGTGTATGATATCTCATTGTACTTTTGATTTGCATTTCTCTAATGATTAATGATGTTGAGCATTCTTTCATGTGTTTGTTAGCAATCTGCATATCTTCTTTGGAGAATGTCTATTTACGTCTTCTGCCTATTTTTGGATTGGGTTGTTTGTTTTTTTGATATTCAGCTGCATGAGCTGCTTGTAAATTTTGGAGATTAATGCTTTGTCAGTTGCTTCATTTGCAAATATTTTCTGCCATTCTGCAGGTTGTCTTTTCATCTTGTTTATGTGTTTTAAGTGTCATTGGTTTAAGTGTTTTAAGGGTCATTGTTTTAAGAATCATTGGTTCCCATTAGTTTATTTATGCTTTTATCTCCTTTTCTCTAGCAGGTGGGTCAAAAATGATCTTGCTGTGATTTATGGCATAGAGTATTCTACCTATGTTGTCCTCTAAGAGTTTGATAGCGTCTGGCCTTACATTTAAGTCTTTAATCCATTTTGAGTTTATTTTTGTGTATGGCGTTAGGGAATGCTCTAGTATAATTCTTTTACAAATAGCTATACAGTTTTCCCAGCACCACTTATTGAAGAGGCTGTCATTTCTCCACTGTATATTCTTGCCACCTTTATCAAAGATAAGGTGACCATATGTGCGACGGTTTATCTCTGAGCTTTCTATCGTGTTCCATTGATCTATATTTCTCTTTTTGTGCCAGTGCCATACTGTCTTGATTACTGTACCTTTGCAATATAGTCTGAAGTCAGGGAACCTGAATCCTCCAGCTCCGTTTTTCTTTCTCAAGATTGCTTTGGCTATACGGGGTCTTTTGTGTTTCCATACAAATTGTGAAATTTTTTGTTCTACTTCTGTGAAAAATGCCAGTGGTAGTTTGATAGGGATTGAATTGAATCTGTAGATTGCTTTGGGTACTACAGTCATTTTCACAATGTTGATTCTTCCAATCCAAGAGCATGGTATATCTCTCCATCTATGTGTATCATCTTTAACTCCTTTCATCAGTGTCTTATAATGTTCTGCAGGCAGGTCTTTTGTCTCCTTAGGTAGGTTTATTCCTGGATATTCTATTTTTTTGTTGCAATGGTAAATAGGAGTGTTTTCTTAATTTCACTTTCATAGTTTTCATCATTAGTGTATAGGAACGCCAGAGATTTCTGTGCATTAATTTAGTACCCTGATACTTTACCAAATTCATTGATTAGCTCTAGTAGTTTTCTGGTAGCATCTTTAGGATTCTCTATGTATACTATCATGTCATCTGCAAACAGTGACAGCTTTACTTCTTCTTATCCGATTTGGATTCCTTTTATTTCCTTTTCTTCTCTGATTGTTGTGGCTAAAACTTCGAAAACTATGTTGAATAATAGTGGTGGAAGTGGGCACCACTGTCTTGTTCCTGATCTTAGTGGAAATGATTTCAGATTTTCAACATTGAGGACGATGTAGGCTGTCGCTTACATGTACATGGCCTTTAATATGTTGAGGAAAGTTCCCTCTATGCCTACTTTCTGCAGGGCTTTTTTTTTATCATAAATGGGTGTTGAATTTTGTCAAAAGCTTTCTCTGCATCTATTGAGATAATCATACGGTTTTACTCCTTCAATTTGTTAATATGGTGTATCACATTGACTGATTTGCATATATTGAAGAATCCTTGCATTCCTGGGATAAATATGACTTGATCATGGTGTATGACCCTTTTAATGTGTTGCTGGATTCTGCTTGCTAGTATTATGATGAGGATTTTTGCATCTATTTCATCAGTGATATTGACCTCTAGTTTTCTTCCTTTGTGACATCTTTGTCTGGTTTTGGTATCAGGGTGACGGTGGCCTCATAGAATGAGTTTGGAGTGTTCCTACCTGTGCTGTATTTTGGAAGTGTTTGAGAAAGATAGGTGTTAGCTCTTCTCTAAATGTTTGATAGAATTCGCCTGTGAAGCCATTTGGTCCTGGGCTTTTCTTTGTTGGAAGATTTTCAATCAGTTTCAATTTTAGTGTTTCTGATTGGTTTGTTCATATTTTCTATTTCTTCCTGGTTCAGTCTCGGAAGGTTGTGCATATCTAAGAATTTGTCCATTTCTTCCAGGTTGTCCATTTTATTGGCATAGAGTTGCTTGTAGTAATCTCTCATGATCCTTTTATTTCTGCAGGGTCAGTTGTTACTTCTCCTTTTTCATTACTAATTCTATTGAATTGAGTCTTCTCCCTTTTTTTCCTGATGAGTCTGGCTAACGGTTTATCAATTTTGTTTATCTTCTCAAAGAACCAGCTTTTAATTTTATTGATCTTTGCTATCGTTTCCTTCATTTCTTTTTCATTTTTTTCTGATCTGACCTTTATGATTTCATTCCTTCTGCTAACTTTGGGGGTTTTTTGTTCTTCTTTCTCTAAATGCTTTAGGTGTAAGGTTAGGTTGTTTATTTGAGATGTTTCTTGTTTCTTAAGGTAGGATTGTATTGCTATAAACTTAGCTCTTAGAACTGCTTTTGCTGCATCGCATAGGTTCTGGGTCATCGTGTTTTCATTGTCATTTGTTTCTAGGCATTTTTTTATTTTCTCTTTGATTTCTTCGGTGATCAGATGGTTACTAAGTAGTGTATTGTTTAGCCTCCTTGTGTTTGTATTTTTTACTGATGTTTTCCTGTAATTGATATCTACTCTAATAGCATTGTGGTCAGAAAAGATACTTGAAACAATTTAAATTTTCTTAAATTTACCAACGTTTGATTTGTGACCCAAGATAAAATCTATCCTGGAGAATGTTCCATGAGCACTTGTTAAGAATGTGTATTCTGTTGTTTTTGGATGGAATGTCCTATACATATCAATTAAGTCTATTTTGTTAACGTATCATTTAACTTGTGTTTCCTTATTTATTTTCATTTTGGATGATCTGTCCATTGGTGAAAGTGGGGTGTTAACATCCCCTAGCATGATTGTGTTACTGTCAATTTCCCCTTTTATGGCTGTTAGTATTTGCCCTATGTATTGAGGTGCTCCTATGTTGGGTGCATATTTACACTTGTTATATCTTCTTCTTGGATTGATCCCTTCATCATTATGTAGTGTCATTCTTTGTCTCTTGTAATAGTTTTTTATTAAAGTCTATTTTGTCTCGTATGAGAACTGCTACTCCAGCTTTCTTCTGATTTCCATTTGCATGGAATATATTTTCCCGTCCCCTTACTTGCAGTCTGTATGTGTCCCTAGGTCTGAAGTGGGACTCTTGTACACAGCATATATACAGGTCTTGCTTTCATATCCATTCAGACAGTCTATGTCTTTTACTTGGAGCATTTAATCCATTTATATTTAAGGTAGCTATTAATATGTATGTTCCTATTACCATTTTCTTAATTGTTTTGGGTTTGTTATTGTAGGAGTTTTCCTTCTCTTGTGTTTCCTACCTAGAGAAGCTCCTTTAGCATTTGTTGTACAGCTAGTTTGGTGGTGCTGAATTCTCTTAGCTTTTGCTTGTCTGTAAAAGTTTTAAGTTCTCCATCAAATCTGAATGAGAACCTTGCTGGCTAGAGTAATCTTGGTTGTAGGTTTTTCCCCTTCATCACTTTAAATATGTCCTGCCACTCGCTTCTGGCTTGTGGAGTTTCTGCTGAAAGATCAGCTGTTAACTTTATGGTGATTCCCTTGTATGTTGTTTGTTGTTTTTCCCTTGCTGCTTTTAATATTTTTTCTTTGCATTTAATTTTTGATAGTATGATTAATATGTGTCTTGTCTTGTTTCTCCTTGGATTTATCCTGTATGGGACTCTCTGTGCTTCCTGGAGTTGATTGACTATTTGTTTTCCCATATTAGGGAAGTTTTCAACTATAATCTCTTCAAATATTTTTTCAGTCCCTTTCTTTTTCTCTCCTTCCTCTGGGACCCCTATAGTTCCAACGTTGGTGTGTTTAATGTTGTCCCAGAGGTCTCTGAGACTGTCCTCAATTCTTTTCATTCTTTTTTTTTTTTTTGCATTACACGGGCCTCTCACTGTTGTGGTCTCTCCCGTTGTGGAGCACAGGCTCCGGATGCCCAGGCTCAGTGGCCATGGCTCATGGGCCCATCCACTCCCATTCTTTTTTCTTTATTCTGCTCTGTAGTTATTTCCACTATTTTATCTTCCAGGTCACTTATCCATTCTTCTGCCTCAGTTATTCAGCTATTGATCCCTTCTAGAGAATTTTTTGTTTCATTTATTCTGTTATTCATCACTGTTTGTTTGCTCTTTAGTTTTTCTAGGTCCTTGTTAAATGTTTCTTGTATTTTCTCCGTTCTATTTCCAAGATTTTGGATCATCCTTACTATCATTATTCTGAATTCTTTTTCAGGTACACTGTCTATTTCCTCTTCAATAGGCAGGTTTTTACCTTACTCCTTTATCTGCTGTGTGTTTCCCTGTCTTGTCATTTTGCTTAACTTACTGTGTTTGGGGTCTCCTTTTCACAGGTGCAGGTTCGTATTTCCTGTTGTTTTTGGTGTCTGCCCCCAGTGGCTAAAGTTGGTTCCGTAGGTTGTGTACACTTTTTGGTGGAGGGGACTAGTGCCTGTGTTCTGGTGGATGAGGCTGGATCTTGTCTTTCTGGTGGGCAGGTCCATGTCTGGTGGTGTGTTTTGGGGTGTCTGTGGACTTATGATTTTAGGCAGCCTCTCTGCTAATGGTTGGCATTGTGTTCCTGTCTTGCTAGCTGTTTGGCATAGGGTGTCCAGCACTGTAGTTTGCTGGTCGTTGAGTGGAGCTGGGTCTTGGCATTGACATGGAGATCTCTGGGAGATTTTCGCCATTTGATATTACATGGAGCTGGGAGGTCTCTTGTGGACCAACGTAGTGAACTTGGCTCCCCCACCTCAGAGGCACAGACCTGACACCTGGCTGGGGCACCAAGAATCTGTCATAATCCACATGGCTCAGAATAAAAGGGAGGAAAAAAAAGAAAGAAAAAAAGAAGATAAAATAAAGTAAAATAAAGTTATTAAAATAAAAATTAATTATTAAAGATAAAGAAAGAAGAGAGCAACCAAACCAAAAAACAAATCCACCAATGATAACAAGCGTTAAAAACTATACTTAAAAAAAAAAGCACAGACTGAACCCTAGGTCAAATGGTAAAAGCAAAGCTGTATAGACAAAATCACACAGAGAACTATACACATATACACTCACAAAAAGAGAAAAAGGGAAAAAATATATATATATCATTGCTCCCAAAGTCCACCTCCTCAATTTTGGGATGATTTGTTGTCTATTCAGGTATTCCACAGTTGCAGGTACATCAAGTTGATTGTGGAGATTTAATCTGCTGCTCCTGAGCCTGCTCGAGAGATTTCCCTTTCTCTTCTTTGTTCGCACAGCTCCTGGTGTCCAGCTTTGGATTTGGCCCCGCCTCTGTGTATAGGTCGCCTGAGAGCATCTGTTCTTCACTCAGACAGGACGGGGTTAAAGGAGCAGCTGCCTCAGGGGCTCTGGCCGGCGGGGAGGGAGGGGTACGGAATGCGGGGCGAGTCTGTGGCGGCAGAAGCCACCGTGACGTTGCACCAGCCTGAGGCGTGCTGTGTGTTCTCCCGGGGAATTTGTCCCTGGATCATGGAACCCTGGCAGTGGCAGGCTGCACAAGCTCCCAGAAGGGGAGGTGTGGATAGTGACCTGTGCTTGCACATAGGCTTCTCGGTGGCTGCAGCAGCAGCCTTAGCGTCTCATGCCTGTCTCTGGGGTCCGCGCTGATAGCCGCGGTTCACACCCATCTCTGGAGCTCCTTTAAGCGATGCTCTTAATCCCCCCTCCTCGCACACCAGAAAACAAAGAGGCAAGGAAAAGTCTCTTGCCTCTTCGGCAGCTCCAGACTTTTTCCCAGACTCCCTCCCGGCTAGCTGTGGTGCACTAGCCCCCTTCAGGCTGTGTTCACACAGCCTACCCCAATCCTCTCCCGGGGATCTGACCTCGGAAGCCAGAGCCTCCCGCCCCCACCCATCCCGGCTCGTGAACAGACAAGCCTCTCGGGCTGGTGAATGCTGGTCGGCACCGATCCTCTCTGCAGGAATCTCTCCGCTTTGCCCTCTGCACCCCTGTTGCTGCGCTCTCCTCTATGGCTCCAAAGCTTCCCCCCTCTGCCATCTGCAGTCTCCGCCTGCGAGACTAGGGGTTTTCTAGTGTGTGGAAACCTTTCCTCCTTCACAGCTCCCTCCCACTGGTGCAGGTCCCGTCCCTATTCTTTTGTCTCTGCTTTTTCTTTTTTTTTTTTTTTTCCCTACCCAGGTACGTGGAGAGTTTCTTGCCTTTTGGGAGGTCTGAGGTCTTCTGCCAGCGTTCAGTAGGTGCGTTCATTCCTTTTTATGGCTAATATTCCATTGTATATATGTGCCACATCTTCTTTATCCATTCATCTATCAATGGACACTTAGGTTGCTTCCATGTCCTGGCTATTGTAAACAGAGCTGCAATGAACATTGTGGTAAATGATTTTTTTTTTTTTTTTTTTTTTTTTTTTGTGGTACACAGGCCTCTCACTGCTGTGGCCTCTCCCATTGCAGAGCACAGGCTCCAGACGCGCAGGCTCAGCGGCCATGGCTCCTGGGCCCAGCCACTCCGCAGCATGTGGGATCCTCCCGGACTGGGGCACGAATCCGTGTCCCCTGCATCGGCAGGCAGACTCTCAACCACTGTGCCACCAGGGAAGCCCTAAATGACTCTTTTTGAATTAGGACATAGAGTTTTTAAAAAGTAGTCCTTCATTATCCTTTTAATATCCATGGGATATGTACCTTTCACTTCTGATATTAGTAATTTGTACCCACACTGTGTTTTTGTTAGCCTGACTAGAGGCTTACTGATTTTATTCTTCTCAAAGAACCAGATTTTGGTTTTGTTGACTTTATTAGTTTCATATTTTCATTGAGTTCTGCTCTAATTTTCATTATTTCTTTTCTTCTGTGTACTTTGAATTCAATTTGCTCTTCTTTTTCTACTGTCCTAAGGTGGAAGCTCAGATGATAGATTTTAGATCTTTCTTCTTTTCCAACAAATGTATTCAATGCTATAAATTTCCTTCTAAGCACTGCTTTTGTTGTATCCCACAAATTTTGATAAGTTTTGTTTTCAGGTTCATTTCGTTCAAAATATCTTTAAATTTTTCTTGAGATTTCTTCCTTGATCCACATGTTATTTAGAAATGTGCTGTTTAACCTTCAAGTATTTGGGGATTTTCCAGCTATCTTTTTGTTACTGATTTCTAGTTTAATTCCACTGTGGTCTCTAGAAGACACTGTATCAACTCCATGTTTTAAATTTGTTAAGGTATGATTTATGACCTAGAATGTGGTCTATCTTGTTGAACCATCCAATGTGAGCTTGAGAAGAATGTGTATTCTCCTGCTGTTGGATGAAGTAGACTATAGATGTTCCTTATATCTAGTTGATTGATGATATTATTAAGTTCAACTCTGTCCTTACTGATTTTCTGCCTGCTGCATCTGTCAATTTCTGATGGGGGGTGGGGAGGGTGCTGAATTCTCCAACTATAATAGAGGTTCATCCATTTCTCCTTACAATTCTAACACTTTTTGTAGTTCTATCAGTATTTTGATGCTATGTTGTTAGGCACATACATGTTAAGGATTACAGTGTCTTCCTGAAGAACTAACCCCTTCAACATTATGTAATTCCCCTCTTTATCCCTGATAAATTTCTTTACTTTGAAGTCTGTCCTGTCTGCAATTAATATAGCTACTCCCACTTTCTTTTGATTAGGGTTAGTATGGTATATCTTTCTCCATCCATTTACTATTAATCTATATGTGTCTTTATATATAAAGTGGTTTTCTGGTAGACAACATACAGTTGTGTTTTGTTTTTTTATCCAGTCTGACAATATCTGTCTTTTAATTGGTTCATTAAGACCACTGACCTTCAAAGTAATTATTGATATACTTGGATTAGTATCTACCATATTTGTTACTGTTTCCTATTTGTTACCCTTATTAGTTGTTCCAATTTTTGTCTTCCACTATTTTTCTGTCTTTGTGGTTTTAATTGAGTACTTTATGTGATTCTATTCTCTATCATTTCTTAGCATACTAGGTATACTTTTGTTTGCTTTTTTTAGTGGCTGCCCTAGAGTTTGCAACATACATTTATAACTAATCCACTCCTACTTTCAAATAACACTATACCACTTCATGCGTAGTGTAAATACCTTACAATAACAAAATAATCCTAATTCCTCCTTCCCATCCCAAGTATTATGGCTGTCTTTCATTTCACTTATATATAAGCATACATAAAAATATGTACACACACACAGGATATATACATGAGTGTACATAATCAAATACATTGTTGCTATTATCGTTTTCAATAAACCATTATCCATTAAATCAATTAAGAATGAGAAAAATAAACGTTTTCATTTTATCTTCACTCATTCTTTCCCCAATGCTCTTTCTTTCTCTATGTAGATCCAAGTTTCTGACCTATATCATACTTTCCTTCTCAGTCTATTGGCAACAAATTCCATCAATTTTTGTTTGTCTGACAAAGACTTTATTTCTCCTTCACTTTTGAGGGATATTTTCACAGGGTTCAGAATTCTAGGTTTATCAGGGGTTTTTTCATCATTCATTCTGCTTGGTGTTCTCTGAGCTTCCTGGATCTGTCATTTGGTGTCTGACATTAATTTCGGGAAATTCTCAGTCATTATTGTTTCAAAAATTTCTTCTATTCCTCAGTCCCTTTCTTCTCCTTCCCATTATGTTACACCTTTTGTAGTGGTCCCAAAATTCTTGAATATGCTGTTTACTTTTTTTTTCAGTCTTTGTTCTCTTTGCTTTTCACTTTTAGAGATTTCTATTGATATAAACTCAAGTTCAGAGATTCTTTCTTCAGTTGTGTTCAGTCTCCTAATAAGCCCATCAAAGTCATTCTTCATTTCTGTCCTAATGTTACTGAACTCTAGAATCTCTTCTTGGTCCTTGCTTAGGATTTCTATCTTTCTGCTTACATTGCCCGTCTGTTCTTGTATGCTGTCTACTTTACTCATTAGAGCTCTTAGCACATTATTAATAGTTGCTTTAAATTCCCAGTCTGATAATTCCAAGATCCCTGTCATGTCTGGTTCTGATGCTTGCTCTGTCTCTTCCAATTGTGTTTCCTGCCTCTTGGTATTCCTTGTCTCTTTCTTCTTGATTGTCAGGTATAATGTACTGGGTAAAAGGAACTGAGGTAAACAGGACTGTACTAATGTGGTGCTAAGTTGGCAAGGAAGGAGAAGCATTTTATAGCCCTCTGATTAGGTCTTGGTCTTTCACTGAGCCTGTACCTCTGGACCATGAACTTCACATGTACTTCTCAGTCCCCACCCCACCTTACATGGGACAGGATGGCTAGAGTGAGCTGGAGTTGGGTACTTCCCTTCCCCCAGGTCAGTTAAGTTCTGGCTAAACAGTTTGTCCTGACGACAGACCTTGTTAAAAACAGAATGCTCTAGCATATGTCAAAATTATTCCTTTTCCTCTGCCACTACCAGGATCATGAGATTTTTTTTGTTTCCTATATTCTCTGTGAGAACCTCATAGAGATTTGGGAGGTAAAATTCACAAGTGTGAAGGCCCCTCAATGAGTGGGTCCTCCTGGAGTTTGTAACCCTCAGAAATGTCCACACTGAACTTCCAGAATTTGTCAGTTACAGTTCAGGTTTTTCTACAACCAACAATGGTTCCCGAGACCACTGCTGTTCTGATAAGTTGTGATTCTCTGTATTTGCTTGTCAGTCTCTCCAATTGGTGGGGGCGTGGGGGGGCAGTCATCTGCTCTGTGACCTACTTTCTCTAACGGATCTAAGAAGAGTTGTTGATTTTTCAGTTTGTTCAGCTTTTTACTTGTTGTTAGGATGGAGGGACAACTTCCAAACTTCTTACATGCTGGTCTGGAAACTAGAAGTCTTAACTTTTGAACTTGCTAAACAACCAATTCACTATTCAGCAAACTGGCAATTTTTTAGGGGGTGGGGGGGCTATGTTGAGTCTTCATTGCTGCACACAGGCTTTCTCTAGTTGTGTCCAGAGGGGACTACTCTTTGTTGCAGTGCACTGGCTTCCCATTGTGGTGGCTTCTCTAGTTGCAGAGCACAGGCTCTAGGCACGCAGGCTTCAGTAGCAGCACGCAGGCTCGGTAGTTGTGGCTCACGGGCTCTAGAGCACAGGCTCAGTAGTTGTGGCACATGGGCTTAGCTGCTCCGTGGCATGTGGGATCTTCCCGGACGAGGGATCAAACCTGTGCCCCTGCATTGGCAGGCAGCTTTTAAACCACTGCACCACCAGGGAAGTCCCAAACAGGCAAATTAATATCAAAAAGCAAGAATTTATCCTACCTTACACCTCATGGCAACCAAATAGTTGATACAGGAAAAATTTTTATTGAAAAACTCCAGCTAACAATTGCATCAGAAATGACAGACGTAAAATATTGCCATTTTACAACCTCCACTGAGCTAATGGATCTAAGCGGTGAATGTGAAGTGTTGCTAAAACTATTAGGTGAAAGGCTGAAAAGAAACTTTTTTAATAGATTGAGCAGGCTGGCAACACTGGAACCTATTAGTCAAGTTTAACGTCAGAAGAAGATAAACAAGCAGACATTATATACCTCTTGATATGAAACAACAGGAAGTCTATACCAGCACCTATGATGTATTCTTGCCCAAAATAAACAGCCAAAATCTTATCAAGCCTCTAGATCTAACTTCCAGTTTGCAAGAAAACTGGAGGATGAAGGAATATGTGAAACTGCATCACAAGCTGCTAACAGGAAAATCCAAAATGAAGGAATTAAATGCTATAGAATAAACTACCCAGTTTCTCCCACAAATAAATGGCATTTTAAAAGTGGGGTGGTGAGGGGAACCTAGAGATTAAGAGATAATTCAAATGCAACATATGAGCCAGGTTTGGATCATGATTCAAATGAAACAACTGTAAAAAAACATTTAACAATCATTTGAGCATAGTCAGGATAATTAATAATATTAAGGAATTATTGTTATTTTAGGTGGTTAATGATAACATAGTTTTTTTAAAAAGAGTACTTATTTTAGCAATATATACTAAAATATTTATGGATAAAATAATAACTGGAATTTTCTTTAAAATTATCCAGTGTAGAAGAAAAGTAGGTGAGAGTATAGATGAAAAAAAAAGAAAGAAAATATTGACTATGTGGATGGATAGGTCAATGCGAGTTCATTTAACTATTCTCTCTTCTGTACATTTGCAAATTTTCATAACAAAACCCATTGTAAAAAGTTATCCAGAAGAGACAGACTCTGTGAAAAAAATTTAGAAATATTCCAACTAATTTATTTTGCCTATTTTTTATTATATGCATAGAATTAAATGATGCAAATTAATTTTCTAAAAACCTAAAAGAGCTATTTCAGTGAGTAAAAAATAAAAATTCTAAGTGATAAGAAAGTATTGTATCATCGTTTAATTGGCAGCATTTTTTTCTTTCATGAGAGTATATAAAGTAACAGTATATCTTATAATCAATAATGTTGTATATTCAGTAAAAATAAGATACCACTTATTAGAGACACTGAAATCTATTTCTTGCCAGGAAATGGTGACTAAACAATTTTTAAAGTCAAACAAGATAAAGTATTTCAGTGAATTTAAAAATCAAATTAAAGAAAGAATTCCAGAACGGAAAGACAAACCTTGATCATCTCTGCCTCTATCTGCTGATGAACACCTATATAACTCTTCTTCACCTGCTGCTTGTCTTTGATCATCATGGTGAGCCTGTGTAAGGGCCCAGAATTTAGGTCCTCTGCATGTGTCTTCATTATCCTACTAAGTTGTTCCGTCTGCTGAATCATAAGTAGCCAAGACTTTTTAAAAAATAAGAAATAAAATTAGCACTTGTATTAGAGGTTTCCACTTAGCTGTCTTCAGGAACTTTAAATATTTAGTTTTACACAAATTATTACATTAATATAAAAATGGCAGGTTTCTGGCAATTATGCAAGGAGCTATATGAGTGGTTCATATTTAATATATTTAAATTCAAGAACAAATGCTTCAAAATTCAGTAATCAGAGACTGCAGAATTCTAGGACAGGATTAAGGGACTCTGAGAAGCCACACTTGCAGTCTTCATTTTACCACTTCTTGTTTGTTTTTCAACACACTGATATATTGCTTCTACCCAAACCATTCTATTGCCTTAGCAAGGTTAACACTTCCTAATGATCAAATGCAACAGAAATTTACCCATCTTCATTCTTAACATGTTTCTCTGAGGCATCTGATCCTACTGACTCACTTCTTCCTGAAACTCTCTTTTTTGGTTTCTATGGCTTCTCATCTTCCAACATGCTGGCTTGCCTTCCTCCCTTCCTAAAAATTCCTTCTCAAACTTTATACCTGCTCTTCTTTTGCTGTCTATGTCTTAAATACTTGTATTCTCTACATTTCTATCTTATCTCTTTTCTTAATAAATACCATTAGTTCTCAATGGTTTTTCTAGCCCAACACATTGCCTCAATAGCAGACACACATAGTGGTGGGTTTGGGACAAGTGGGCATATGGATACTGCTGGAAGAACAAGTCATCTGTCTTTAGACTTTCTACCTTATTAATACTGAAAAAAAATAAAAGGAATGCTCTTCACTACAGGTCTTCAAAATTCTATTCAGAAACAGGTATTGGAGACTTTCCATGGTCAGAGAGGATCCATGGTAAAGATACAAAAAATAGACAAGGTATAGTGTCAGATACTTCACAAGAGTAATTTTCTACACTATTACCTTTGATCTGTGAATGAACAGAATTTCTGTTTCTGTTAGTAGTCCAAAATAATCCTAAATCAAAATTTAATAGGTATCTAAATCAAAAGTATAGCCTAAAGGAAGCAAATTCTTAGTCAGTCAGAACTCACCAGGGTCTAACTTAGTAATCCTGCTTTTTGATACACTGCAATATGTTTTTTTAAAAAAGTAATCTTTGAGGACATTTCTTTAGGGAAAAGGGTCATTTTTAGTTGTGAGATGCTATTATGAACATGAAATAAGATAGATGGCCTATGAACTCATCATATTTACTTTCAAATTCAAAAACCTCAGTACTAAGATGCTCAATACCACAAAACCATTTAAAACTAATGTAGCTCCTCCATTAAAATATTAAATTTAACAAAGATGAAAACAAGAAAAACTATACAAATGTGGATTAAAAACATAATTTAAATTGCCCTAGTAATTCTTGTAGGTTTGCCTTTTGCATTTGATATTTTCACTCTAAAAAATACCATGTTAGAAAAACACTCTATAGCATGTGCAGAATATTAAGACTACCAAAAATAAAGTGAGAGGAATCTGTTTCTTTCTCAAAAAACAAATATTCTCTATCTTCAAAAAGCAAATACTCTCTAAGTGCTTTGTAGCAATAAATTTTTGTGATTCTATGTAGGAGTTCTTGCAGCCTAGGGAGAAGCCTTCTTAGAAGCTAACATTAAAGATCACACAACTAGGTCAGATTGCCCTTCACCTCCCAGGAGGGCACATCTCATCCTGTCTAATAGCCCTGTTCACTGCAGTCACTGTGCAAAGTCAAAACCTCCCAAGGTATATATTATCACCCCAACTATCAACCCCATATTGCCCTCAATATCTCCTATTCTGACCCAGGACACTATCTATAGAATCCTGTACTCTCAAGAACTCTTGCTCTACGATTAGAAAACTCCTTATACTTCTTATCAGAACTTTCCACTTGTCTTCTATCTGTAACAAAAACCTGGCTTGATCCTACTAAAAACAACCTAATACTGCTAACAAATATGCCCTCTCTTCCTAGAAGTCTCTGTTCTTCTGAATCTCAAGTCACCCTTGCACATGAACAATCCATCAGAAACTCCTTCTGATTCTCCCTCCAAAGTCTACCACAAATCTACCCACTTCTCTTCATATTCACTGCCACCCCTTTTGGAAGATATGATTATCTCTGGCTTAGACTGTTGCAGCACCTCCTAATTGGTGTCCTCTCTTCTACTCATGCTCCTTTCCAAACCATTCTCCTTAAAGTAGCAAAAGAAATTGTCATCTCCTGCATAAAATCCTACACTGGCTTTCCTTTTCATTTAAAGAAAAATCCAAACTTCCTTCTAAGACCTATAGTGTCTCAGATTATGTGTCCTCTGTCTATCCTTTCAAGTTCTGTTTTGCCATTATCTACCCAGCTAAATAACTTCTAGTAGCACTGGTCTTCCTTTAATTTCCCAAACATTCTCTCTTCCTGGGAGCTCATCCTCTCTTTCACATAGCAAGATCCACCTCTTCCTTTAGGAATCAGCTAAATCTCATGTAGGTCTAATGCTTGCTATTCTTTATCTTAGCACTTAAAACAACTATTTATTTGTATGTATACCATTTTTTTTAATGTCTCCCCAACTACAGTGGAAGCTCCATAAGGGTAGTACTGTGTCTCTGTGTTCACTATTTTAGGTATTCACTGTGATGCCTAAAATAATAGCTACTAAATATTCTTTGAAAGAAGGAAGGGAGAGAGGGAGGGAAAGAGGAACAAATGTAGAATAAAACCATTAAGTGAAAATATGCCATTAAAAGATTTTTTTAATTGTTTCAAACTGGAATTAGATAGCATAGAACAATGCCAATTATGATGGGGAAGGAAAATTAACAAGTCTATCTTCAACTGATAAAACAACAGAGGGATTAGAGCAGCACAAATGCAATAAGAAGCACTGGCCTAAAAGGAATGAGTGAGTGTGCAAGAAAATGTTTGGGTGGTGTATAACTTGAATTAGACGCATGGCTGGAATATTTCTTAAAAAGAGAGATGAGTAAAATGTTAACAGATGCTTAATAAAGAAACAAACAAACAGAAAAGATGCATTTCAACATTTATAATTAAACTGATATAGCACTATAATTAAACTGATATAGCACTTTGCAGATATGGCTCTTTAGTTCAGGCATAGCAGTGGCCAAAGCATAGATAAATTATTTGTTGATTAGGATAATTTGTGGAAGATAATTCCTTATCTGCAGACCATCTCATCTGCAGACCATCTGCAGACATTCAAATTGCTTTATTACACAGAATCCTGCTTAAGGGATTAATGATGTTCCTCATAATGGAATTTTACCAGTAGTCAGAGTCACTCATGCTGAAAGCTACAGACAGGTTAAGAAATAATAAAAAGTGAAAATATCTGAAGTTAATTTTAGAAAAATCTGATCACAGGCAAAGAATATTAATACAATTTGAAAATAAAACCATTGTGGTTAAGTTTACAAAATAGAAAAAAAGTATCTTAACTTCTGAGAGAAGAGCTACAAAAATGTGCAAGTAGGAATAACTTAACTATAATAAACTAGACAAAAACCCCAAAGGATACTAACAAAATCAGGAGTGAGCGATGGATAAGAAGTATAAGTATGCTCATTTCCTCACCTTTCATACATAAGAGTCAATAGACAGCTTTAGTTATAAAATTTGTAAATAAAGAGATACAGATTTAAGCTTATAATTTTTAAGTTTCAAAAGTTAAACAAGTGAATGTTTAGAAAAAAGCAGACTGTATAGACCTTCTGAATTACAAAAATAATTTTTAAAGAAAGTTAACATTGTCCACTAGAAAAAGAAAACAAAAGAAACTTAAAATGATTAAAATTAAGCTGCAAAATAAAAATTATACTGAACACATCTGTTAAATATTATATGTAAACTTTATGTGTTAAACATCTATGAAAAGGAAAACATTATCAAATCAGAGGGGAAAAAACTTCACTATACACAAAATGAGAAACATCAGTAAAATAAAATAACATGTAACAACAACAGAAAAGATAGGGAAACCCCTCCCCCAGAAAAATATGAACAGTAAGATCCAGCAGTCATTATATTCAAATGATAAAAAACTGAATTCTAGACACAAAATATAAAACAAAGAAGGGCACAGTATGTTGCCAAAGAATATCACTCAGAATGAATATATAACTGTTGTGATTCTTTTTATTCCAGAAAGCAGTACATCCAAACAGAAAGCAAAAATGGTGGAAAATGCAATGAGAAATCAAAAGTAGTAGGAGAATTAAATATACTCATCTCTACCTGTGAGAGACTAGACTAAAAAAAAATAATAATACAGAGTACCTGAATAAGTAATTTAAGAATGACTATGTTTGACCTATCATCATATATAAAACTCTATATACTACAGGTCAAAAAATATCTATTTTAAAAGAATATTTTTAAAAATTAGATAATATTGGGCTATAAGAAATTTCATAAATTTCCTCAAAATTTCCTCAAAAATATGTGGTTAGTGCATACTAACCACACTATCTAGCCTCTTTCAAATAAAGGAAAAAATCCTTATCAGAATTTTTTAAAGGAAAAAAATCAAATCATTCCTAAAAAATGCATAGGCCAAAAAAGTTAAGTTTTTAAACTAAAAGAAGACCTAGAAATAACAGTAAATAAAACACTGACCATCAAGCTCCATGATACACAGTTCAATATGCTCAAAGATTCACAAACTTTACACTATTTCTAAGTAAGAAAATTTTAAAATAAATTTATTAAAATACAATTTTAGAAGTTAGAAAAGGGAGAACAATATAAAACTAAGGAAAGTACAAAGAAGGAATTGAAAAGAAAAAATGAAAA
Organism: Leucopleurus acutus; assembly: GCF_964270905.1. Lineage (NCBI taxonomy): Eukaryota > Metazoa > Chordata > Mammalia > Artiodactyla > Delphinidae > Leucopleurus > Leucopleurus acutus. The sequence goes on from NC_139145.1 coordinate 87,626,725, forward strand.
ATATTTATTAATTAGACAAAAATAAAAATAGAAAAAATGTTGACAGCATTAAAAAGGAGTGCTTAACAATAACAAAGGAAATAACAATAACAAAGGAAATAAAGTATATAAAATCGACACTTGGTGAGAACTAACCATAAATTAAGACAAAATTGCAAAAACTGAGAGAAGCATCTGAAAATAAATGAAGTAGCTTTTTTTTTCTTTTAAAGAGAAATGCAAATTAGCAAAATTGACATTCCAAGAGACTGCATACAGATCATTCCATTTTTTGCTCACAGGTACATTCCCAGCCCTTTACCTGCTGGGACCTGATCTCTGCAAACTGTATTTCCCAGGCTCTCCCTTGCTAACTGGCTTTTGGCTTTATTGGGCAATGGGAGGTACTGGCACAAGGCTGAAGGGCAGGAGGAAGGGAGAAGCCAGGATATATTTCTCTCTCCCTCTCAGATTCTTTCTTTCCTCTGTCTCTCTGCTTGTAATAAGCCCTCATCCTCCTTTTGTGGCTTCCAGATGGTAGAGGCTCCACATAGTTACTAATCTCTGAGGTGCCTTATCTTTCTCTGTTTGCTCTCAGCTCTTCTAAAACTTTTGAACACATTTACCCCAATTAAATCCTATTTATTGAAGTACCTAGTGTAGGTTCTGTTTTCCTGACTGAATCCTAACTTTTACAGATAGGAAATTCAAAGAGACGAATAACCATGGAATACATGGTTATCATAAATCAATTATCAATAAAATACCTCTAATAAAGTACAAAGCTCAAACATTTTTTCCTAATGAATAATTTCAAACCTTTATGAATCAGATGCCTTTGGTATTACCTAAATTGTTTCTAAGAATGGAGACTGAAAACAAAGTTCCTAAAATCACCATAACACAGATAACAAAAAATGATGAAGATACTACAAAATTAAATTCATTTATAAATACCAATGCAAAAGTCTTAAGTAAAATATTAATTGCGCAAAATTGCCCATTAAAAGAAAAACATCTCATAATCAGTTTGGGAACATTTTAAAAATGAATATTTAATAGTTAAACATAGAAGTATTCCCATATAAGTCAAACACAAACCAAGCTATTTAATATCAGCAATGTTATTGAACATTATTTCTGAGATGCCTCTGAAGATAATGATTTGAAAGGAAAAGGCTTACCCTTTCTAATAATAAGAAAATACAAATGAAGCCATTTGAAATTATTTTTCATGTATCAGATTGACAAAATTAAATAAAACAACCACACACTGTAGGTAAGTGTATATGGGAACAGGCTCTCTAATGCACTGTTAGTGGAAATGTAAATTATTGAAAAACAAATTTGGTAATAGCTACTAAAATTCTAAGTGGGCAAACTTTATACCCAGAAATTCTACTTCTTAGAATTTATCTCATAAAAAATATTTTCACAAGAATTCAGATTTTATTTATAAGGATATTTATCACAATCTTAAGAGCAAAAAGAGTTCAATTTAAAAAACTGAAGAAATGAATTATAAAATGATATGCAGCTATTAAAAAAAGTAAAGTAACTGCAAGTGAAATGATACAGAGAAAGTCCAGAATACATAACTAAGTAAAAAAGCCAAACTTCAGAACACTTTATAGAGTACAAAGTTATTTCTGTAAGATAAATAAATGTCTTGTGTGGGCATATGCATAAAAAAAAATACAGAGAAGAAAATTAGGATGACTATACATGAAATGTGGAAAAGATAACAAATTATTTTTTTCTCCTCAAACCTGAAATGCCTTGTAAAAATGTAAATATTAGAACTAATCCAAAACAAAATTATTTCTGTACCAACTCAAATTCCATCCACAAGCTGCTCAAAATACATACACACTGTGACCTAACACCATGATAGCACTTCCAAACATAGGGCTTACTAAAATACGAAACACCAGCCTTTACTATATCACTCCAAATTTAGGACAGATGCTTCCATGTAATTAAATTGCAGCTCTCATATGGAACAGGGAACAATCATCACACTACAAGCCAAAACTATATCTAAAATAAAATAATACAGAACAAGATGAGTTATTTTTTAATCATTACATGATAGTGTGAAAAATATAAAACAATATCTACTCAAAGGTAGTAAGAAATATTAGCAGCTCCTCCATAAAGTGATAAAAACTCACTACTTTAACTTACTTTGGGGAAATAAAGTCTAAATTAATTTTTTAAAATTAAATGTTAGAATTTTCCACAGAAAATAATTTATTCCATTCAGGTATATATAATAGCAACAGGTATGAAATGTAAAGATCCTATCACACTGCTTATATTTCCATATATTAGTAATTGTAATTAACAAATTAATCATGAATATTATCAGGTACTCAGAAATGAGATGAAGGAAACAAGAAAACACTGGTTTTCTTGATTGACTGATTGATTCCTTTGTACCAGGAACAATGTTAGAAAGAGGAGATAAAATAACCAGCAAAGTAAAGGACCTCTTCTGACCATGACATACTTTACTAACTGGAATCAAACTCATCTTCCCATTGAAAACAACTAGAAAATGGGGCATCATGTATGACACTCTTTTCATATATTGGACAGCAGGCAGCACAGGGCTGGAATCCCAAAGAGAAGTGAAAGGCCTAAAACTGCCCCAGTTGTCTTCCTGGAGTTATTTTCTTAAGGGAAGTGCAGGGAGAAAATCAGAGATAAACAGACTTAGAAGTCATAGTAAAAAGTTTGATATATACCAATTACAATGCCCAATCAGAAATTTTAGGCAGGGGACTTGGCCATTACAGGGGTTAAATTAAAAGGTCAAGAAGAAAGCTCTCTGGGCCTCACATAGCTTATACTTGTTTACATCTTTTTATTAAAATAATAATGCAAACCCTCACCTGATCTGAATTATCTTAAATTCTAAATATGTAGTCTGATTTCATAAGTGCTAATTACGTCTTCCCAGAAGAAAAATAAAATGCTACTGGGAAAATCTTTAAAAATAAGATCAGCCAAGATGGAGTAACAGGGACCAAATTTACCCTTCTACCTGAAACAAGCAAAAAATGGACAAAAGATATGGAACAACAGTTTTCAAGACACTGTTTATCAGCCAAAGAAGAACAGTGATCACCAAGAAAAGGAAACAAACAAGGTGAGCCCTACAATTGCCCTGACTTACTGACTTGAGAGACTGCAGCACAGGAAGGAGAAACTGAAGGAGACACCAGCAGAATCCCTGGGGTGAGGAGACAAAGCTGAGAGTCAGGAAAGAGCAAGGCAACTAGAGTTCATGGGACAGACTACTGGAGAGGACAGAGGTACACAGAGAGAAGCCCAGAGATCTGCAGTGAGCCCCGCTCCATCCAGGATTCAGCACAACACTGATCAGTGCATGCCCGGGAGAAAACTACAGGAGCTGGGCAAAGAACTGGCTGAAAAGACTAAAGGGAACAGGACCTGGTGCTCACCCATGGTTGGGAATACTGCCAGTTCCCACCAGCCACACGGAAAAACTCAAAATTTATGGGGCATGGGGTAGAATACTCAAAAAAGTTTTACCTTCCTAGTGGGGAGTAATTAGCCCTGGAGTTAACACTGTTCTGGTCCTGCCTAACAAATCTTAAACTCAGAATCCAAAAGATCAAACTCTTTCCAAGTAACGTAACTGTGTCCCCAAACAAAACTCAACAACACATAGCAACACAAACTATCAAAAATGAAGCAGAGAGAAAAAAAAATTTTTTTTTAATAAACAGAGTATCACTGAACTTTAGGACTTTTAGAGATCTAATATGTGTATAATTAGAAACATCATAGGGAACAGAGAGGAATAGGAAAAGTATTTTAAGAAATAATGGCTGAAAATATTCAAAACTTGATGAAAATGAAAAATCCACAGATTCAAGCTCAATAAATCCCAGCACAAGAAGCATGAAAACAAAACAAAACAAAAACCCCACACTATCAGTACCGTATCTGAGTCAAACAGCCTTCCAACATTCAAATGTTTTATAATGATAATATAATAGTTTTCACAAACTGATTACATATATGAAATCCATCAATTCTATAACTCATTTTGATGAGTTTCTGGATAACTTATTTTTTTCTTACAGCATTTAAAATTTCCTCCCCTGTAAATATAGCAGGAATTGACTAGTCTCCTCTGCATGGTTTATATCCCAGTATCCAGAAATCTCTACAGGTATGATCTCATCTGGTGGAGATTTGCAAAGAACCAAAGGACTGAGTTTACTTAGTGAGTGAGCAAGAAATGGATCATCTGAGTTAAATATGTCCTTTAATTTCAGGGGATTTCGGCTTCTCTAATGAAGCCTTTCTAACAATGAAACGGTTGAGGGACTTCCCTCGTGGCACAGTGGTTAAGAATCTGCCTGCCCATGCAGGGGATATGGGTTCAATCCCTGGTCCGGAAAGATCCCACATGCTGCAGAGCAACTAAGCCTGTGCGCCACAACTACTGAGCCTGTGCTCTAGAACTGAGCCTGCGTGCCACAACTACTGAAGCCCCCACGCCTAGAACCCGTGCTCTGCAACAAGAGAAGCCACCGCAATGAGAAGCCCACACACCGCACCAAAGAGAAGCCCCTGCTTGCCACAACTAGAGAAAGCCCGTGCACAGCAATGAAGACCCAATGCAGCCAAAAATAAATAAATTAAAAATAAATTTATTAAAAAAGAAAGAAAGGGTTGAAACTTTTTAGACCCTGTTATTCAAGTACTATAAATTCTCATATTATCAAACACTAACATCACAATCAAAACAAATCCTGAATAAAAATACTATGTAGACAAAAAAAATTACTAAATATTTTTAAATAAAATAGAATCAACATAATCAAAGTCAATATCTGAGTTCTAAAGACTGGTACCAAATATGCTGAGCCACATCATCTCAGTCATTGCCCAATCTCAGCAGTAAGAAGAAAGCCATTATGACTACCAGAATATTGCTACTGCTACCCAAAAAGTGTAAGTCTAAACAGGGACTTCCCTGACAATCTAGTGGTTAAGACTCTGCACTCCCAATGCAGGGGTCACAGGTTCGACCCCGGTTGGGGAACTAAGATCCCGCATGCCACACAGCATAGCCAAAAAAAAAAAAAAGGGAGGGAGACGCAAGAGGGAGGAGATATGGGGATATATGTATATGTACAGCTGATTCACTTTCGTATAAAGCAGAAACTAACACACCATTGTAAAGCAATTATACTCCAATAAAGATGTTTAAAAAAAAAAAGGTCTAAGCACAGATTCAGACCACGAAGGAAACTATATTACCTTTTCTTTTCTAATATTTTTCTTCAAATTTTCTAGACTCAGTGCCCCTCAATTGCTTGTGCTCTTCTTGGACTTAAAGGCCACTCTTCTTGTTCTTCTGAGGAACAAAGATAACTGGCCAGAGTCATCTTTGTCCTTCAGAAGTAAATTACATAAGCTCAGCAGTCTGTCCTACCAAAAGTTACAGGTTGAATTAAAGACCTCCACAGTTTCTTCCAGCTCCAACACCCTGTGGTTGTTCTCTACTTAGCTACTTCCCTCATCATCCTCATAAACTCATTGACCTCTGTTGCTCATGTCCACAGAAGACTGCTTTGTTGATCCAGCTCTAGTGGATCTTTGTTAATACAGGGATGGCCTATTTGAAAATTTTAAAGAAAACAATAAATTACAGTAAGGAGATGTTTGCCTACTTCCCTCTAGTTTCTGGGTAATATTCCTGTTCTCCACCCTGCTGCATCCCACTCCCATTCCCCATCCATGTCCTAGAGAAGTGGTTCTGTTATTCCCTATTTCCTGTATCCCCAAAATTTCCTTGACTGGCTCTTTCAACTCAACATTTTTTACAAAAGCAAAGCCTTTCCCGTCCCCAATCCAACCAGTTCTTCCAGCTACTGCTCAATCTTATCTTTTTTGAAAGCCCCTCAAATAGACTTCTGGGGGGAAAAAAAAGTTAAAGCTCTGCATTTGTTTCCAGAAGGTAGCAACCAGACTGTAGACTTAGGATACTCCCTTTTGAAGCTCTACCAAAGAAATGCTGTTTTCTTTTCTCATATCCTGTGTAATACAGAACCAAGAGGTGAGTTTGATGTTCTCCATTACTTCTCCCCAACTCCACCCCTATTAAAGCTAACCTTGCTTGTCAAGACGGCCCTTTACTCCCCCTCTCCAACACTGTCTACCTCTGATACACTCATAGGCTTTTTCTTATTCACCCCTTACATCAACAGTCTGAGACACATATCTTCATCTTATAAATGGTGTCAGAGAGATTAAGTAATCTGTCCAAGATCATACAGCTAACGAATGGAAGAGCTCAGCTTCAACCCAAATCTACCTCTTACTGTGCTAGACTGGAAACAACCTAAGAAGTCTGGAGGATACAGAAGTATGGGAACCTAAAGACCCTTGCAATGAAGGACTACTTTGAGAACAACATCTAAGCTAAACTGATGAGAGTACCTTATAAACTGGTTACATATTACATTAATCTGTATTTAGTACTTTATCATTAAATTACAAGCTTAAGAGCTATAGGGAAAAGCCATCTACTCTCTGTAGGCCACCTACTTTGTAGCATGAATAACAAACAGCTAAAGTGAAGAAGTCCTTCTAGGCCAAGATTAATGAGTCATTCTTGATATGACACAGTCTGTTAGAAGAAATGAAGATGAAAAAGAAAGAGGCCTCTCACTGTATTTGAATTTCTAACTAGAATAATGAATCACACTTCAAATCTTCCTAAACAGAACAATTAAGAAATAAATCATCTTCTTACCTAACCAACCCCAATATCACACTGGATAATTAGAAATAGTACCACTTTAATACTGACAGTACACATTTCTTTATGCTCCAGGAAAACAAATGACTGGTTTGGGACTTTTAAGTTTTAGAACATTTTTCAGAATGTTAAGTGTTATAGTAAATAACACTAATATTATAACATACTGTTTTTTACATAAAATGCATTATTTCAAAAGATTTTCTGAATTCCTAAATGTGCTTATTTTATGTCTGACTTATTTCACTTAGCATAATGACCTCAAGGTCTACCCATGTTGTTGCAAAAGGCAGGATTTACTTTTTTAAGACTGAATAATATTTCATTGCATATATATACCATATTTTCTTTACCTATTCATCCACTGATGGACACTTAGGTTATTTCCATATCTTGGCTATTATAAATAATGCTGCAATGAACATGGGGGCATACATATCTCTTCAAGATGATAATTTAATTTCCTTCAGATGCATACTCAGAAATGGAATTGCTGGATCATACGGTCATTCTATTTTAATTTTTTGAGGAACCTCCATACTGTTTTCCAAAGTAACTGTACCAAGTTATGACCATTTGTATGTCTTCTTTGGAGAAATGTTTATTCAGATCCTCTGCCCATTTTATAAATGGATTGTTTGGTTTTTTGCTCTTGAGTTGTAAGTTCCTATTTTTTTTTTTGCTGGTTTGTAACATTATATGTTTCATGTGTACTATATTTCTATTTCTGTATACATTACAGTATGATTTTATATATATAGATATATAGATATAGATATATATTGCATCTTCTTTATCTTCTTTATCCATTCATCTGTTGGTGGGCACTTAGGTTGTTTCCATATCTTGCCTATTGTAAATAATGCTGTGATAAACAGAGGGGTGCATATATCTTTTAAAATTAGTGTTTTCATATTCTTGTGATAAATACCCAGAAGTGGAACAGCTGAGTCATATGGTAGTTCTAGTCTTAATTTTTTTGAAGAATCTCCATACTGTTTTCCATAGTAGCTGCACCAATTCACATTACCATCAACAGTATACAAAGATTCCCTCTTTTCCACATCCTCTCTAACACTTGTTTCTTGCCTTTTTTGATAATAACCATTCAAACAGGCATGAGATGATACCTAATTGTGGTTTTGATTTGCATTTCCTTGATGATTAGTGATATTGAGCATCTTTTCATGTACCCATTGACCATTTATGTGTATTCTTTGGAAAAATGTCTATTATGATCCTCTGCCCATTTTTTAATTAGGTCTTTTTTTGTTGTTGTTGAGTTGTATGATTTCTTTATATATTTTGAATATTAGCCTCTTAATGGGTATATGATTTGCAAATATCTTCTCCCAGTTGGTAGGTTGTCTTTTCATTTTGTTGATGCTTTCCTTTGCAGGGCAGAAGCTTTTTAATTTGATGTAGTCTCATTTGTGTTTTTTGTTTTTTGATTTTTTTTTTTTTTTGCTTTTATTTCCCTTCCCTGAGGAGACACACCCAGAAGGATATGCTAAGACCAATGTCAAAAACTATACTATGTTTTCTTCTAGGAATTTTATGGTTTCAGGTCTTATATTCAAGTCTTTAATACATTTGGAGTTGATTTTTGTATGTGGTGTAGGATAGTGGTCTAGTTTCATTCTTTTGTATGTGGCTATCCATTTTCCCAACACAATTTATTGAGGAGACTATTCTTTCTCCATTGTATGTTCTTTGCTCCTTTGTCATAAATTAATTATACATATATGTGTGGGTTTATTTCTGGGCTCACAATTCTGTTCCACTGATCTCTGTGTCCAATGTTCTGCCAATACAATGCTGTTTTAATTACAATAGCTTTGTAATATAAGTTAAAGTCAGGGAGTGTGATGCCTCCAGTTTTGTTCTCTCTTCTCAGGATTGCTTTAGCTATTCAGGGTCTTTTTGGTTCCATATAAATTTTAGGATTTTTTTGTTCTATTTCTGTGAAAAATGTCCCTGGGAATTTGATAGGTATTACATTGAAGCCACACATTGTTTAATGTAATAGGGACATTTTAACAATCTTAATTTTTCCAGTCCATGAGCATAGAATATCCTGCCATTTCTTTGTGTCATCTTTAATTTTTTTCAACGTCTTATAATTTTCAGTGTACATGTCTTTCACATCCTTGGATAAATTTATTCCTTGGTATTTTATTCTTTTTGTTTCACTTGTAAATGGTATTCTTTTCTCAATTTCTCATTCTGCTAGTTTGTTGTTAGTATATAGGAACACAAAAGATTTTTGTTTTATATTAATTTTGTACCCAGCAACTTTATTGTACTCATTGACTATTTCTAATAGTTTTTTGATGGAGTCTTTAGGGTTTTCTATATATAACATCAAGAAATTTGCAAACAGTGATGGATTTACTTCTTCCTTTCCAATTTGGGTGCTTTTTATTTCTTTTTCTTGCCTGATTGCTGTGGGTTGGACTTCCAATACTTTGTTGAATAAAAGTATGAGAGTGGGCATCATCATCTTGTTTCTGATCTTAGAGGGATTTGCTTTCAATTTTTCACCTTTGAATATGATGTTAGCTGTGAATTTGTCATATATGTCCTTTACTATATTGCCGTACATTCCTTCTATACATATTTTATTGAGAGTTTTTATCATAAATGGGTTCTGAGTCTCGTCAAATGCTTTTTCTGCACCAATTGAGATGATCATATGATTTTTATCCTTCATTTTATTAATGTGGTGAATCACATTGATTGAATTGTGGATGTCAAACCATACTTGCATCCCTGGAATAAATCATACTTGAATCCCTGGAATAAATCATACTTGATTATGGTGTATGATCCTTTTAATGTACATCTGTCCCTCAGTATCCAAGGGGGATTGGTTCCAGGATTTGCCACAGACACCAAAACCTGCTTGATACTCAAGTACCACAGTTGGCCCTCCATATCCATGGTTCCACACCAGTGGATTCAACCAAACACATACCATATAGTGCTGTATTTACTACAGAAATAAAACCCATGTATAAGTGGACCTGTGAAGTTCAAAACCTGCATTGTTCAAGGATTAGCTGTATTGTTTATTTGGTTTACTAATATTTTGTTTAGGAATTTTGCAAGTATGTTCATCAGAGATAATGCCCTGTAATTTTCTTTTTTTGTGTTGTCCTTGTCTGGTTTTGGCATCTGAGTAATGTTGGCCTCATAAAATGAGTTGAGGCATTCCCTCCTCTTCAATTTTTTAGAAGAATTTGAGAAGGACAGTTATTAAATTTTCTTTGAATCTTCAGTGAAGCCGTCTGGTTCTGGACTTTGTTTTGGGGGACTTTTTTTTTTTTTTTGCGGCATGCGGGCCTCTCACTGTTGTGGCCTCTCCTGTTGCAGAGCACAGGCTCTGGACGTGCAGGCTCAGCGGCCATGGCTCACGGGCCCAGCCCATGGCATGTGGGATCTTCGCGGACCGGGGCACAAACCTGTGTCCCCTGCATCAGCAGGCGGATTCTCAACCACTGCGCCACCAGGGAAGCCGGCGATGTTTTTGATTACTGTTTCAATCTCCTATTGATCAGTCTATTCAGATTTTCTATTTCTTTGTGATTCAGTCTTGGAAGATTGTATGATATGATTGAAATTTTTATCCATTTCTTCTAGGTTGTCCAACTTGTTGGTGTATGGCAGTTTATAATATTCTCTCAAAATCCTTTGTATTTCTATGGTATCCACTGCTATTTCTCCTCTTTCGTTTCTGATTTTATTTACCAGAGCCTTCTCTCTTTTTTCCTAGTGAATCTAGCTAAAGGTTTGTCAATATTGTTTACTTTTTCAAAGAACAAGATCTTAGTTTAATTGATCTTTTCTATTTTCTTTTTAGTCTGTACTTCATTTACTTCTGCTCTGATCTTTATTTCCTTCCTTCTACTGACTTTGGACTGTGTTTTTTCTTCTTTTTCTAGTTCCTTTACATGTAAGGTTAGATTGTTTGAGATTTTTCTTGTTCCTTGAAGCAGGCCTGTATTGTTGTAAACTTCCACTTAGTACTGCTTTTGGCAAACCCCATAGATTTTTGGTGTGTCTTATTTGAATTTTATTTGTCACCAGGTATTTTTTTATTTCTCCTTTGATTTCTTCATTGACCCAATAGTTACTCAGGAACATGCTGTTTAATCTCCACATATCTGTCATTTTTCCATCTTTCTTCTTGTAATTGATCTCTAGTTTCTTTCATACCACTGTTATTAGAAAGATGCTTGATATGATTTCAATCTCCTTAAATTTATTGAGACTGTTTGTGCCCAACATATGGTCTATCCTTGAGAGTGTTTCATGTGCACTCAAGAAGCATATGTATTTTGCTGCTTTGGGATGGAATGTTTTATATAAATCTAACAACTCCATCTGATCTAAAGTTTCATTGAAGGCTGCTGTTTCCTTGTTGACTTTTTGTCTGGATGATCTATTCATTGATGTAATTGGGGTGTTAAAGGCCCCCACTATCATGTATCACTGTCAATTTCTCCCTTTAAGTCTGTTAATAATTGCTTTATATATTTTGGTGCGCCTATGTCAGGTGCGTATATATTAATAACTGTTATGTCTTCTTGATGAGTTGTCCCCTTTATTATTATACAATGTCCATCTTTGTCTCGTTACTGTATTTTGTCTGATATGAGTATGGTGACACTCACTGTCTTTTGGCTGCCATTTGCTTGAAGTAGCTTCTTCCATCCCTTCGCTTTGAGCCTATGTTTGTCTTTAGAGTTGAGATGAGTCTCCTGGAGGCACCATATTGTTGGGTTGTTTTGTAATCCAACCAGCCATAATGTGACTTTTTATTCAATCTATTTAATTGAGGGTGATTATTAATAAATGAGTACTCAGTACTGCCATTTTATCTTTTGTTTTCTGGTTGCTCTATATTTCCATTGTTTCTTTTTCCTTGTGTTTCTATCTGCCATTTTAGTTTGATGGTTTTCCATGAGATTTTTCTCAGTTTCCTTTTTTTTAATGTTTCATGTCTCTGCTCTAAATTTGTTTTGTGGTTACCATGAGGCTTGTATAAAATATCTCATAGATAAAATTGTCCTTTTTTCTGCTGGATAGCATCTTATCTTCATCTGCTTACAGAGGTTCCATCCTTTTCCTCTTCTAATTTTATATTTTTGTTGTCTCCAATCATCCCTTTTATGTTGTGAGTTCGTTACCAAATTGAAGTAGCCATAATTTTTTTTTTTTTTTTTGCGGTATGCAGGCCTCTCACTGTTGTGGCCTCTCCTGTTGCAGAGCACAGGCTCTGGACGCACAGGCTCAGCAGCCATGGCTCACAGGCCCAGCTGCTCCGCAGCATGTGGGATCCTCCCAGACTGGGGCATGAACCCGTGTCCCCTGCATCGGCAGGTGGACTCTCAACCACTGCCCCACCAGGGAAGCCCATTTTTTTTTTTTTTTTTTTTTACTGTTTTTTCCCTCTAACCTTTATCCAATAATCAAATGTTTAACAACCTATTCTGATATAGGGTTGCAATTTCCTGATTCTGTCTATTTATTACCTTAGTCATAGTTTTGTGCACTTCTGCTTTTTTTTTTTTTTTTGAGGAGAAGAGCAGAAAAGTCAACATCTCTTATAAACCATGTCTAGTGGTGATGAACTCCCTGCTAGGAAAGCCTTTATTTCTCCTTCATATCTGGAGGATAACTTTGCTGAACAGAGTATTCTTGGCTGACACCTTTTATATTTCAATATTTTGAGTATGTCATTCCACTCTCTCCAGGCCCATAGAGTTTCTGCTGAGAAATGTGCTGATGGCGGAATGTGGGCTCTTTTGTAGGTTACCATCCTTTTTTCCCTGGATGCCTTTAACGTGTTTTTTTGTTTGTTTGTTTTTTGCATTTACTTTGGAGAATTTTAACATAATGTGTCTTGGAGAAGGTTTTTTTATATTGAGGTTATAAGGAGTTCTCTTAGCTTCACGTACTGGATAACCAGTTCCTTCCCCAGGTTTGGGAAGTTCTCAGCTATTATTTCTTTAATTAAACTCTCTGCTCCCTTTTGCCTCTCTTCTCCTTCTGGGATACCCACTATTCTAATGTTGCCCTTCCTAATAGAGTTGAAGAGTTCTCATAGAATTTCTTTTATTTTTTAATATATAAATTTATTTATTTATTTTTCACTGCATTGGGTCTTCATCTCTGTGTGCAGGCTTTCTGCAGTGAGCGGGGGCTACTCTTTGTTGCGGTGTGCAGGCTTCTCATTGCGGTGGCTTCTCTTGTTATGGAGAATAGGCTCTAGGTGTGCAGGCTTCAGTAGTTGTGGCATGCGGGCTCCAGAGCACAGGCTCAGTAGATGTGGTGCATGGGCTTAGTTGCTCCACGGCATGTGGGATCTTCCCGGACCAGGGCTCGAACCTGTGTCCCCTGCATTGGCAGGTGGATTCTTAACCACTGCACCTCAAAAGCAGCCCCCCCCTTTTTTTTTAATATCTTAATGCTCTCTCCTCTTCTAACCATACCATTTCTAGATTTCTATCTTTGAGCTTGCTAATTCTCTTCCATATGGTCTGCTCAACTTCCAATGCTTTCTAGTGAATTCTTCATCTCATTTATTGACTTCTTTAACTCCAGAATTTGTTTGGTTCTTTTTTAGAGTTTCAATCTCTCTGGTAAAGTATTCCTTTTGTTCATTAATTTTATCCCTCATAAAACTGCCTTTCTGAGTTTTCTTGTAGCTCACTGAGTTTCTTCATAACAGCTATTTTGAATTCTCTATCAATTACATTGCAATACTCTATGACTAAGTTCAGTTTCTGAAGAATTGTCATTTTCTTTTTGTGATGCCGTGTTACCATGGTTCTTCACAGTGCTAGATGAGTTGTTCCTCTGCCAGCATATCTGAAGCAGCAAATACCTTTCTTCCTTTAGGTAAAGCTTTTACAGAAAAAAAAAAAAAAAAAAAAAAAAACTTGATTCTAGGGATTCAATAGGTTAGTAATTAGAGGCCTTTTGTTTTCCAGTAGGTGGCACTACAGCACAAGATTTTGGCTTGTCTCACCTGAGCTGCCTCCAGTTATACTTGAGAGTTGGCACTTTCCACTTTCCACCACCCGGGTGAGAGGTGTCACCCGCCCTAGATGTCACTGTTTGTGCCTCTGGGGTTATGGATGCCTTACTGCTGCTGGTGTCACCCCCGGGGGCACGATGTCAGGTGCCTCTCCTACGTTCAGTCTCCTGGGTAGCAGGCTCTGCTGCCATGGATTTGGAGGGTGGGAGGGTTGGAGGGAAGCCATGGTTACGGCTGTCTTTCCTGTGACCAGAGTTTTAGGGTGCACAGGCTCTGCTATTGTGGGTGAAGTGGGGAGGGACTGGAGTGGTGGGCACTTCTGAAGCTAGACAGATGTGGTTGCAGGCTCCACCGCCACTGCTGTCCAGTTCCTAGGAGCTGTGAGTGCCTCTGCAGCCAGGAAGCTGGTGTTGTGTGTGCTGCATGCCCTAATGCTACCAGGTTCTCTTGGGTTGCAGGCTCAGACTCTGTGGCCAGGGGCCTGAGATTATGGTACTGCCTTCAGTGTTCCCTCTATGCCTCCTCTATGTGTTCCAAGACACCCACGCTTTAGAGTTACAGATATGTGGAATTCTCCAGCATCCTAGTGTTTTGGACAGAGGCACATTTGTTGAGTTATGGATTTTACTGGTTGTAGATTAAAATGGAGAGACAAAGGAAGTACCTCATGCTGACATGATAATTTTTTAATTGGATTACTTGTTTTTTTGCTCTTGAGTAAAATGAGTTCCTTACATTTTAGATATTAATTCTTTATGAAATAGATTTTTGCAAATATTTTCTCCCATTCTGTAGGTTGCCTATTCATTTTGCTGAGTTTCTTGCTGTACAGAAGCTTTTTATTAATGCTTTTGCTGCTTATTTATTTTTGCTTTTGTTGCTTGAGCTTTTGGTGTCATATCCAAAAAATTGTTGCCAGCACAATGTCAAGGAGGTTTTCTTCCCTATGTTTTCTTGTAGTAGCTTTGCAGTTTCACACTTACATTTAAGTTTTTAATCCATTTCCAGTTAATTTTTGTGAGTGGTGTAAGAGAGCGGTCCAATTTCATCCTTTTGCATGGAAATATTCAGTTTTCCCAACATCAGTTATTAAAAAGACTATTCTTGGCTCCCTGGTTAAATCTTAGGTGACCATATATTCAAGGGTTTATTTCTGGGATCTCAGTTCTGTCCCATAGGTCCATGTGTCTGCTTTTATGCTAGTACCATACTGTTTTGATTACTATAGCTTTATAATAAATTTTTAAATCAGGAATTGTATCTAGCTTTGTTCTACCTTCTCAGAATTATTTTGGCTATTTGGGGTCTTAGTGGTTCCATATGAATTTTAGGATTGTTTTTCTATTTCTGTGAAAAATGCCATTGAAATTTTGAGAGGGACTGCACTGTATCTATAGATGGCTTTGGGTAGTAAGGACATGTTAGCAATATTAATTCTTCCATTTCATCAGCACAGAATGTCTTTCCATTTATTTGTGTCTTCTTCAGTTTCTTTCATCAATTTCTTATAATTTTCAGTGTACAGGTCTTTCCCTTTTTGGTTAAATTTTTTCCTAAGGATTTTAATTTTATTATGCTATTGTACATGGAATTATTGTCTTTCTTTTTCAGATAGTTCATTAGTGTATAGAAACAAAACTGATTTTTGTACATTGATTTTTTTTTAATCCTGCAGCTTTACCAAATTCATCTATTAGTTTCTTGGTAGTAGTTTTATTATTTTCTATATACAGTAAGTCCCCTACATATGAACAAGCTCCATTCCAAGAGTGCATTTGTAAGTCCAGTTTGTTCATAAGTCCAACAAAGTTAGCCTAAGTACCCAACTAACAAAATCAGCTATACAGTACTGTACTGTAATGGGCTTATAATACTTTTCACACAAATAATACATAAAAAACAAACAAACACACAAAATAAAGAAAACATTTTTAATCTTACAGTATAGTACTTTGAAAAGTACAGTAGTACAGTACAACAGCTGGCATACAGGGGCTGGCATCGAGTGAACAGGTAAGAAGAGTTACTGACTGGAGGAGGAAGAGGAGGCGGGAGATGGTAGAGCTGAAGGATGGTCAGCAATAGGAGACAAAGGGCAAGCTGCAATTTCACTCATGCCTGACGTTAATGGCACAGTTTCTGGTTCCTTTCTGGATTCAATTCTATCTACCCTCTTGAAAAAATGATCCAGTGATGTCTGGGTAGTAGCTCTTTTTTTCTCGTCATAGATGACACGGTAGCCCTGGATTGCATTCTGAACAACTACTGCAACCTTTGTGTACCATTCTATGTTCAGGTCCTGTGCCTCAAAAACAGTGCCTCCTCAAAAAAAGAAAATCCCTTTGCCATTTCCTGCATCGTGAATCTCTTCGATTCTTCAGTTACTTCTTCTTCCTCTTGTTGCTCCACTCTCTCAATTATTTTCACTTTTATTTCCATCGTTATCGCTTGGCACTTCTTAGCAGTACCAGCTACATCACTGCTGCTTTTACGCTGGCTTCCGGACATCCTGGGCTTGAAATAAAGATACTGTACTACTTACTACTCTATTCAGTACTGTAAAGTACACAAATGCACAACCACTTGCAGAGATGCACACATGTGACAATGTACATCAGACACGTGAACTAACTTAACATGATTGGACATGTGAACACACATTCAGATCTTTAAAAGTTCACAACTTGAAGGTTCGTATGTAGGGGACTTACTGTATATCATGTCCTCCACAAAGAGAGACAACTTGACTTCTTCCTTTCCCATTTGGATGCCTTTTATTTCTGACAGGTGTAATTTTAGATGAATAAAGAAACACAAAGTAAAATTCACCTTTAGCATAGAATAAAACAAGTCCTCAAACTAAAATAGCTGTTAAAATATGAAAAGATGTTTAGTTTCACTCACAATTAGAGAACTATAAATTAAAGCTATACTAGGTATCATTTCTACCTATCATATTAATAAAAATTCATAAGTTTGACAACATACTCTCTTGCCCAGATTAAGTAGAAACTGGTAGTTTCATATATTCCCAGTAGATATACAAAATGGTACAAAAGCTATAATGGAAATTTATATTTATATTGACAATATATAACAACACTACATAGACATTTACACTTTGACCTAGAAATCCCATCTCCAGGAATGTACCTTAAAGATATTCATAAAGATACAAAAACACATCTGTAACAAAGTGATTCACTGCAGCAATACTTGTGACTGCAAAATACTGTGAGACATAATATCCCAACAGAGTAACTTCATTGAATATCTAAATATGCTCACTACCAAAAGGAACCAAGATCCCTCGGGGAAAGGGTTTCTTGAAGGACTGGAAAAGGAACATTCAAAAGATGAGCCTGGGGCTTCCCTGGTGGCCCAGTGGTTGAGAGTCCGCCCGCCGATGCTGGGGACACGGGTTCGTGCCCCGGTCCGGGAAGATCCCACATGCCGCGAAGCAGCTGGGCCCGTGAGCCATGGCTGCTGAGCCTGCGCGTCCGGAGCCTGTGCTCCGCGATGGGAAAGGCTACAACAGTGAGAGGCCCGCGTACCGCAAAAAAAAAAAAAAAAAAAAAAAAAAAAAACACACTAAACCATGCCCTCAGGATTAAAGGCAGAATGTACACACTTCAAAAATAACTTTAAGTAAAAAAGAAAAACTACCAAAGCACGAAGTGTGACTTCTCACATACATGTTCCAGATTAAAGAAACTGAAGAAACCTAACAACTAAATGAAATAAGTGTTTCTCTATTAGATCCTGAATGAGGATGAAAAAAAATTTTTCCAAAAGGGACATTATTGGAACAGTTGACAAAAGCTGGATATGCAATATATTTTTAATAATAGCATGGTAACAATGGTAAATTTCCCAAATTTGATCATTACATTGTGGATATCTTCTTAGAAAATACATGCTTAAATGTTTAAGAATAAAGAGACACGATGTCTTCAACTAACTTACAAATCATTCTCCCCAAAAATTATATATATAAAACACAAATTATATTGAGAGGGAAAGGAAACCACAGAGCAAATATGGCAAAATGTTAACAATTAATAAATACAGTAGAGTTCATAGGGGAATCTCTGTTCTATTCTTGAAACTCTGCTGCACGTTTTAATTTTTTTTAAGTAAAGACATAAAAATCACTAGTTGCAAGATTTCTGCTTCCATCAAGATAGAGAAACAGGCATAAATTTATTCTCCTGCATAAAATAACTAAAAACTGGACAAAAATGTAAGATAGCATTCAAGCCACTGGACATCAGGCAAGGAAGGACAGCGAACCCTGAGAGACTATAAATAAATGAACTGAACGCTAAGATTATCCCAGCTTACTGAATGGAGAAGATGTCCAGGATATGGTCCAGGGAAGAAGAGCCAAGCAGAACTCAGTCATCTCTGCAAGTTAAAGAGACTGTACAGAGCACAGAGACACCAACATAGAGTACTGTTGAAGAGACAAGGACAGAGTACTAGAGAGAAGAGAGCTGCAAAAAGAGAAAACTCAAGAGACCTGCAAAGACTCACCCAAAATCTTACTTAGCTAAGATTTTTTTAGCTAAGTACTGATTAGCTCACGGCATGAGGAAACTACTCTATGCCGTGGAAATAACCCACCAATAAGGATTACAGGAAACACTGTCTAGAGCTCACATAGTATCACGGAAATGTACCAGGTCCCAACAGCCAGAGTTTAAAACCTCATAATATGGGGAGCATCCTTTGGATAATGAGAATGATCTTGTCTCAGTAGAGGAGATAAATTTACCCTAGACTATACATACTGCTGGTCCACCTAACAAATGTATAAAACAAGAGACGAAAAGATCAAGCTGTGTCCAAGTAACTTAATCATATCCCAAAGCTCAAGAATAGTTAAAGAAAGGTAAAAATATTCAGTACCTAATAATGTAAAATTCATAATGCCTGGCATCAAGAGCATGCAGTTGCAGGAGAATACAACCCAAAATGAGCAGAAAAATCAGGCAGTCAAAGCTGGCCCAGAAGTAACACCGAGGATAGAAGACAGGGAGAATAAAAGAGTCACTATGACAGTATTCCATATGTTCATGAAACTAAAAGAAAGAATAAATATATTAAGTAGAGAAATGGAAAATATTTTAAAAGATTCAAATTGAACTATTACAATGATTCACTTATGACTTGCTCATTTTCAACATGGAAATGGCTCAGCTACTTGGTTTCTGTTTCCTTCTCTCCAATTCCTCCCTCCTAAGTACAAGTGTGGGGTAAAAGGAAGATCTGAGTTTTGGCAGGTATGAAAAGATAAAAGGATTGGCATACACCGGCATGTTTAACTTGAAATACTGGTGAGACAGGAAGTGACATTGCCAGAGGAAGAAGAAAGGAGAAGGAAGTGATACTGTTGGAATAGGAGAGGTCAGCGATAGAGTTAACTCACTGACAGGCTTATTAAAGAGCAAGGAGGGGCGGGGTCCAACAAAGCAGCATAGGAAGACCCTGAACTCACCTCCTCCCACGACACACCAAATCTACAACTACATAAGTAATAATTCCAGGTAAAAAGAACTGTAAACTAACTGAACGGCACCCTCCACAATAAGGGATAAAGGGACCACAGCAAGATGGGTAGTAGAGGCAGAGATGCAGTGACTCTAAAACCCTATCCCCCAGTGCAGTGACACACAGCAGGGAGGCATCTCACTAGTCCAGAGCCTCTTTTTAAGGATCAAAGGGTTTGTGCCCCACACTGGGCACCCCAACCCTTGGGACCTGCACCAGAGAGACAAGGCCCCAAAACATCTGGCTTTAGAAACCAATGGGGCTTACATCCAGGGGGCCCAGGGGGCTGCGCGAATCTTAGATACTCCTGTTGAGGGACTCGTGTGGATTCACTGGTTCCAGGAACAAGCAAAAAGGCAAGTTTGAAAAGTGACTGGATTATGTATAAAGGAGATTTGGTTGTTAACCTTAAAGCATCTGCTGGAGGGACAGGGATTAACTGGGATTTTCGTCATGGATGGTGCCACTGAAGAGTACCATTTTTGCACTCTCCCTCCACCCTGCTATTGCAAGTGGGCAGGCACACAACCTCTCTAAAGTCAAGTGTCTATCACACCCAAAATGCTCATCCCAGGCCTCCCTAAAGCGGAAAGCATGCCCCATTCCCAACACTTTCCTCCAATATTGTGAAAACTGCAGGCGTGCCTCTCCCCCAGCACTCCTTCCTGGCCTCTCTAAAGCTGAGGGCTCACCCTGCCCGCAATAATCGCACAGCCTCACTAAAGCACAGTCTACACAGGGGACTCCTCTTGATTGCCAGGCTCTGGTGGCCAGAAGGGCTTGTGCTCCTGGCCCTATGGGACCGTAAGAATCAGAAAGATAGTTCTGGGCAGAATACCACACCCACGACACTACATAAACAGCAGACTGAAACATCCCTGATCCGCACATGAAAAAGACACCTTAATTGTCCTGGAGCTTCAACCTGAGGGGCAGGCTTCAGGTTTGCAATACATCTAAAGGCTACATAGGTGCTCTTTGGGAATGCAGGCAAGGAGATACCACCTGTGCACCCTGTCTTGGCCTCACCACAGCATGCTGGTACCTCCCAGAAAGAAGCTTAAACACTCATCTGAAACCCCAATTGTTCCAACTGCTGCCTAGGGGACATATCTGGACCTCAGTTTGGAGGTTGGCAGGGTATACAATTGTCGTCACATAGGACTTTATATATCTATCTGCATACTTCAAAAGCTATTGTCTACGAAACAGGCTTCCAATCAGCCTGAATCTAGGCTGACTAGGATCACTCCCTTTAGAACACTGACAGGTCTTGGCACACCCTCAATAAGCAAGACCTATCAAGAATAAATCAGACTAGTTAGACAATCACATAGGTTCCAGAGACAACCAAGAGCTAGAGCAAGGTTGAATAAGAGCCATCTCTTACATAAGGCCTAGTTCTTCAAGACTGGGAGAGGTAGCTATTTTGCCTAATACACAGAAACAATTACAAAGAGTCAAGCGAAAGATAAAAACAATGGAATATGTTCCAAACAAAAGAATAAGATGAAACCTCAGAAAAAGACCTTAATAAAACAGAGATAAGTAATATACCTGATATAGAGTTAAAAGAGATGCTCACTGAACTCAAAAGAAGAATGCATGAACACTCTCACTGTGCTATATCAAATAGACAGAAAATATTTTAAAAAACTAAACAGATGTCGCAGAACTGAAGAACACAATAACTGAACTGAAAAATATACTAAAGGGGTTCAACAGCTGACTAGCTAAAGTAGAACAACTAAACAGCAACCTGGTAGATAGGGCAGAGGAACTCACCCAAACAATCAACAAAAAGAAACAAGAATTTTAAAAAGTAAAGGTAACTCAAGAGACATACGAGACTATACCAAGCAGAATAACATTCACATTATAGGGGGCCCCAGAAGGAGAAGAGAGAAAGGGGCAGAAAACTTATTTGAAAAAATAATGGCCATAAATTCCCCTAACCTGGGGAAGGAAACATTCAGGTCCAGGAAGCACAGAGAATGCCAAATAAGATGAACAGCAAGATAAATTATAATTAAAACGTAAGAAGTTAAAGACAGAATCTTAAAAGCAACTTGTCACATAAACAGGAATCTCCATAAGATTATCTGCTGATTTTTCAGCAGAAACTCTGTAAGCCAGAAGGGAGATATTTAAAGTGATGAAAGGGAAAAACCTACAACCAAGAACACTCTATCTGACAAGGCTATCATTCAGAACTGAAGGAGAAATTAAAGTGTTTTCTAAATAAGCAAAAGCTAAAGGAGTTCATCACCACTTAACCAACTTCATGAGAAAAGTAAATGGGTCTTCTTTAAGCTGAAACAAAAGGGTGCTAACTTATAACAGAAAAATATATGAGAGTAAAAATCTCACTGCTAAAAGCAAATACATGGTAAGGGTAGTGGGTTAATCACATAGGAAGCAATCAGAAGGTTAAAAGATAAAGTAGTAAAATTAATTGAAACTACAATAATTAGTTAAAGAATACACAAAATAAAAAGACGTACAATATGACATCAAAAACATAAAACGGGGCTTCCCTGGTGGCGCAGTGGTTGAGAGTCCGTCTGCCGATGCAGGGGACACGGGTTCGTGCCCTGGTCTGGGAGGATCCCACATGCCGCGGAGCGGCTGGGCCCGTGAGCCATGGCCGCTGAGCCTGCGCGTCCGGAGCCTGTGCTCCGCAACGGGCGAGGCCACAGCAGTGAGAGGCCCCGCAAAAAAAAAAAAAAAAAAAACATAAAACATGACTGAGTGGAATAAAAATGTAAAAGTTTTTAGAATGTGTTCAAATGTAAGTTGCTACCAACTTAAAATAGACTGCTATATATATAGATTGTTATGTGTGAACCTCATGGTAACCACAAAGCAAAATGTATAGCAGACACACAAAAGATAATGAGAATGGAATCTAAACATAACACTAAAGAAATTCATCAAACCACAAGGGAAGAAAGCAAGAGATGAAAAAAGGAATAGAGAGAAGATACAAAAACATCCAGAAAACAATCAACAAAATGGCAACAAGTACATACCTATCAATATTTACTTTCAATGCAAATGGACTAAATTATCAAGACACAGAGTAGGTGAACAGATAAAAAAATAAATTAAAAAAAATAAAAGAATAATTTATATGTTACCAAGAAGAGACTTACTTCAGGTTTAAGAACACACAGACTGAAAGCAAAGGGATGGAAAAAGTTATTCCATGCAAATGGAAATGAAAAGAAAGCTGGTATACCTATACTCACATTAGACAAAACAGACTTTAAAACAAAGAACATAATAAAAGACAAAGAAAGGCACTGCATAATATAAAGTGGTCAATTCAACAAGAGGATATGACATTTGTAAATATTTACACACCTAACAAAGGAAAATCTAAATATATAAGACAACTATTAACAGGCCTAAAGGGAAAATCTGACAGCAATACAATAATTGTTGGAGATTTTAACCACATTTACATCAATGGATAGATCATCTACATAGAAAATCAATAAGGAAACATCAGCCTTAAATGAAACATCAGACCTGATGGACTTAACAGAAATATATGGAACATTCCACCCAAAAGCAGCAGAATACACATTCTTCTCAAGGGCACATGGAGCATTCTCAAGGATAGGCCACATGTTAGACCACAAAACAAGTCGCAATAAATTTAAGAAGACTGAAGTAATATCAAGAAATTCCTATCAAAATTCCAATGGCATTCTGCACAGACCTAGAATAAATAATTCTAAAATCTGTATGGGACCAAAGTCCCCAAGAAAAGAAGGGAGGGAGGGAGGGACAGAAGGAAGGGAGGGAAGGAAGGACAGAAAGAAGGAAGGAATGAACAAAGCTGTAGGTATCATGCTCCCTGATTTCAAACTATACTATAAAGCAATTGTAATCAAAATAGTATGGCATTGGCATAAGACACATAGATTAACAGAATAGAGAGCCCAGAAAGAAACCCACACATATATGGTCAATTAATTTACAACAAAGGAGGCAAAAATATACAATGGGAAAAGGCAGTCTCTTCAATAAATGGTGCTGGGAAAACCCAACATCCACATGCAAGAGAATAAAACTGGATGACTATCTTACACCACACACAAAAATCAACTCAAAATTGATTAAAGACTTGAATGTAAGATCAGAAACCATAAAACTCCTAGAAGAAAACATAGGCAGTAAGCTCCTTGACTTAATATCACTCTTAATATCACTCTTAGAGATATTTTTTGGATCTGATTCAAACGCAATGGCAACAAAAGCAAAAATAAACAATTGGGACTACATCAAACTAAAAAGCTTCAGTACAGCAAAGGAAACCATCAACAAAACAAAAAGTCAACCTCCAGAATAGGATAAGATATTTGCAAATCATAGATCCAATAACGGGCTAATATCCAAAACACATAAAGAACTCATACAGCTAAACAACAACAACAAAATCCAATTTAAAAACAGGTAGAGGATATGAATAGACATTTTTCCAAAGAAGACATATGGGTGGCCAACAGGTAGGTAAAAAAATGCTCAAGATCACCAGCTATTAGGGAAATGCAAATCAAAACCACAATGAGATATTACCACATACCTGTCACAATGGCTATTGTCAAAAAGACAAGAAATAACAAGTATTGGAGAATTTATAGAGAAAACAGAACCCTCACACACTGTGGGTGAGAATGTAATTTAGTGCAGCTACTATGTAAAACACTATGGGGGCTTCCCTGGTGGCACAGTGGTTGAGAGTCCGCCTGCTGATGCAGGGGACACGGGTTCGTGCCCCAGTCCGGGAGGATCCCACATGCCACGGAACGGCTGGGCCCGTGAGCCATGGCTGCTGAGCCTGCGCATCCAGAGCCTGTGCTCCACAACGGGAGAGGCCACAACAGTGAGAGGCCCGTGTACCGCAAAAAAAAAAAAGAAAAAAAAACATCAAACTGCAGGGAGAAACAGACTTATTCACAATTATAATCAGAGATTTCAACACCATTCTCAATAGCTGATAGAACAGGTGGACAAAAATGAGTAAAGAGGGACTTCCCTGGTGGCCCAGAGGTTAAGAATCCACCTTCCAGTGCAAGTGACGCGGTTCGATCCCTGGTCGGGGAACTAAGATCCCACATGCTGCGGGGCAACTAAGCCCATGTACTGCAACTACGGAGCCCACATGCCCTAGAACCTGCACACCACAACTACTGAGACTGTGCACCACAACTACTGAGCCCATGCACTCTGGAGCCCATGCACCACAACTAGAGAGAAGTCCACGCACTGCAACGAAGAGCCTGCACACCGCAATGAAAGACCCCACATGCCACAACAAAGATCCCATGTGCCACACCTAAGATCCGACGCAGCCAAATAAATTTTTTTTTAAAATGTGTAACCATATCTTTAAAATAAAAAAACAATGAGTAAAGAAATAAAAGACTTGAACACTACTATCAACCATCTTGACCTAATTGTCATTTATAAGAACACTGCAAACAACAACAGCAGAGTATAAAGTGCACATGAAAGAGTTACCAAGACAGACCATACTCTGGGCCATGAAACAAGTATCCATAAATTTAAAAGGATTCAAGTCATATAAAATAGGGTCTTTGAAAACAATGGAACTCAATTTGAAATCAGTAACAAAAATATCTCTAGAAAAAAAACTACTTGGAAATTATATAAGAGACATTGAAAGAATACATGGGTCAAAGAAGGAATCAAAAGTGAAATTAAAATGTATTCTGAACTGAAAAAAATGAAAATAACCATATGAGAATTTTCTGGGTTGCAGCTAAAACAGTACTCAGAAAAAATTAAGAACACTATAAGGATGTATGTATTACAGAAGAAGAATAGTCTTAAATCAGTGATCTCAACTTCTACTTTATTAATCCAAGGGAGAAAAAGAGCAAATGAAACACAAATTAAATGGGGAAAAATATTAATAGATTTCAGAGCAGAAATCAATGCAATAGAAAACAGAATAGCAATATACAATGAATGAAATCAAAAGTTGGTTCTCATATAACATCAGTAAAATTGAGAAACCTCTAGCCAGTCCAATCAAGGAAAAAAAAAAAGAAGACACAAATTATCAACATCAGGAATGAGAGAGATAAGACTACTACAGATTCTCCAAATATTAAAAAGACAATAAGGCAAAATAATAAACAACACTAAAAAAAATTGACAACTTAGGCAAAAATAAACAAATTCCTTATAGTTCACTGAAGAAGAAAAGGATCATATGAATAGGCCTTTACTTTAAAAATTAAATTTATAACCAAAAACCTTCTCCCAAAGAAAACTCTAGGCCAAGATGACTTCACTGGTGAATTCTATCACACACCTAAGTAAGAAATAAAACCAATTCTACATAAACTTCTCCAGAAAATTGAAGAAAATACTTCCCACTTGTCTTATGAAGCCAGCCTTATTACTCTGCTACCAAAACCAGACAGTATTACAGGAAAAGGAACTGTAGATCTATAACCCTCAGCAACACTGATACAAAAATTCTCCAAAAAAAATTTCTTAGCAAATTGAATCCAATGACATAAAAACAAGGATAATACAAAAAGATGAAGTGGGAAGGTTTTTTTTGGTGGGTATTTTTTGGGGGTTTTTTTGCGGGTTTTTTTGCGGTATGTGGGCCTCTCAGTGTTGTGGCCTCTCCCGTTGTGGAGCATAGGCTCCAGACGCGCAGGCTCAGCGGCCATGGCTCACGGGCCCAGCCACTCCGCGGCATGTGGGACCTTCCCGGACCAGGGCACGAACCCATGTCCCCTGCATCGGCAGGCAGACTCTCAACCACTGCGCCACCAGGGAAGCCCTTTTTTTTTTTTTAACAATCTTCAAATGTTTGAAACATCTGAAAATCAATCAATACATTTCAACGCATTATCAAACTGAAAAGAAAAAAACAATACAACCACCTAAGCAGAAGAAGACAAACCACTTGACAAAATCCAACAACAATTAATGAAAAAGCTCTCAGCTAGGCAGGAACAGAAGGGAATTTCTATAAGCTTATAGAAGATATCTAAAATAACTCAAAATTAACATCATACTTAATAGTGAAAGACTAAACGCTTTTCCCCTAAGACCGAGAACAAGACATAGATGTCTGCTGTCAATACTTCTATTAAACTCTGCACCAGAGGTTTTAGCTATTGCAAGAAGGCCACAAAAATAAACAAAAGACATCCAAATTGGAAATGAAGAACTAAAATTCTCTTTGTTTGCAGATAATATAATCATCTGTGTAGAAGATTCAATGGACTCTACAAGACAACTGCAAATAAGTACGTTTTGCAAAGTTTAGGTTATGAGATTAACATACATAATAACAATGAACAGTGGAAAACTGAAAATTAGGAAAAATACTATTTATAAGAACATAAAAAATATGAAATACACATAAACCCAAAAGACCTATACATTTAAAACTATTGATATAAGATTAATTAGGAAAATTAAAGAAGATATACACCATGTTTATGGATTAGAACTCCAATACTGTTAAGATATATTTTCCCCAAATTTACCTATATACTCAATGCATTTCAATCAAAAATCAGTAGACTTTTTTATAGAAATTGATGAGCTAATTCTAAAATTCATATGGAAATGCACAGGAACTAAAGTAGCCAAAACAATTTTGGAAAGAAAAAAAAAGCACAAAGAGAAATTACACTATCTAACTTTGAGATTACTATAAAGCAACAATAATCAGAATAATGTGATGCATTTTCAGAGTTAAGAGGAAAAGCTGACATACTCCTTGTTTTTCTTTGCGTTTCCAACCATTGTTCAACCGTTATCTCTCAACACTTCCTCTCTGAAAGGCAATACTACCAATTAAACCACTTCCTCTCAATCTATCACCTTTTCCTATCCCCTTTTCCCAACCCCCCAAATTCTCCTGCCCTCTTTATCTTAGCATTTGTCTCCATCTATCCCTCACCAAAATACCTGACACTTCAGTATACACATTGATGACTCCTTCTCTGTCCTGACCTCATAAATCCTCAATCTTCTTACCTGTTAATACTATTTCTTGTTCCTTTCACTACCTTACTTTTTTTTTTTAAGATTTTTTTAATGTGGAGCATTTTTAAAGTCTTTATTGAATTTGTTACAATATTGCTTCTGTTTTATGTTTTGGCTTTTTGGCTGCAAGGCATGTGGGATCTTAGCTCCCCAACGAGGGACCAAACCCACACCACCTGCACTGGAAGGGAAGTCTTAACCACTGGACCTCCAAGGGAAGTCCCATACTTTTCTAAACAGTATAATTTCAGTTAAACATAGTAAATAAAACACATGGCTATTTCTCACTCCTTTCCAAAACCCTACCAAAATATAATATAGTTACTTAAAATATAAATTCGCAATAACAAAGAAGATAGAAAAGGCAACAATCACAGATAAGACTTGCCAACAAAATGTTAGAAAATGTAAGTGGTAACTCATTAACATATCAGGAAAAGTTGAAACTTAAGTGTACGGAGGGGAGGTCAAGAAGAAAAGGCCACATGGTGGGAGGGGGAATTGAGGAAAATGATCAAAAGGTACAAACTTCCAGTTATAAGATAAATAAGTACTAGGGATATAATGTATAGCATGATGACTATAGTTAACACTGTTGTATGATAAAGTGAGTTGTTAAGTGAGTGCTTTCTAAGAGTTTTTATCAAAAAGAGAAATTGTTTTCTTTTCTTTTTATTATTTGGATATCAGCTAAATCTACTATGGTAATCATTTCACAACATAACATAAATCAAACCATCATGCTGGACTTCCCTGGTGGTGCAGTGGTTAAGAATCTGCCTGCCAATGCAGGGGATATGGGTTCGATCCCTGATCCGGGAAGATCCCACATGCTGGGAAGCAACTAAGCCCATGTGCCACAACTACTGAGGCTGCGCTCTAGAGCCTGTGAGCCACAACTACTGAACCCATGTGCCACAACTACTGAACCCATGTGCCACAACTACTGAAGCCCGCCCACCTAGAGCCCGTGCTCCGCAACAAGAGAAGCCACGACAATGAGAAGCCCACGCACCGCAATGAAGAGTAGCTCCCACTTGCTGCAACTAAAGCCCGCGTGCAGCAATGAAGACCCAATGCAGCCAGAAATAAATAAATTTATTAAAAATAAAAGAATGAGGAAGCCCTTTTTTAAAAAAAATCATGCTATACACTTTAAACCTATACAGTGATGTATGTCAATTATATCTCAATGAAACTGGGGGGAGAAAAAGAAGAAAAGACCAGTTTATAGGGTCAGATAACTCCAATAAAGCTCAGGAACTGGAGAAATCTAAATGAAGAAAAAGGAGAGGGCACCGAAACAGAAGGATTGATTCAGTCTATATAAGGAACAGCCAGAATTCTAGTTCCTATTGCTCAGTCCACAGACATGCAACTATTCTTCCCCCAGTGCAGAAGAAAACAAGAGGAAAAAATTAACCAGAGAGCTTTTGGACTCAGAGACACCAGGCAGCTTACCAAAAACAGGAGGATTAACTAAAATATGACTCTTTGAACACTCAATCTACTTTCCCTATCTATTCCTATAACATAACAGAGTAGTCAAACAAAATACAGGACACCAGTTAAATTTGAATTTCAGATAAAAAATAAATAATTTTTAGTGTATGCATTTCTCAAATATTGTACGCAAATTTAACTGGTGTTCTATATTTTAATTTGCTACATCTGGCAACCCTACCTTCAGACTAGAGACTAAAGAATGGTTCTTTGGGGAATCTCATTGGCCCAGGAAAGGATGTTAAAGATATGAACATTAGGAGTTCTCAGCAACATCACAGATCTTTACCTGATCACACATACCACATACACACATTCCCCATAAGAAACAGAGTTTCTTCTACAATTTACTCAAATCCTAAGACCCATGAGTGCAAGAAACACACTAACTTTTTTAACTTTCCAAGTAAGGTAAAAAAAAATTTTAACTTTGAATAAATATAGTGAAGTGTGAAGTAAGACAATGAAAATAAACAGAGCGAAAATCCAAAACTATTAAGGTGTGTAATATTTCATATTTTATGCCTTCAAAGGACAATTAGCAGTGCAATTTTGGCCTTTATTTTTATAGCCCTTATTTTTAAATTTTATACTTTATAATCTTGGAGCTAAAAAACCATATTGTTTATCCAAAGGATTTTTATGTGTGATTAAATCATCAATATATTAGTATTTTAGTAATGAAATGACAGCAGAGAATATCTACATGTTAAAATACTCCATGTGATTCACTATACAAATGATTCACAGAAGAATGCAGGGAAGGTGGGTTATAATGAAAGTTTGTGTCAAAAGAAGAAAACAGCGGGGCTCAAGGAACCCAAGGAGGTAGGGTTTGTAAGAAGGGTTCTCAAACCTAACTAATCATTAGAATAATCTGGACATCTATTGGAAAAAAGGATTTCAAAGTTCAAAAATT
Source organism: Leucopleurus acutus (assembly GCF_964270905.1). Lineage (NCBI taxonomy): Eukaryota > Metazoa > Chordata > Mammalia > Artiodactyla > Delphinidae > Leucopleurus > Leucopleurus acutus. The sequence goes on from NC_139145.1 coordinate 87,656,587, forward strand.
TCAGACCTACTGACTCAGAATATCAGGAGCTGGGCCCAAATTTTACAATTTTTGAAACTTTCCCCATGAGATTCTGATAATCAGCAAGATTTTGGAAGATTTTAGAATGCTGACTTAGGTACGTTTATTCAATAGTATGATCTATTTGCCTTAAGGACAACTATGATGCTATAGACAATAAATGATGAAATCATTCTTCTTACCTTGGATACATTGCTGACATAATTCATTTGGATAGTACTTTCCTTATCAACTTGATTACAAAGGTTCTGTAAAGTAGATGCATATTCTTTATCACTTTTTATTCTCAGGGCCATAAATTTCTTCACTGTTTCCAGTAACCGTAATTCCCAGTCTTGCAATTTTAACACAGCTTCATGTGAATTCTTCAGGTCACTCCCAAACCCCATTTTTGTAAGGCACTGTCTTATCCTCCACGCTGCACAATTGAGCCGTCTAATCAGCGCATATCTGTGTATGTAAACAGAAGAAAAGAATCTTAAATCAAAAGGAAATTAGTCTTCAAAGCAAAGTTATGGCCCATTCTTTTTAGAGTAAAAAAAAAAAAAAAAATCACTATAACTGAATGCTTTCCCCAAAAAATCAGGAACAAGATGAGAATGTCCAATCTCACCACTTCTATTCAACACTGTAATGGAGGTTCCAGTCAGTACAATGAAATAAGTGAAATAATTTCCAATGAATTTGGAATGGAAGAAGTAAAACTATTTGCAGATGACGTATATAGAAAATATATATTCTTCACAGTCTCCAACACTTGATATTATCTGTCTTTTTGATTATGGACATCTTAGTGGTGTGAAATGGTATCTCATTGTGGTTTTGATTGATATTTTCACTATACAAATGATTCACAGAAGAATGCAGGGAAGGTGGGTTATAATGAAAATTGGATTCCACATGCAAAAGAGTTAAGCAGTATGTCTCTTTAGACCATACACAAAAAATTAAATCTAAAGGAATCACAGATCTAAATATCAGAGCTAAAACTATAAAACTCTCAGAAGAAAATATAGTAGTAAATCTTCGTGACCTTGGTCCAGGCAATGGTTTCTAAATATGACACCAAAAGTGCAAGCAACAAAATAAAAATATGTAAATTTGTTTTCATCAAAATTAAAAACTTCTGTACTTTGAAGGCCACCATCAAGTAACTGGTAAGACCACAGAATGGGGAAAATATTTACAAAGCATATATCTGATCAGGGACTTTTATCTGGATTATATAAAGAATTCTTACAACTCAATAATAACAAGACAAACCAATTAAAAATGGGCAAAAGATCTGAGTAGACATTTCTCCAAATAAGATTTACAGACGTCCACTAAGCACATGAAAAGATGTTCAATATCATTAGCCATTAGGAAAATATCAATCAAAACCACAATGAGATACCATTTCACACCACTAAGATGTCCATAATCAAAAAGACAGATAATATCAAGTGTTGGAGACTGTGAAGAAATTAGAACCATCAGATACTGGTGGTGTAAATGTAAAATGGATAGTTCCTCAAAACTTAAACACAGAGTTATTATATATGACCCAGAAATTCCACTCTTAGGTATGTACCCAAGAGAAATAAAAACATATGCCCACACAAAAACTTGTGCATGAATATTCGAGCAGAATTATTCATAATAGTCACAAAGGGGAACAACCCAAATGTTCATCAACTGATGAATGGATAAATAAAACAATGTATCCACACAATGAAATTGGCAACGGTAATGAATGAAATGTTGAAACAAGCTACAGCATGGATAAACCTTGTAAACATGCTAAGTGAAAGAAGCCAAACACAAAAGACTGACATGTTGTGCTGTCTTCTTATATGAAATGTCCAAAATCTATTTTTAGAGGCATAAATCAAATTAGTATTGACTAGAGCTGGCAAATTTGTGAAGAAATGAGGAGTGACTGCTAACGGGTACTGGATTTCCTTTTGGAGTGAGTAGAGGGCTCTAAAATTGATTGTGGTAATGGTTGCACAACTCTGTGAACAGAATAAAAACCATTAAATTGTACAGTTTAAATGGGTGAATTCTTCAGCATGTGAGTTATAGCTCAAAGTTGTTAAAAAAAAATCTCTGCAGTATAACTTATAATCATCTAAAGGTCAGTTATCAGACACCCCAAAGTTATTCCTGCTTGTTTGCTATAAATCCCAAGAACTATGATAGAATTTATTTTCCCCTCCAGTCTCCTAGAATTTCAAGCAGTGAATCTTTTAGGGTCAGTTAGAAAAAATAAGGAAACACATCTTTTATTTTTAAGTCTGGCTCATCATATCAGAAGTCAATTTAATTCAGCTGAAATCCTCTAACCTATAAGAAAAATAAGAAAAGGTTTCTCTCTCTAAGCTCAGTGATACCATCTAAAGAGATGGTAAAAATGTGTGGGTTTTCCAAATAGAAAACAAATTCCAATATTTTCCCAACTGAAACCTGTCTGGTTTTATGATCAAACAAGTAGAGCGGGAAAAAGGTTGTGGAAAAATGTACTCCATCAAGGTTTCCAAAGTTGCAAGCAGGACACTAAATGGACCTTAACATAAATAAGTCAATAAAAGTAATTGACTTATTCACTTTAATATCAAGTAGGATAATTCCAGTTTATTCACTTTGTAGATAGTAGCTTTAAAAAATTTACTTTGATATACTGTATCTTTATGGGTCACAAAAAAGAACATTTTTCTGTTATTTTACTTATAGCTCAACTAAGTCTCAGTGAAGATATACTCTATCTCATACCATGCTTTCAATGGAAGAATAAGAAATTTTTTTCCAAAGAAAGGTGAAACGTTTCGCTTTTTTTTTTAAAACTATATCTGAGATTGTGGTTCGTTTTATTCTGTAGCTTGGAATAAACATCACTTCTGCTTCTAAATGCATCTAGCTGCGGTCAAAGCTTTGACAATAGTTTTTTTCTCTCATTATTAGGAATTTCAAAAGGATTATGAAGAGCTTAGATGAATAAAAAGGGAAACAATCTGGCAGCTATCTGAGAAACACTCCAGCCCACCCTAAGGGCTTATTTATGTACACCAGTATTCTAGGTCAGGGTGAATATAAAATAATTTAATACATGGTACGACTCCTTGAGGAATCACAAATAATAAAAATTTTTAAAAACAGCTCCATAATTAACTGATTATGTCTAATTATTAAATTTGTAGAGATTATAAATACTTCAAGGAATTAAAGGGAATGGTATCCTACAGATAATTTTTCCACAGATGTCAAATGATACACATAAGACTATTCAATTCAGTAGTGTTTGGAATTTTTTTTAAAACTGGAAATATTAATTAAAAGGAACTGACTAGGTAAATTACAATCAAAGCTGCTGCAGTTGATTGTATTGATAACTGAGAAATCCTAGGGAGTACCATTCAAATCATAGTCTGTGTGAATCTGTTCAGTGTCCAACATTCACAACCATATGTGGTAGATGTGATCATGGCATATTCATTCAGTGGAGTATCATTCAGCCCTAATATAAAAATGAGAAAACTTGTGTATTGATTGGGAAATATCATTAACAATTATTAATAGAAAAAAGTAAGATACAGAACTTGGTATGCTTACATTGTGTAAAAAGGAGGAAGAATAATAAAAATTAAATTTACTTAAGTGCATAAAATATTTCTAGAAGAACACACAGTGGCTGGGACACAGGAATGGGAAGGAGACTCTTCATTATATACTCCTTTGTACATTTGAATTTTGTTTTAAGTGAACATATTGCTATTACTTATTCAAAAATTAATTAAAGAATTTTTGAAGAGAAAAAGAAAAAATTAATGAAACCTGAAGTAATCCAGAAAAGTTTCCTAGAAATGGCAAGACATGAGTTAAGGTTGGAAAAACCATGATTTAGATAAAAAGGTTAAAAAGGAAATGTATTTCAGGAAGCAATATGGGGAATATAAGTGACTAGGGGGTGAAGTAAACCAAGAAATGTCTCCAAAATCAAGCTATATGTGGCAAGCAGTGGCAGATGGCATGCCAATTTACCTCTTGCTATTCTAACGTTAAGGAAACTAATAAGGCTCAAACTCCTTAACTGGTGTTTAAGGCAAAATAACAAGATCATGAATGTGATGTTTTAAATGGTTAGTTTGCTGGTGCTAGTTACGCAAGTGTGTTCAGTTGGTGAAATTTCATAAAGCTGAGCGTCTGTGATTTGTGCACTTTTCTATATGTATGTCATAGTTAATTTAAAAAGAGACATAGAGATAGAGTTTAATCTGGAAGCTAGGTATAAAATAGCTTGAAGACAGCAAAAACATAAAATGAGACATAAGAAGGCAAATTAATAAGTCACTACAGCTATACAGCTTGAGAAATGAGGATCTATAATTGACAATGTCAGTGAGAGTTAAGACCAAAGAGGCTTGACCTGGTAAATGGATTTAAAGAAAAGAGAGACAGATGATACAATGATAACTTCAAGGCTTTAATAATAAATGATGACAATATCAATAGAAATGGAAGAATGAGAATACGGAGCTACTTTAAAGAAAATACATTCATTTCAGCAGGAAATAAATGCTTAGGTAAAATACAAGGCTAAGGATACAAATTTGAGAGTCAGCTGCTTAAAGGTGATAAAACCAATAGATTGAATGTTGACAGAAAAGCAGAGAATTACAAGGACAAAGCCCATGAGAATGTATCAATGGAGGAACTAGAAGAAGAAAAGCCAAAGGGTAGAGATTAAGTAAGCATAAAAGAGGTTTGACAGAGTTACAGATGATGGGATATAAAAGAAGTTATTAGCAATGTCGAATGTCAGAGAGAGATGTGAAAACTGCAAAAAGTCATTATTGGAATTTTCAGGTAAAGCCAGTATAGTAAAAGAAGTACTTCAGAAGCTCCTACCACCAATAACTAATAAAAAGAACAAAAACTGTTAAGAAAAAACAAAAATTTAAACATATCATCAGCAAATAAAGGAGTAAAACTTTATGCCACAAGTTTCACAGCATAGTTTCAAAGGAAAAAAAGAGAAAATTCTGGTGCTCTAGGCAGCATGGAAATGTGCCCAACGCTACCCCTCAACTTTCAGAAGATATCCCGAGGAAGAAGAATTAACAAAATCCTGAGAATTCACACTGGATACTCCAAGATGAAAAGAAGCAGCATACACTGAACAGACCAACCTAGGGAAAAATCAAGAAAATATCTAAAGGAATATTACTCAGCCATAAAAAGAAATGAAACTGAGTTATTTGTAGTGAGGTGGATGGACCTAGAGTCTGTCATACAGAGTGAAGTAAGTCAGAAAGAGAAAAACAAATACCGTATGCTAACATAAATATATAGAATCTAAAAAAAAAATGGTTCTGAAGAACCATAGGGAATGATAAGCTGGGAAGAAGTGAGAGACTGGCATTGACATATATACACTACCAAATGTAAAACAGATAGCTAGTGGGAAGCAGCCACAGAGCACAGGGAGATCAGCTCGGTGCTTTGTGACCACCTAGAGGGGTGGGATAGGGAAGGCGGGAGGGAGACACAACAGGGAGGGGATATGGGGATATATGTATTCGTATAGCTGATTCACTTTGTTATACAGCAGAAACTAACACAACAATGTAAAGCAATTATACTCCAATAAAGATGTTAAAAAAAAAAAAAAAGAAAACTAAAGAAAGAAGCTTCTCTGTACCAAGACAGGACCTCAGAAAAATGCAGGGAGGGCAGCCTTGGCTTGCCATTTTCCAGGGCTCTATGAAGAACTGGTGGATGAAATTAAATCCAGAAGTACAGGATGTTTAATGGAATCTCATAAGAGAGAGTAAATCTCAGGGCCCCCAACAAGGCCAAACTCAGTCCCAGCCAATACCTCCCCACCCCTCTATCGCCATGCTCATATGACAAATAAACCAAAATTAAAAGTAAAACCTAGGAATTCCCTGGTGGCGCAGTGGTTAAGAATCCGCCTGCCAATGCAGGGGACACGGGTTCGAGCCCTGGTCCAGGAAGATCTCACATGCCGTGGAGCAACTAAGCCCATGCACCACAACTACTGAGCCTGCGCTCTAGAGTCCGCGAACCACAACTATTGAGCCCGCATGCCACAACTACTGAGTCCATGCACCTAGAGCCCGTGCTCTGCAACAAGAGAAGCCACCACAATGAGAATCCCACGCATCACAACGAAGAGTAGCCCCTGCTCGATGCAACTAGAGAAAGCCTGTGTGCAGCAATGAAGACCCAATGCAGCCAAAAATTAAAAATAAATTTAAAAAAAAAGTAAAACCGGGCTTCCCTGGTGGCGCAGTGGTTGAGAGTCCGCCTGCCGATGCAAGGGACACGGGTTCGTGCCCTGGTCTGGGAAGATCCCACATGCCGCGGAGCTGCTGGGCCCGTGAGCCATGGCTGCTGAGCCTGCGCGTCCGGAGCCTGTGCTCCGCAATGGGAGAGAGGTCGCGACAGTGAGAGGCCCGCGTACCGCAAAAAAGAAAAAAAAAAAAAAAGTAAAACCTAGCTTCTGACCCAAACAAGATGGCATAGACCATTTTTCCCAGCTCAGCCCCACAAAACACAACTATAAACACTGAAAATAGCAAAAGAGACGACCAAAGAATAACTCTGAGAGGTAGAAAAGGGAAACTCCTTTGGCCCTAGGACTGGAAGAACAGCACAGAAGCAGGGTATCTTGTACCCCCCTCACCAAACAGAAAACGGTCATCCATTTCTGACTTTTCCCAACTTCCAGTCTGGGAACAAAAGGCAGTCCGTGTAGGCTAACTCCTCCCAGGATCTGACAAGAGTCCCTCTGACTACATCAGGCAAGCCAGACACCACCAGCAAGGGAGACAGATTATGAGCCTCACCAAAAACAAACAGCCAGGGGAAGCATTCTCCTTCCCTGATAGGCCTGAGAATCCCATTTTCTGCCAAAAGAAACGGAACTAGGCAGGAAGAACCAGCAAGAGAGATCCAGCAATAGCAAGCAGCCCAGTCAGAAAGCCTCCCTGTCCCCACAGGTCCAAGGATCACCTTTCCCACCCAGAAACACCAGAGCAGGTACACAGAACTGGCAAAAGGGACCCAGCTCTAGCAAGAGGTTCAGTCCAGGAAGCTCCTTGTTCTCTGCGAGTCCAAGATTCTCCTTTCCTGACCAGAGACTGTAGGGCAGCTAGGGGGCATGGTAAAGAAATCCTATCTCACCCCTTCTCTAACCAATAGACATCTAGTACTGCTCAGCCTAAGAAAAATGTCTTCTACTCCCTCAAGCAGCACCACCACCATCAAGAATCAGTGGGAGCCCTAGTGATACCAGATAAAGCAAACCAAAATAACAGCACAAAGACTCAAAATTAAACTGTCACTGGAACCACAGCCCACAAAAATAGGCCAAGAACTGCATGTTAAATCTAACCAGAGTGACTGACTGCCTGTAAAAATAAAAGATTGAAATAGGCTATTGAAATAGAGTCTCCTAACATAATAGATAAAATATCTAGGCTTCAATTGAAAATCACCTGTCATATCAAGAACCAAGAAAAATAATCACAAGTTAAAAAAGAAAGGACAATCAACTTATGCCAACAACAAGATGAATCAGATGTTGGAATTATCAGAAAATGATTTTAAATCAGCCATCATAGAAATGCTTCAACAATCGATCACAAATTCTCTTAAAACAAATGTAAACCAACAATTACAAATTCCCTTAAAACAACTGTAAAATTAGAAAATCTAAGCAAAAAATAGAAGTTATTAAAAAACATGGAAATTATAGAACTAAAAAATATAATAACAGGAATAAAAAACTCACTAGATGAGCTCAACAGTAGACAACAAAGGATACAATCAGTGAATGTAAGAAAGAGGAATAGAATTCAACCAATCCAAACAACATTGAGAAAATATACAGAAAATAAGAAGAAGAATAAGCAAAGCCTCAGGGACCTGCAGGACAATAACAGAAGACCCAACATTTGTATCGTCTGAGTTTCAGAAGGAGAGAAGAAAGTAGGGCTGAAAGAGTATTCAAAAAAATATGTCCAACTTGGTGAATGAGAAATCAAGACAGTGTGGTATTAGTAGAGGATAGACAGTAGATGAATGGAACAGAATAAAGAACCCAGAAATAGACCCACATAAATATGCTCAACTACTTTTTGACAAAGGTCCAGAAGCAATTCAATGAAGGAAAACTAGCCTTTTCAATAAATGGTACTGGAGCAATTGGATATCTATAGGCCAAAAAAAGAAAAAAAAGAATGAACTCTGACCTAACACCTTACACAAAAATTAATTCAAAAACTTAAACATAAACGTAAAACTGCAAAACTTCTATGAAAAAAGAAACAGAAGGAAATCTTCAGGATCTAAAGCTAGGCAAAGTTCTTAGACTTGAAACAAAAAAACACAATCCAGGGCTTCGCTGGTGGCGCAGTGGTTGAGAGTTCACCTGCCGATGCAGGGGACACGGGTTCGTGCCCCGGTCCGGGAAGATCCCACATGCCGCGGAGCGGCTGGGCCCGTGAGCCATGGCCGCTAAACCTGTGCGTCCGGAGCCTGTGCTCCGCAAAGGGAGAGCCCACAACAGTGAGAGGCCCGTGTACCGCAAAAAAAAATAATTAATTAAATTTTTAAAAAACACAATCCATACAAGGAAAAATTGATAAATTGGGCTCATCAAAAGTAAAAAGGTTGCCCTGTGAAAACCCATGAGAAGATGAGAAAAAGACAGGCTATAGACTGGGAGAAAATATTTGCAAACCACATATCTGACAGAGAACTAGTGCCTAGAATTCATAAGACCTCTTAAAATTCAACATTTAAAAACAACAACAATCCAACTAGAAAATGAGCGGAAGACATGAACAGACATTTCACAGAAAAGGATATAAAAATGGCGAATGAGCACACAAAAAGATGTTCGACATAAATTAGCCTTCAGGGAAATGCAATTAAAACCACATGGAGATACCACTACATACCTATCAGAATGGCTAAAATAAAATATAATGACAAGACCAAACACTTGTAAGGATATGGAAAAAGTGCATCATTCATTTGTTGCTGGTTAGTAGACAAAAAATGGTACAGCCACTCTGGTGTCTTATAAAACTAAACATTCAACTACCATATGACCCAACAATTGCACTCTTGGACATTTATGCCATAGAAATGAAAACATATGTTCACACAAAAACCTGTACACAAATGTTCATAGCAGCTTTATTTGTAATAGCCAAAAGCTGGAATCAGCACAGGGATCCTTCAACAGGTGAATGCATACCATGGAATACTACCCACATTAAAAAGGAACAGTCTATCAACATAGACAACAACTAGCACGAATCTTCAGGAATCCTGCTGAACGAAAAAAGCCAACCCCACAAAGTTATATACTGTATGATTCCATTTATATAACATTCTTGAAGTGAAAAAATTTTGGGAAAAGGACAGATTAGGGGTAGCCAGGGTTTAGGGCCTGCAGAGTGGAAAAGGGAGGTAAGAATGGTTATAGAAGGAGGATACAAGGGATTCTAGTAGTGTTGGAACTGTTCAGTACCTTGATGGTAGTGGTGGATACATGAATCTAGACAAGTAATAAAATGTTACAGAACTTAACATACACACAACAAAGGAGTACAATTAAAACTGGAGAAATATGAATAAGATTAGTGGATTATGTCAATCTTAATATCCTGGTTGTCACAGTTTTGCAAAATGTTACCATGAGGGGAAACTAGACCAAATGTACAAGGAATTATTATTTCATACAATTGCGTATGAATCTACAATTACCTCAAAAGAAATTTCAATTTAAAAAAAAAAGTAATGCCCAGACCTCAAACTACAGGTCGGGGGAAGAACAATAACGTGGAGAGGGTGTCACAAATTTAGCTACATTCTTCCACAAGTAATAGAGCAAAAGCTGCCTATGTCAACCATAAGGAAGATGAAAAAAGAAATTACAAGGAAATTATACAATCATACTGTAGCCAAAAATTACAAAGAGAGAGAGAGAGCAAGCAGGCGGGGGTACAATACAGACTGATTTGTAATATAAGTTCCAATTGGGCAAGGAATTACTCTGATCTCTTCCCCCACTATCATCTCCAGTGCTTAAAACAGTGCCTTGCATATATAGTAGACAATAAAAATCTGTTAAATGAATTAACTGGTTGAGGCTACACAGCATTATACATGCATCTCCTCATGCCCTACAATCCCTACTTAGCCCTCTTCATTCTTTAGGATACTTAGTGATTCTAGGTATTAATTCTATTATTACTTGTAACACGAGGTATCAAATTTACAACCCTAACCTATAGGTTAAAATTCAAACTCCTTTGCCTGGTAATCCAAGCTGGCCCCAGACAGCCTTCCACCCTATAGTTTTCTACCTATGGTCCCTTAAATGTCTCATGATCATACCTCTGTAGCTTTGCAGATGTTGTTCCTTCAGTCTAAATGTTTTTATCCCTTGCCTGCCTGCAGAATTTTCAACAACTAAACTGTAAAGTTGTTTTCTCTGTGAAACCTTCTCTGACCATCCCCACAACCATAATTACCCAGTCCAACTTCGGTGTTCCCTTTTCTCAGATCTCAGGGATCATGTATGTACCTGTGATTAATATAACACCTCTCATAGTATATTTTAATTATTTGTTCAGGTATATTTCTCCCATCAAACTACGATATACATGAAAATAAGAATATTACAGAGTTTTCACTTTTATAACACTGGGGCTAAAATTACTATCCATATACAGTAGGTATTCAATTTATTATAAATAATTGCAAGAGCAAACCCATTTTTTAAAAGATTTGTAAATGAGATTTTAAAATAAGAATTTCTATAATTTAGTGGATACTGAGTACAAATCAGGCAGAAATAGAGTATTATACAAAACTACAGGCATGTCATTAGCAAAGATGTCTATTTTAAGATAGCATCTTTTAAAATACACATCTTTTTAAAAGGCAAAACTAATAAATAGCATCTTTCTTAAAAGGTAAAACTAGTAAAAGTCCTAAAAACATTATTGACTATTTAAATTTATTTAAATCTTTCTTATTTAATGGCATTCAGCTTGGTATTTAGGATCAAGTGAGTTATGTTGAGTTTTCAATTCACCATAAATAGTGATTAAAAACTTTAAAAGAACCATTAAAAACTGCCATATTTTCAAAAATTAGAATTTCATCCTGTATAAAATAGATCTATAAATACATACTTCTTAAACAAAAATGGACACTATTTAATACCAAAATATAAAACAGATAACTAGTTTCCTTGACAGGACAATAGAATTCCCATGGTACTTCTTATAAATATAAGGGTATAGGCAAGTATTTCTTCTAAAATGCCTCTTGTTTTTCAACTTTTGGCTCCACAATTTTTTTACATCCTGGAAACTTTTTTACATTCTCCAAATATACAGAGAAAATACTGCTTTTATATAGCATAAAGAAACTTTAATCTGTACTGAATACTTCCAAGTAAGGAAAATTTATGTTAACACAGATGATATATTGTTGTCACAAATATTTCTTTAATCATTTCATTTTTTAACATTGAAAATAAATTCAAATATACCACAAAGGTATGCTTACATAGAAAAATCAAAAAATAAGTGAATAAAAGCTGTGCCATAGAAACAGGAAATCTTTCATTCTTCCTCCAAGACAAATTTTCATAAGCGGACAAGAAATTTAATAGGAAGATGGCAGAGTAGAAGGACGTGCTCTAACTCCCTCGTGTGAGAACACCGGAATCACAACTAGCTGCTGGACAATCATAGACAGGAAGACACTGGAACTTACCAAAAAAGATACTCCACATCCAAAGACAAAAGAGAAGGCACATTGAGATGGCAGGAGGGGCACAATCACAGTAAAATCAAATCAACAACTGCTGGGTGGGTGACTCACAGGCTGGAGAACCCTTATACCACAGAAGTTCACCCACTGGACAGAAGGTTCTGAGCCCCACGTCAGGCTTCCCAACCTGGGGGTCTGGCAACACGAGGAGTAATTCCTAGAGAATCACACTTTGAAGGCTAGTGGGATTTGATTGCAGGACTTTGACAGGACTGGGGGAAACAGAGACTCCACTCTTGGAGGGCACACACAAAGCAGTGTGCACATTGGGACCCAGGGGAAGGAGCAGTGACCCCAGGGGAGACTGAACCAGACCTACCTGCTAGTGTTGGAGGGTCTCCTGCAGAGGCGGGGTGGGGGGGGCTGTGGCTCACCGTGGGGACAAGGACACTGGCAGCAGAAGTTCTGGGAAGTACTCCTTGGCGTGAGCCCTCCCAGAGTCTGTCATTAGCCCCACCAAAGAGCCCAGGTACACTCCAGTGTTGGGTTGCCTCAGGCTAAACAACCAACAGGGAGGGAACCCAGCCCCACCCATCAACAGACAAGCAGATTAAAGTTTTACTGAGCTCTGCCCACCAGAGCAAGACTGAGCTCTACCCACCACAAGTCCCTCCCATCAGGAAGCTTGCACAAACCTCTTAGATAGCCTCATCCACCAGACGGCAGACAGCAGAAGAAAGAAGAACTACAATCCTGCAGCCTGTGGAACAGAAACCACATTCACATAAAGATAGACAAGATGAAAAGGCAGAAGCCTATGTACCAGATGAAGGAACAAGATAAAACCCCAGAAAAACAACTAAATGAAGTGGAGATAGGTAACCTTCCAGAAAAGGAATTCAGAATAAGGAGAGTGAAGATGACCCAGGACCTTGGAAAGAGAATGGAGGCAAAGATGGAGAAGACGCAAGAAATGTTTAACAAAGACCAGGAAGAATTAAAGAACAAACAAACAGAGATGAACCATACAATAACTGAAATGAAAACTACACTAGCAGGAATCAATAGCAGAATAACTGAGGCAGAAGAACAGATAAGTGACCTGGAAGACAGAATGGTGGAATTCACTGCTGCAGAACAGAATAAAGAAAAAAAATTAAAAGAAATGAAGACAGCCTAAGAGGCCTCTAGGACAACATTAAATGCAACAACATTCGCATTATAGGAGTCCCAGAAGGAGAAAAGAGAGAGGAAAGACCATAGAAAATATCTGAAGAGAGTATGGTTGAAAACTTCCCTAACATGGGAACGGAAATAGCCACCCAAGTGCAGGGAGTGCAGTGAGTCCCATACAGGATAAACCCAAGGAGAAACACGCCAAGACACATAGTAATCAAATTGGCAAAAATTAAAGACAAAGAAAAATTATTGAAAGCAGCAAAGGAAAAATGACAAAAAACATACAAGGGAACTCCCATAAGGTTAAAAGCTGATTTCTCAGCAGAAACTCTACAAGCCAGAAGGGAGTGGCATGATATACTTAAAGTGATGAAAGGGAAGAAGCTACAACCAAGATTACTCTACCCGGCAAGAATCTCATTCAGATTCGATGGAGAAATCAAAAGCTTTACAGACAAGCAAAACCTAAGAGAATTCAGCACCACCAAACCAGCTCTACGGCAAATGCTAAAGGAACTTCTCTAAGTGGGAAACAGAAGAGAAGAAAACAACCTACAAAAACAAACCCAAAACAATTAAGAAAATGGTCATAGGAACATACATTTCAATAATTACCTTAAACGTGAATGGATTTAATGCTCCAGCCAACAGAAAGACACAGGCTTGCTGAATGGATACAAAAACAAGACCCATATATATGCTGTCTACAGGAGACCCACTTAAGACCTAGAGACACATACAGACTGAAAGTAAGGGGATGGAAAAAGATTTTCTGTGCAAATGGAAATCAAAAGAAAGCTGGAGTAGCTATACTCATATCAGATAAAATACACTTTAAAATAAAGAATGTTACAAGAGACAAGGAAGGACACTACATAATGATCAAGGGATCAATCCAAGAAGAAGATATAACAATTAAAAATATATATGCACCCAACATAGGAGCACCTCAATACATAAGGCAACTGCTAACAGCTATAAAAGAGGAAATCAACAGTAACAAAATCATAGTGGGGGACTTTAACACCTCACTTACACCGATAGACAGATCATCCAAAATGAAAATAAATAAGGAAACAGAAGCTTTAAATGACACAATAGACCAGATAGATTTAACTGATATTTATAGGACATTCCATCCAAAAACAGCAGATTACACTTTCTTCTCAAGTGCGCATGGGACATTCTCCAGGATAGATCACATATTGAGTCAGAAATTGAACCTCAGTAAATTTAAGAAAACTGAAATAATATCAAACATCTTTTCTGACCACAACGCTATGAGATTAGAAATGAATTACAGGGAAAAAAACGTAAAAAACACAGACACATGGAGGCTAAACAATACATTACTAAGTAACCAAGAGATCATTGAAGATATCAAAGAGGAAATCAAAAACTACCTAGAGACAAATGACAAGGAAAACACGACGATCCCAAACCTATGGGATGCAGCAAAAGCAGTTCTAAGAGGGAAGTTTGCAGCTATACAAGCCTACCTCAAGAAACAAGAAAAATCTCAAATAATCAATCTAACCTTACACCTAAAGCAACTAGAGAAAGAAGAAGAAACAAAACCCAAAGTTAGTAGAAGGAAAGAAATCATAAAGATCAGACCAGAAATAAATGAAATAGAAACAAAGAAAACAATAGCAAAGATCAATAAAACTAAAAGCTGGTTCTTTGAGAAGATAAACAAAATTGATAAACCATTAGCCAGACTCATCAAGAAAAAGAGGTAGAGGACTCAAATCAGTAAAATTAGAAATGAAAAAGAAGTTACAACAGACACCGCAGAAATACAAAGCATCCTAAGAGACTACTACAAGCAACTCTATGCCAATAAAATGGACAACCTGGAAGAAATGGACAAATTCTTAGAAAGGTATAACCTTCCAAGACTGAACCAGGAAGAAAAGGAAAATATGAACAGACCAATCACAAGTAATGAAATTGAAACTGTGATTAAAAATCTTCCAACAAACAAAAGTCCAGGACCAGACGGCTTCACAAGTGAATTCTATCAAACATTTAGAGAAGAGCTAACACCCATCCTTCTCAAACTCTTCCAAAACATTACAGAGGAAGGAACACTCCCAAACTCATTCTATGAGGCCACCATCACCCTGATACCAAAACCAGACAAAGATACTACAAAAAAAGAAACTTACAGACCAATATCACTGATGAATATAGATGCAAAAATCCTCAACAAAATACTAGCAAACAGAATCCAACAACATGTTAATAGGATCATACTCCATGATCAAGTGGGATTTATCACAGGGATGCAAGGATTCTTCAATATACGCAAATCTATCAATGTGATAAACCATATTAACAAACTGAAGGAGAAAAACCATATGATCATCTCAATAGATGCAGAGAAAGCTTTTGACAAAATTCAACACCCATTTATGATAAAAACCCTGCAGAAAGTAGGCATAGAGGGAACTTTCCTCAACATAATAAAGGCCATATATGACAAGCCCACAGCAAACATCATCCTCAATGGTGAAAAACTGAAAGCATTTCCACTAAGATCAGGAACAAGACAAGGTTGCCCACTCTCACCACTCTTATTCAACATAGTTTTGGAAGTTTTAGCCACAGCAATCAGAGAAGAAAAGGAAATAAAAGGAATCCAAATCGGAAAAGAAGAAGTAAAGCTGTCACTGTTTGCAGATGACATGATCCTATACATAGAGAACCCTAAAGATGCTACCAGAAAACTACTAGAGCTAATCAATGAATTTGGTAAAGTGGCAGGATACAAAATTAATGCACAGAAATCTCTGGCATTCCTATATACTAATGATGAAAAATCTGAAAGTGAAATCAAGAAAACACTCCCATTTACCACTGCAACAAAAAGAATAAAATATCTAGGAATAAACCTACCTAATGAGACAAAAGATCTGTACGCAGAAAATTATAAGACACTGATGAAAGAAATTAAAGATGATACAAATAGATGGAGAGATATACCATGTTCTTGGATTGGAAGAATCAACATTGTGAAAATGACTCTACTACCGAAAGCAATCTATAGATTCAATGCAATCCCTATCAAACTACCACTGGCATTTTTCACAGAACTAGAACAAAAAATTTTGCAATTTGTATGGAAACACAAAAGACCCCGAATAGCCAAAGCAATCTTGAGAACGAAAGAAGGAACTGGAGGAATCAGGCTCCCAGACTTCAGACTATACTACAAAGCTACAGTTATCAAGACGGTATGGTACTGGCACAAAAACAGAAAGATAGATCAATGGAACAGGATAGAAAGCCCAGAGATAAACCCACGCACATATGGTCACCTTATCTTTGACAAAGGAGGCAGAAATGTACAGTGGAGAAAGGACAGCCTATTCAATAAGTGGTGCTGGGAAAACTGGACAGCTACATGTAAAAGTATGAAATTAGATCACTCCCTAACACCATACACAAAAATAAGCTCAAAATGGATTAAAGACCTAAATGTAAGGCCAGAAACTATCAAACTCTTAGAGGAAAACATAGGCAGAACACTCTATGACATAAATCACAGCAAGGTCCTTTTTGACCCACCTCCTAGAGAAACGGAAATAAAAACAAGAGTAAACAAATGGGACCTAATGAAACTTAAAAGCTTTTGCGCAGCAAAGGAAACCATAAACAAGACCAAAAGAAAACCCTCAGAATGGGAGAAAATATTTGCAAATGAAGCAACTGACAAAGGATTGATCTCCAAAATTTATAAGCAGCTCATGCAGCTTAATAACAAAAAAACAAACAACCCAATCCAAAAATGGGCAGAAGACCTAAATAGACATTTCTCCAAAGAAGATATACAGAGTGCCAACAAACACATGAAAGAATGCTCAACATCACTAATCATGAGAGAAATGCAAATCAAAACTACAATGAGATATCATCTCACACCAGTCAGAATGGCCATCATCAAAAAATCTAGAAACAATAAATGCTGGAGAGGGTGTGGAGAAAAGGGAACCCTCTTACACTGTTGGTGGGAATGTAAATTGATACAGCCACTGTGGAGAACAGTATGGAGGTTCCTTAAAAAGCTACAAATAGAACTACCATATGACCCAGCAATCCCACTACTGGGCATATACCCTGAGAAAACCATAATTCAAAAAGAGTCATGTACCAAAATGTTCATTGCAGCTCTATTTACAATAGCCCAGAGATGGAAACAACCTAAGTGTCCATCATCGGATGAATGGATAAAGAAGATGTGGCACATATATACAATGGAATATTACTCAGCCATAAAAAGAGACGAAATTGAGCTATTTGTAATGAGGTGGATAGACCTAGAGTCTGTCATACAGAGTGAAGTAAGTCAGAAAGAGAGAGACAAATACCATATGCTAACACATATATATGGAATTTAAAAAAAAAAAATGTCATGAAAAACCTAGGGGTGAAACAGGAATAAAGACACAGACTTACTAGAGAATGGACTTGAGGCTATGGGGAGGGGGAAGGGTAAATGGTGACAAAGCGATAAAGAGGCATGGACATATATACACTACCAAACGTAAGGTAGATAGCTAGTGGGAAGCAGCCGCATAGCACAGGGAGATCAGCTCGGTGCTTTGTGACCGCCTGGAGGGGTGGGATAGGGAGGGTGGGACGGAGGGAGACGCAAGCGGGAAGAGATATGGGAATATATGTATATATATAACTGATTCATTTTGTTGTGAAGCTGAAACTAACATACCATTGTAAAGCAATTATACTCCAATAAAGATGTTAAAAAAAAAAGAAAAAAGAAAATCTACAAACAACAAATGCTGGAGAGGGTGTGGAGAAAAGGGAACCCTCTTGCACTGCTGGTGGGAATGTAAATTGATACAGCCACTATGGAGAACAGTATGGAGGTTCCTTAAAAAACTAAAACTAGAATTACCATATGATCCAGCAATCCCACTACTGGGCATATACCCAGAGGAAACCATAATTCAAAAAGACACATGCACCCCAATGTTCACTGCAGCACTATTTACAATAGCCAGGTCATGGAAGCAACCTAAATTCCCATCAACAGACGAATGGATAAAGAAAATGTGGTACATATATACAATGGAATATTACTCAGCCATAAAAAGGAACAAAATTGGGTCATTTGTTGAGACATGGAGGGATCTTGAGACTGTCATACAGAGTGAAGTAAGTCAGAAAGAGAAAAACAAATATCGTATATTAACGCATGCATGTGGAACCTAGAAAAATCGTACAGATGAACTGGTTTACAGGGCAGAAGTTGAGACACAGATGTAGAGAACAAACGTATGGACACCAAGTGGGGGAAGCCGCAGGGGGGTGGGGATGGTGGTGTGATGAATTGGGAGATTGGGATTGACATGAATACACTGATGTGTATAAAATTGATGACTAATAAGAACCTGCTGTATAAAAAATTTAAATTTAAAATTTTTTTTAAAAAATTATAGAATTTGAATTTATACTCCTTGACTAATAAAACCCCTCCAAATCAGTTTATGGTTCAAGTTAGTTTATCAGAATATGTTTGTTCATTGATAAAGACTATAAAATCATTTGCCCAAATACAAAAATAATTACTTAACGGTATTTCTTACCTTTTATATTTTTCAATACTGACAGAAGTCAGAAACAGTGACTATGTGAACAAAGTCTTAAGCTGCTTGCAGCAAGACAGAAACAAAGTCACAAAAAGCCACCAAGTGTGCAAGTAATAACCACAGTTACAAAACAAAAAACTAACCTCACATGAATACAAAATGAGGTGCTTTTTCAGAAGCAGTTAAACAGGCTGGAATGAACAGTCACCAAAGTTTAATCACAAAGACAACATCATTCATTATCAGTTAATATATGCTGACCTTGACCACCTTACAGATCTGGTATCTAAAACTCCTCCAACACTTTCCTTATTTCAAAGTGTTGCTTTAGCTTAATTTAAAATAAAAGTTAAATTCAACTGAAACAGCACTAGATTGGCCAGACAGCCTATGGGAACAGCATTAATAGATAATGATGTTTCATTGAGAGAGAACACTGAATAAAAGCTGTGTGAGGTTATAAACAAATGAACAACATGCTTGCTTTTAAATTAACTGGTTTTTTTTAATTTTAAAAATGTATTTGAAGAACTGATATTTAAAATTATTTGGGCAGAGCAGGATTATTAACAGAATTTTTGTTTATTTGTTTTAAGCTATTATATAAATCAACAGGTATTTATTCAGTAACCATGGGAGAGATACTGTTAGGGATACAAATATAAATAAAATCCTGGATTACTGCCTTCAAACAACTTACTGTGTATTAAAAATAAATAGACAAGTTCACAGGTAACAATGACACAATTCATTCAGCGACAGAAGTGAGCACCTATTTGCCAGGCATATTTCTCAGTGCTGGGAATATCAAGATGCATAAAATTACAGCCCCTAGTCTCAAGAAGCTCACCACCTACTAGGATTAACAAATGTGGAAACAAACAAATGCCATATAATTAAACAGGTTCACAAATACAAATTGGTTATGAGCTCAGTGGGGATACAGGGGAAGTATGTACCACATTTCTAGAGACAATCAGGGAAGCCTTCACAGAATATAAAAGCCTGAGGTACAAAGTGCTACAAAGACACAGAGAAAGGAAAGAGTACAGCTGAGCAGAGTACTCGAAAAACCTTTATTAAGAAGAGAAGATCATTTCACAATTATATGTGTATCATGCTCTACACCTTAAACTTATACAATGTTATATGTCAATTATATCTCATTAAAGCTAGAAAAACTATTTTTAATCAAAAAAAAAAAATCTCTGGCAAGCCTTGAGGGATAGTCATGAAAGGAGCTCATGTACATGCATGTCTCTCTGCAAAGGTGTGTGTAGAGGTGGCTTTGGAAACAGTCCTGGGTTGAAATCCTAACTCTACCATTTCATAACTGTGTAACTGCGCATTTTAATTAACCTCCTAAAAGATCGGTTTTCTTATCTTTAAAATGAGGATAGTAATACCTAGTTTGCAGGGTTATTGTAAAGATTAGATGAGATAAAGTATTTAGTGTGTCCGGCTTTGGAGAGACATTAAAAAGCAGTCATTGCTAATAAAGCATGAGAGAGAGAGAGAACCCACACAAGAGAGAACATAGAAGAGCAAGTGATGGAGGAGGGCTCCTTTCTAAATACAAGTTTGAACATAAGCAAGGATACACAGGCGGAAAAATGGGGAACATGTTTGCGAACCATGGCTAATTTGAAGGAAAACAGGGGAACAAAGTTAAAAGGATTAAGTGCACAATGCATACTAACTTGTATGCCCTAAATTCTCAAACTATAACTGTTATCCGGACACCTCTTGGCCTTTTAACTCTTCCTATATGATCAATTATTATAAAAGAGTTCAGTTTTCAAATTAAGGCTAAATTTTTTTCCTTCAAGGAGAGTAACAATGTAGGGAGAAGTAAAAATAATTTCAAAATCCATGTGTACTTTCAAATGGGCTCATTAAAGGCACACATTTACTAACAGAATGGCAACCAACAAGGTTTCATCAGATATAAATTATATGAACTAGGCCAAAGCCAGTCCCTACTCTGCAGTGAGAAAGCCTGTCAGAGAGCCCATATCAGGCCAAATTTGTGCCACTCTTTAAAACATGGAGGAAAGTCAATTTCATTCTTGACTTTTTTGTATAATTCCATCTTTTCCCAAAAGGCAAGGCCTAACTCCCACTCCTGTCCATCCTTCTCTACAGTCATGCTCCAACAAATCTGTTTTCTTCCTAAATTGTTCTTCTAGAATTCCATCCAGTTTGTAAATAAACTTCCCTAAATCTCTACCCTTTAATTCCCATCAGAAACCTGGTTCCCCCAAAACATAGGCTCTTACGTGGAGACTACACCTTTCCTACATTCCACCACCCACATCCATGGGGCTGGGGGGCGGGGGGAGCGGCAGGTGGGGATGAGGGGTGGGTAACATTATCCTGATTCCCTAGTGCCATTACCAAATCACTGGTCTTCCAATCTTATTCAAAAATCTCTTCTCCTTTGAAATTTACACCATTCAGCTCTACCAGATTCTATTCCACCTTGCTGTTATTATTTCCATATCTGCCTCTCAGTCTCCACTTGCTACCAATCTTATGCTCCAACCCAAGTCTTACCTTCATCCACGGAGATTTTAACATCTGTAGTCTTTCTCTTCTCCAAAGATCCATTCAATCAAGTCCATTTCAACTACCCATTGCTACTGGCCATAATCTGAATCTAAAACTGTTTCATCTCTGCAATGGTAAATTTTACTATTCTAGTTCTAGACCATAACCTACTACTTCCTACTCCTCTCTGGAGTGTAAACTGCTACTATACCTACTCTTTGACCTCAAAATGATTTCCAGTCACCCACTATTTCCTCTAAAATTTATCAGCTCCCCCTATATTCTCTCCCTTCTAGGGTAAGGATGTCACTTATCATCCAGAACTAGGGTACTTTTCAGAGTAAAATGAGGTGCTATTCTTCATTATGCCAGGACTACAGGTGTAAACCTGGTCTGTCCTAGACAAACTAGGACATAGAGCCCTCCTACTTCTTTCCCTACACACTGTGAATCAATTGACCTCCCTTAACTTTCTTTCTATTGTACTTGTCCTAAAAACCTCCAACTCTTAATCAATCCTTCTTTCTTCCCCCTAGCCACTTTTTTTTAAAGCTTCACTACCTCTTACTAGTATTTCAAGACTGTGCTAAGATCACCTCCACTAGGCAGCCTTCTCTTGCCTCTGCCCTTTGTTATCATAACATTCAGGAATGACAGTATCCTATTCATGACTGCAACCTCATGTTTCTCATACAATGTCAGGCATATACGTATATTCCCATAGATGTACTCCATGAGCCTCAAAGTTTGACTCTAATTTCTCTCATGTGTTTATTCTGAAGTGCATCATATGAAAAATGATTACTTTTACAATTTCATAGAGATAAACAAGTCAAAGACAGCAATTACACAAATAAAAACCAGCAGGTATTTTCCTTAGCATGAGCTTTTTAAATTTATCTTCCTCAGATATTCGATTAACTCTGGGTTTTGCCTGTTACTCTCTGCTTGTGATTCTGTCCTCTTACGTTTCAAATATAAAGTCACATCAAACAAATTTTGGAAGTACATGAAGTATAAGTAGAAATGAAAGGACAAGTAGGAAAAGCAAATTTCAGAATATGTATATCAAATGATCCTCTTTTTTAAATTATACAAATATAAACACACGTTTTTTAATACAGTTGGCCCTTCATATACACAGGTTCTACAACCATGGATTCAATCAACCATGGATGAAAATATTCAAGAAAAAAAAAATTCCTCAAAGTTCCAAAAAGCCACACTTGAATTTGCCACATGCCAGCAACTATTTCTATAATATTTATATTGTTTTAGGTATTATAAGTAATCTAGAGATGATTTAAAGTACAGGCGTACCTCGTTCTATTGCACTCCACTTTCTTTCACTTCGCAGATAATGCGTTTTTTACAAATTGATGGTCTGTAACAACCCCACAACGAGCAAGTCTATCGGCACCATTTTTCCAACAGCAGTTGCTCACTTCATGTCTCTGTGTTACATTTTGGTAATTCTCTCAGTAATTCAAACTTTTTATTACTATTATGTCGGTTATGGTGATCTGTGATCAGTGATCTTTGATGTTACTACTATGATTCACTGAAAGCTCAGATGATGGTTAGCATTTTTCAGCAATAAAACATTTTTTAATCAAGGTATGTACATTGTTTTTTAAAACATAATGCTATTTATTGCACACTTAGTAAACCACAGTACAGTGTAAACATAACTTTTATATGCACTGGGAAACCAAAAATTTAGTGTGACTTGCTTTACTGCAATATTCGCCTTATTGCAGTAGCCTAGAACCAAACCCACAATATCTCTGACATAGCCTGTACATGGGAGGATGTGTGTAGGCTACATGCAAACACCATGCCATCTATATAAGAGACTTGAGCATCCTCAGCTTCTGGTATCAGCAGAGGGTCCTGCATCATTGATATCCCTTGCAGACACCAAGGGATGACTATATACGTTTTAAAAGTTCAAACTGATACACATCAAACCTTTAACATTAGCTGCCTCTGAAGAATGAGAGTTAGAATATTGGGAAGAATGTCACTTTTTATTTTATGTATCTCTAGTTTGTATTTTTATAAGAGGATATATTCATTTTATGATGTTAACAAAATTTAAAGAAAAGACTCCCCAACAAGTTTTTTTTTAAGACTGAGGACTGAGAAGATAAAAATCAAATTTCAGAGATGAATGCTTCACATTAAAAATTATTTCTCCTTCATGGGACTACCCTGGCAGTCCAGTGGTTAAGACCCCATGCTTGCAATGCAGGGGGCAAAGGTTCAATCCCTGGTTGGGGAACTAAGATCTCTCATGCCGCACGGCGTGGCCAAAAAAAAAAAAAAAAAATTTATTTCTCCCTCAAATATAGTTAATTTATTTTTATTTTTATTTTATGACAAAGGTATTTATGTCATGAGACAGAAAAATCTCCCAATTGTATTCACGTAACAGAATCTTGACCCCTCTCACAGAATGCTTCTGGTTTCCAGGGAACAATTTTATCCTTGTTCCATATCCCAGGCTCCTGAACCAAAAGTCTCATCCTTCTCTATTCCCTCATTTTTTTCAGGTTTTACCTGAACCAATTCTAGCTCTAATTCAGCACCTCAACAATAAATTGATCTAACCACAGGTTGAACCATTACTGTAGTTGCCCAGGAAAGGAATCTTTGTCTTTTTGCTCTGTCTTAGTAAACGCCTTTCATTCATTTATTTATTTTATTTATTTATTTTTATTATTTTTTTTTTTTTTTTGTGGTACGCGGGCGTCTCACTGTTGTGGCCTCTCCCGTTGTGGAGCACAGGCTCCAGACGCGGAGGCTCAGCGGCCATGGCTCATGGGCCCAGCCGCTTCGCGGCATGTGGGATCTTCCCAGAACAGGGCAGGAACCCGTGTCCCCTGCATCAGCAGGCGGACTCTCAACCACTGCGCCACCAGGAAAGCCCCATTCATTTATTTATTCATTATTCATCCAATAAGTACTTTTAAAATGTCTACAATACGCCAGACACTAAGTGAAGTCTTGAGTACAGAGATAAAAAAGTACTGGTCACAGCCTCAGGAAGCTTATTAGAGGAAAGGAAGAGTTCTAATACCTAACAATAACTGCTCTAAGGAATCCCTGTACCAAGTATAGTAAAAACACAGAAGTATAATCTAATCCTGCCTGAAGGAAAAGTCTTCATAGACATCCCTAAAACATCCAGAGTAGTTCCTTCCTCACTGGCACTTTCTTCCTTTCCTCTCAACCAAAATATGACTCTCCCCACTTGGAAAATACTGCTTAAAACTTACCTCCTACTTCCTCCCCACAAAGCTCCACTTGTTCCTAAATGCCATGTAATTCTTAAAGAAAACCAAACAAATCTGTGAAACTCAAAAGCCAGCAAGGAAGGAAGAAAGAAACACTCACTGAAGGCCAGCTCTACACTAGTACCAGAGAGAGCAGGTACTTAGATCTTTTCTTATTGTGCCTAGCTCCGATTGTCTCTACTAACTTACTTATATATCATTTGCATTTCAATCTACTTCCCACTTGAAATTGTGCATTTTTCAAAGATGAAGACTTAGACTGCTAAAGCTTTGTAACGTCCACAGTGACTACATATATATTCCTAGGTATAATCAACTGGTGAGGAGGTGGGAGTGGGCCACTGTAGGTGGGGGAATAACTCCTGCAGACTTCAGTTGTTTTAAATGAATTTCAATTGCCAACTGGTGCCAGTGGGTTGAATGCAACATAAATTTCCCAGGTTTTTTTTATCTTTAACTTAATGCAACCAAATGTAGAAACCTCAGCCAAAGTATATTTAAAGTTGGATTGATGTTTTTCAAAAAAAGCTTGTAATAAACAATTTTATCTCCAGCAACCTCAGAGAATTGGAAGGAAAAAGCAAACTGCAAATAAGTTTTGGATGAATAATGTTCTCAGAAACCAGGCAATTCTCAAGAAAGACACTAAGTATACACAAACTATATATTTTAAGAGAAAATACAGATAGATAATGAAAAACAAAAAGAGGTGGGGGCTGTTCAAGATTAAAAGAGAATAAAGAGATAAGAATCAAATACAGTGCATGAAACCTGATTGAATCCTAAATCCAAAAAACTCAAAAAAAAATGTTTAGGGACAACTGGGGAGATCTGAATATGGACCATTATATTAAACATATTCTTAAATTAATGTTAATTTTCTTATATAAATATTGATAATATAATCATGCAGAAAATTATCCATATTCTTAGGAAATGCACGCTTAAAATTTATATTCTATATTTATGTATAATATAAATATAATATATATTTTTAATATAGTTTCTAGCAGTTTTTAAAATATATAAATAGATAAAGAGGGAGAAAATGTAGCAAATATTAAGTGAGTGAATACAGATGAAAGGTGATATGGGTGTTCATTGTCCCGCATTTTCCATTTTTTCAGTAGCACTGAACATTTTCAAAATGAAATATTGAAGGGGTGGGAAGATGGCTTGAGAAGATGCCAGCTTGACAGAAGCATAAAGGGTAAAAGCAGCACTAGCCTCAGCAAACTTGAAAATCAACTGTGTGATCTTGGGCAGGTCATGGAAGCTCTCTAGGTCTCAGCTGAAAGAAGAGGAAGTGAATGATCTCTAAGGTAACCTTCCAGCTACAAAATCCCATTATTCAACTACTTCTTCTCAGCTCTAAAACTCAAAAGATAACCAAATGCGAAGAAGGAAAACTCACAGGACTGTAAAAAAAAATAAAGTATTTAAAACAGCTAGCCAAATGCTTGTCACAAACAATAAATATTAACTCCTCTCTTTTGAAAACACTGTAAAAATTCTTCAGCAAAAAAAATACAAAAGAAAGATATGACTACTAATTAACTTAGAAAAAATAAGTAACACAGAAGTGGTCTACTTTAATATCTATTCAATTTCTATTGAATTAAAAACTATGTGTTTGCACCTAAAGTAAAGCAAAACAATGTATTAACTAGTACATATTACAAATTTGTCAGATGCTTTTATTTCCAGCACTAATGTTATTTGTAGCATTATAATTAATTTCCCTTTTGGTAAAACAACTAATCCTTGAGATAATGGGAAAGATAATTATCTAAAAAGATTCTGTACCTGATGCTAGCACCCACCCAGTTGCTCAAAACCCAAAAATCATGGAGTCATCCTTGAGTAACACTCTTTCCACACCAAAAATATCCATAGATTTTGACTAAAATAAAAGAAAGTCATCTCAAATCCATCCATCTCGCTCTTGTTGCTAGCATCTTAATCAGGGCACCACTATCTCTCACCTTAGCTCCTAAAATTGCCAGCTTTCAGTCCCAGCCCACTTAGTCCATTCCTCACATAGTAGCTAAAACGATGATATCATTTAAGAACAAAACAAACTACATGCCAAACCCTTCAAAGCCCTGAATATTTCTATAACTTCTTCCTACCCATCTCCGTCTCTCCTACTATGTCAGCCACAATGCGGTTTTTTAAATTCCTCAAATTCACCAAGCTCTTTCCTCCTTCAAAGTCTTTGTACCCACTATTTCTCTTTTCTTGTTTTCCACCCAGCTTTATTGAGATATTATTGACATATAAGATATGTAAGTTTAAGGTGTACAATGTGATAATTAGATGCACGTATACATTGTAAAATGATTATCACAATAAAGTTGGTTAATATCTCCATACCTTCACATATTTACAACTGAGTGTGTGTGTGTGTGTGTGTGTGTGTGTGTGTGTGTGTGTGTGTGAGTGGTGTTGGCATTTAAGATCTATTCTCTTAAAAACTTTCAAGTATATAATACAGTATTTTTAATTAGATTCACCATGTTCTACATTAGATCCCCAGAAGTTATTCATCTTATAGCTAGGAGTTTGCACTCTTTGACCAGCATCTCCCCATTTCTCCCATTTCCCAGACTCTGGCAACCACAATTCCACTCTCTATTTCTATGAGTTTGGCTTTTTAAGATTCCACATAAAAGTGAGAACACACAGTATTTGCCTTTCTCTGTTTGACTTATTTCACTCTTCCATTCCTTCAAATGAGAATGCTTTCCCCACCAAAAATATCACCACCACCATGCCCCCCCCCCACACACACACACCCTCCTTGAAATAGCTCCTTCTCATATATAGTTTTCACCTTAAATACCAACTCCTTAGAGTTAGAGGAGTTTTTTGTGACCACCCTATCTGAAGTAGCTCCGGCCACCTTATCTCCAAGTCATTTACTTTCCTTCAAAAAATTTACTGCAATTCATAATTATTTTGTCAGTGTAGTTCTTAACCTCTCCCATCCTCTAGAATATAAGCTATAAAGATAGGATATCCAACTTATCCATCATTATATCACCAGAAGCCCCAGGAAATTCTCTGATCCTTAATACAAGCCTATTAATGTGCATCAAATAAATGAATAAAATAGTAAATGAATACAGGACTATATTAGATAAAGGATTAATAATGCTATTAATGGAAATACAAAAACCAGCAGAAGAAGTAAGTGTTTAAGAAGAAAAATAAAATACACTGAGTTTGGTACAAGGCAGTTGAAAATATGGGACTGGTGGGCACACAGGTCAGGAAAGAGATACAGAGTTGGCTTCTGCTGACTGTAAGTGTTAGTTGAAAAAAATAATAACTAAATCACAAATGGAATAGAATGCAGTAGGATAAATGCCAAGCAAAAAAATAAATAACACAAATATAAAATGATTGTAGCCTGCCTAGGCAGGAGAATAACATAAAGAACACTATAAAATTAAAACAAGTCAAAACTGTTTTCACAGTTTCAGAGGAAAAAATATATATATCTATATACATGTATTAATATGTGTGTGTGTGTGTGTATATATATATATAAATTTATTTAGTAATTTACTAAGAAGAGTAAAGTAATCCTACCTTACTACTATTCGTTGCTGGTCATATCTTAGCTAAAGTAGCAGGTCCATGTTGAAGGATTACACATTAGGGATGAGGAAGACACTTGAGAAAACGTGCAGTGAAGTCTCACGGGAATGGTCATATGTCTAGGCAGAAAACATGAGCTGCAAGAAGAAATTCAAGGAGTCAGAACTGTTCACTACAGAGAAAAAGGTAAAAATGGACACATGGAGTATGGTAGGCTCCTACTGGAAATCAACTTTGGCAGTTCATCACGCTCACATTAAAAATCAGGATGCTATGCTTACCTAGCTTGTCCATCCCCTGCTTACTCTCTCCCCTTTCTTTCCACAACTTTCTCAATAAGTAATGCATTTTATCTTCTCCCTAACCTATTTCCTCAGTTTTGAAGAGGTAATTCATGTTTTTCTCCATTTTCACAGCATAAAACTAATTTCAAATTTGAAACACATTAGAAGAAGCAAAATTTTAAATATTTTATATATAATATGTTAAGATATTACAGCCTAAAGAAATAATTAACTATGTAAGAAAAACTTTGTCAAAGGCTGGGAAGGTTTGGGAAGGATTCTCCTGGCAAACACTCACTTTCTTTGTCTAACATGATTCGGTATGCCAAAGCATGGCTCTGATGTTGGCTGCTCTCATTCAATCCTTGAAACTAGGAGAATTTCTAAGATGTTCCTTGGTCACTGGCTCTCATCTTTACCACTGATGTTGAATGTGCAGTTTACAGCCCTGTCACAGTTTCTCATTTTTTGCCTCATGCCCTCATATTTCTAACCCTGACTTCTTGGTTTGTAATCAACTCTCTTCTTTCAAGCTCCTCTTTTCTGTTTGCCTATTCTGTTTCCTGTCATTTCCCTTGCTTCCTTGACTTTCGCATGAATCAGAGGACATTTCATAGATGTTACCAAGAAATAAGATTATTCCTTTCTTTCTGGTCAGGAAACTAACCAAACACATTATATCAGGAATATCTTCCACGTCTCCTACTCTTCTAAGCTTTTTACGCGTTTCCAAAAGCATTCCTTCTTTGCCCCCTAACAAGCATTTTACTTTTCTAGATTTGACAAGGTTCTCAATGCTAGAATGGGTTGGAAACATAATCAACATACAATGAAAGTGTTATTACATTCCTCTTCTTCCACTAAACTGTGACGTGATTAAGGACAGGGATTATTATCTTAATATAGCCAGCATCCTACACAATACCTGAATGTTATAGCCACCAAACAAGTGGCTACTGAATGGATGAAATTCCAAGGAGAATTATGGCTTTCTCTGATTTGTACACTTTGGTGTAAAGTAAGGCTTTGACAAAAGTTGTCAAAGCCTTAAAATGATATTTAAATATGGAAGTTTTAATCATGACTTCTATACTGCTTTCAATCGAGTATCTTAAATCAAACCTCCAATATTAAACAGTACTACAGATTTCCAAGAAACAAAATGTAGTGAATGTGTACCTAAGTATACACACATTACATATGTTATCTAATTCCACTTCAAACACAGACCTCAAAATTACTGGACAATCTGTTTAAAATTTTTTCAGCTTCTCTTCTCTATCAGCAAAGGAACTTGAGAGATGTCTAGAATTCCATATTCTAGTCTCTCACTATGATACAGAAAGTTATTTTCAAAGACTTAAGAACAAGAAAGACAACTATTCTACTGGGATTTCATATCCAACATTGAGCAGTGGCAAATGTCTTGCTTAAGGAAGCTAGTCAAAGTACATAGGTATTACTTATTTAACACTCTCTAACTCAAGTCTTTTCTACAATTTTTATTTTTCAATGAAAAAAATAATATTCCACTTGAAATAGTTTGAGTTAAAAATAAATAACAGCTTTCTAGGTAGTATCTCTAAATGGAATATTTCCTTATTCAAATTACTATAAACCCATGAATAAAACTTATATTCCTTGTATTACTTCAAAGGTATTATCATCCTTAGCAGAGCTCAGCAAAGGTTTCTATAGACAAGTGAAAATGTATAATAACTACTATCTAGTGCACCTTAATCATTCCCACCAACTTGCTCAATTATATGGGCTACCATCTCTAACTCACACTCACAGCCAAACATAGTTCCTATTCCCTGAATGTGCTTCTCATTATGACTAGGACTAGGGTGAGACAAGAGAGGTGCCCAGGGTGCAAAATTTACAGAGACACTCACTCTCAGGGTCATGCAAGTGCCACCCTGCAGTTGCATGACCCTAAAAGTGAGTATCGATGTACACTTTGTGTCCCAGGCATCTCTTTTGCCTCACCCCAGTCCTGGCCCTACTTCTCCTTCTGATCTCTACTTCTCCTACTTCTCCAATAAGTAACATCCCAATTCAGATAAACCAAAATCTAATTCTGATAAACCAAATATCTAAAATCAAGCAATGAATTTAAATTTAATTTTATATCCATTTAAAATTATGTTTTCAAAGAAAATTTCTTATTCATGATGTGATGTTAGGTGATAAATAGATCAGGCAGGAATGCCTACATACAATAAGAGTCTAAGCTTTCAAAAAAAAATGAGTGTGAGTAGCATGTGAGTGTAAGTGATGGACCTGTGTTGTTTTCAACTCCCTTCCTTTTGGTAGCAGCATTTAAATTTTCTTCTGTTGAACCACCCTTCTCTATTGTCAATCACTGTAGTTTGTGTGGCACTGATCCTTTCCACTCTCAAGTTACTGGAATAAACAGGAAGTTCCTGGAATAGGTGCAGGTGGAAGAGGCGCCCAGGTCTGGACAATCAGCATATTCCCTGCCCCAAGCAGTGGTTCAGGAATGAGCATGTGACCCAATTGGACCAATAAGACTCAATCCCAAAATTTTGCAGGACCTAATCAGAAAGAAAACTTTCAGCTGAGGTTGCTAAACTGAAAGAACACAGTAAGTACCTATTTGACAGTGAGCCAACCCAAAGAAGTGCCAAGGGATGACAAGAGAAACGAAGAAAACTTTGAAAACATTTTATCTCTAGATTTAATCACGTCTGAGTTCAGGTGAGTTCAGATGTAGCTGCTGGAATGCAGAATTATTAATGGAAAAGAATTCTCTCTGGATTTCTCAAGTTCCTTCACAGTTAGAGCCTTCTAAGCAAAAGGTACTACAAGGGTATTTGCATAACAGACAAACTTAGAAACTAGAAACAATATCTCCCTAAAGATAGAGACCTCCAATGAGAAATAAAGCCCTTTGGTTCCCTTCCCTGTAAGACATTTACTTATATTTTTTAACTTATATTTCTTATGTTACTTCATATTTTTTTAAAGCCTTATTTATCTTAGAATAGATTTGGCCTTTTTTTGATATATATATAAATTTATTTATTTATTTTTGGCTGCGTTCAGTCTTCGTTGCTGCACGTGGGCTTTCTCTAGTTGTGGCGAGCAGGGGCTACTCTTCATTGTGGTGCACGGGCTTCTCATTGTGGTTGCTTCTCTTGTTGCGGAGCACGGGCTCTAGAGTGCAGGCTCAGTAGTTGTGGCGCACGGCCTTAGTTGCTGCACAGCATGTGGGATCTTCCCAGACCAGGGCTTGAACCTCTGTCCCCTGCATTGGCAGG
Source organism: Leucopleurus acutus (assembly GCF_964270905.1). Classification (NCBI taxonomy): domain Eukaryota; kingdom Metazoa; phylum Chordata; class Mammalia; order Artiodactyla; family Delphinidae; genus Leucopleurus; species Leucopleurus acutus. The sequence goes on from NC_139145.1 coordinate 87,688,233, forward strand.
TGGATTCTTAACCACTGTGCCACCAAGGGGTCCCGTTACTTCATATTTTTTATACTTATATTGACTTACAGTCTAGGTTAATAAATCTAATGACACTTTCCCCCTCTCCCCTACAGAAGATTTGCTAAATGAGTAATCTCTCTCCCTCTGCAGGGTGTTCTCATCAGTGTTTTAGAATTATCAATTACATGATGCAATAACTATTTTGGCTTATTTATTAATTCATTCAACAAATATTTGCTGGAAGGCTACTAAAATATGTGTCATGAATTTTCCTATACACACACACACCCACACAACAGAGACAAAAATTCCTGCCCTCATGGAGATTATATTCTAGAGAGAGGAAAAAAAAATACAAAATAAGTAAGTAAAATGCAAAGTGCTAAGTGGTGATAAGGGCTATAAAGAAAAAAAAAGCAGGAGAAGGATAAGGGCTATAATGAAGGAAAAGGTGGGAAAAGGTAACAAGTATGGGGGAGGTAGGAGATTTCAGATTTCTGTTCGGTAATCAAAGAACTTACAGAGGAAGTCCTATTTGAGCAAGGACCTAGAGCAGATGGGGAAGTGAGTCATATGGATATCTGGAGAAGAGCATTCCAGGCTGGGGGAACAGTAAGTCAAAATACCTACTTAAGGAAGACCAAGGAGGCCTACATGGGGTGAGCGGTGGAGACAACAGTAAAATCTGAGTTCAGAGAAAGATCCTCAGGAGGGAGGGAGAGCAGGACCACAAAACTAGCTCATTTTAAGGACCTGAGCTTGTACTCTGAGTTACACGGGAAGCTAGCGAAAGATTCTGAGAAAAAGTGATGTAATCTCTTACATTTCAAAAGAATGTTATTAGTATTCTGAGGCAAATATTCTGAGAGTACCAGTAGTAGTGGGGAGACTTGCTAGGAGTTATGTAGAAGGAGAGAGAAGATGGTGTTGAACCAGAGTGACCCAAGTAGAGGTGATAAGAACTGGTCAGATGTCAGATATATTTTGAAGCCAACAGAATATACTGAAACATTGTATTGGGGAGGTGAAAGAAAAAGAGTCAAGGATAACTTTGAGGTTTGGGGTCTGAGCATTAACACAAATGGAGTTGCCACTTCCAGAGATGGGAAGGATTGATTTTTAACTGAATTTCTATCACTGGCATACAAAAGAAGACTGACAAATATAAAAATTTATGCTGGAAATCAATAATTACAAATGACAGCCCTAAAATGTAGAACTGATTGAGTCAATAAAAGAAAATGAAGGGAATCTGGTATCCCTGTATTATAGGGTGAGAAGTGACCAATCCATAATAAGCAAAACATCTGGTAAATTCCCACCTCAAAAAAAAAATCAGACTACTTGCCTAGTAAGGATGGAACTGAAGGGCACTTAGTAAAAATGTCAGGATGTTGGTATATTGCCTACTATGCAGCAGTCTTCAGTAAGGCCCCTCAAAAGAAAAGCAAACTTTGAGTGAAGTCTTAATAAAAGGAAAATCTTTTCAGTCTTTCATTACAAATTCAAGATGGCTGATTATCTTGCAATTTACATGGTTGAAAATCAAATATCCCTAAACTAAAATATGGGTCTTTAACCACACAAAATAAAAGGTGGGGAAAGCCTGGTGCTCTGGGCTCCTCCCCAACCATCCTAGCCAAAAATATATTTACAGCCTGGAAGCAGGAACAAACCAGTTGTGCACCGTTACTTCAACAAGTTGCTCTGAATGGCCTAGAGACAGAGGCCAAGATGAAGATTGAGAAGCCTAGGATTTGCTTGATTCCAAACCTCAGTACTATTGACATATTGAACTGGAAAATTCTTTGTTGTGGGAGGCTGTCCTGTGCATTGCAGGATGTTTAACAGTATCCCCGGGCACTACCTCTACATGCCAGTGACACCTGCCTACTCACCCCACCACCCCCTATTGTGATAATAATAATGTCTCCAGACATTGCCAAATATCCCGAGGTAAAAATAAAATAAAATAAAATAATGTCCCCTGTTGGAGAACTACTCACTGAGTTAGGGTGGCAAAGTTGTTTAGAGACATACCAGGGCAATAGTTTGATTCAAGGACTAGGCTTTGGGCTTTAGGTACTGGGGAGACTGTTGGTCAAATACAAATAAATCAAAAACCTACTAAGTTTATAAGAAAGTTGTATTGACTAAGAAACTCCCAACAAAGATTTGTTACTGCTCAGCCCTCAAGATGTTCTCCTGGACTCCAAGCTCTCATCAATAGCAAAAGGGCTGCTAAAACTGTGCAGGCCCCAGTAAGGGAATTCTTCTCAATACCCATGTTGGCTGTGACCAGGAGGAGAAATAACAAAGATCTTCCTGGGTGGTAGAACAAGAGACAGCCATGTTGGCTAATCAAAAATCTTATTCCACTGGGCTTCCCTGGTGGCGCAGTGGTTGAGAGTCCGCCTGCCGATGCAGGGGACACGGGTTTGTGCCCCGGTCCGGGAAGATCCCACATGCCGCAGAGCGGCTGGGCCCATGAGCCATGGCCGCTGAGCCTGCACGTCCGGAGCCTGTGCTCCGCAACAGGAGAGGCCACAACAGTGAGAGGCCCGCATACCGCAAAAAAAAAAAAAATCTTATTCCACTGCCCAGGCAGAGTCCTTGCCACCTCTGTCTGACCAATGAAATATGTACAGATCATGGACTGGAAAATCTCTGTGGGTTACTTCCCCTTTTTTTCTTTTCTAATTAAGAGTTTTTATTGTCCTTATGTTATTTTCCTTCTATCACCGAATACTGGCTTTATTACAATTAGTTATATTTATGATTTAACCATAAGTTTTTTGACCCTGAGACTGTCTTTTCAAACAGAACTGAGAGAAATTACCCAGCGATTCTAGACTTAAAGCTTGATGCAGTAATTAAACAAGTCTTTGAGTTGTCTTCCTCTGTTGGGGGTCAAGTGGTAAATGCACTGGAAGTTTTAAGTGAAACACTGCATTATATTAGATGAGGGCATTTTTTCAAGGGTTTATATATGAGGGAGGACATGGATGCACACTAGTAGGATTACAGTGAATGTCTTTTGGTTATGCTTGTCCAGCATCAACTCCCACTTCCCATGGTAACAGTACCTTCTTTCTTTCAGTGAACCACCAACCCTGACTCTCAGTCCACAAGGTTCAGACCACGTGGCTGACCACACTTCCTATTCCCAGTTCCAATAGTTAACACGTGATCCAGACCTGGCCTATCATCATATACTATTCCCCTGACCACAGGATCAAAGATGGAAACATGACCTAACTCATTCAATGAGATGTAATCCCAGGGCTTTTGCTAAAACTATGAGTAGGAAAAGTGTTTTTTATGTTGGGCTTGCTAAACTGAAAGAATGTAAACCATCAGGGATCTCCTCATGGAGAAATCCTACCTGAGAGCATATCTAACACAGGAGAAAGCCACTGAGTTTGCTGAGGCCATTGAGCCCTTGAATCCATCCATACCTAAAGAGAATACACTCCTGTTTGTCCCAGTGCCCTAAGATACTGTGAGTAGGGGTTTAGTCTCATGCAACTGAAAGGTATTAAAAATCTAGTATCATTACCAGTTAGACAAAACTGGGGTTAGTTTTCAAACCAAAAAAAAAAAAAAACTGAAGATATAAGCATTAAATTATTTGCCTAAATTCATACAACTAATTACAGGTAGCACAGATGCAACCCTAAATGGATCTAGCTCTAATAGTCATGCTCTTTCCACTACATCTACTCTCTCTCTCAAGAAAACAGTCTGAAACTTCTCTACGCTTTAAAATTACCTGTAGCCATAAAGTAAGACCTTACATGAAGTGAGTACTCTACTAACATTTGATGAATAACCAAAAAAAGAAGAATCTCACACCTTCTTCCTCTCTGTCCCATTCCTGCAACAACTTGCCTCTTGTATAGCATAGAACATTTCTGCGTTATTTTTACAATGTAAGCTACCTTAAGGACATGTAATAGCAAGTGTCTCTAAGCTAAGTCACTTCAATTTTAGACTGCCAGTTTCAGTGATGGGGTAAATTGGCTCCAAAATATTAATAGAACATCATAACCTTAGAAAGAGACCATCACCACTGACTAGCTACTATTGTTATAATTAATTGTGAAACTCAGAAAAGGACACCCATATTATCTTTTAAGTGAGAATACTATTGTTTATTTTAGTATTTTAAGATATTTGTCAGAATGACATTAACTTCTAGAAAGTAGCAGCTATTTACAAATAGTCAAATCTCTTTCAATATTATTGTTGAGTGTGAGAGAGAAGGGAAATGGGATAGAATTTATGAATATAAGACCCCTGACATTTTCAAGAAATTTAAAAACCATGGGAATTTTTTTTTTTTTTTTTTTTTTTTTTTTGCGGTACGCGGGCCTCTCACTGTTGTGGCCTCTCCCGTTGAGGAGCACAGGCTCCAGACGCGCAGGCTCAGCGGCCATGGCTCATGGGCCCAGCCGCTCCGCGGCATGTGGGATCTTCCTGGTCCGGGGCACGAACCCGTGTCCCCTGCATCGGCAGGCGGACTCTCAACCACTGCGCCACCAGGGAAGCCTCCATGAGAATTTTTGACAGAGCTGAAACATTCAATAACAATAATCCACAAGGCAAGTTTTGTTTCCCTAGAAGGTGTGGTAGATTGATTCACATCCAGACTCACTGGATTCAACATTCCATTTTTAAACATATTGAAAAATGCCTATTTTCTGGCTAAGATCTACCACTTTCTTAGGCCTCTACTTTTTCTTCACTTCTAGCAGCTGGCTTTCTTTTTCAGGAAAATTTTTACAAAGAAGCAACATTTTATCACTTGACAAAAGTTATTATACAGGATAACTTCACACTGAGAACAAAGTCAAGGTGAGATGTAGACACTGGGCAGTTAGGTGAGGTCATGCATATCTTAGGGTCTCACTTCCAATAAGAGGAAATTATTTCAGCAAAACTTCAAATACTTCAAAATGGACTTTTAGAGTCACTCCCAAGTAATTGAAACTGAAAATATTAAGTCCAGGACTGCTAATAGTTCACTATGTTTAGACTTTTATCATTTCATTTATTTGAGATTTAGCATATCAAAGACCTAAATTTAAATCCTGGGTATCACTTTATAGCTAAATCTCCTTGGATATGACCTAAGATTGGTTCCAGATCACAAAAAGAAAATACAAGCTACCCAATCTATAGGGCTGTGATGAAAATGAAAACAAATGTACAAAAATGTCTAACATTTTTAGCAGGCACTAAAGAAATGTCAATGCCCCTCCCCCATAACAATATCTGAATTCATGTAATTTACTCAAAAACTTTTACTGACAGAAACTGTTTCTTCCTTAGAAATGTTGAGGAGGGGATAAAAAAGGGCTATGCATAAATAATCATAATACAATATATTATATATATACATATATACACACACATAAATATTGGTAAGAGAAAGAAATCAGCCTCCTGCTTTGCAAAAAGTTCTATTATATATAAATCTAGATGAAAATTCTTATCCTTTGTCCAACATAATTGTTTATAAATAATCAGGATAATGATCATCAAGTTATTTGTCATTAAAACTTACCTGATACAACTGCACTGTTCAGTTCCCTTTAATTAATCTACTATTGCCAATTTATTTAATACATAGAAAGTCAAGAGGCCTGACAAAGTGATGGTACTTAACCAAAATATATAAATTCGCAGTAAATTCAGAATGGATAAGAAATGTGACAGTGACTGGATCAGTGTCATTAGAAAGTCCACCATACACCACAGACTGTATACTAAAACAAACAAAAAGGTTATGCTTAAAATGTTTCCTTTGCTCCTACCAAAGCAAAATTTTAAAACCTTACTGAAAGTTGAAATGATGGCTAACTTGTATATGAATGTATATAGAAAGCATGTGATTCTGAAGGAAATATAATTCAAGAGAAAGTCAGAGCACTGTATAAACATTCTCACGAAGTAAGAAGTCATGTGGCTGCTAGGGTGGCTATTGAACCATTTGTTACCAAAACTGAATATTGGTAGAAGAGTCAAATGCATTATTCTTGGTATAACGTGAAATTAACAAAAAGTTCCAACAACTGACAGGAGAAGCTTGGGAAATCTTTCCAAGCTGAAGACATACAGAGAGTAGAAGGGACACAAACTCCTGAAGTGTCCAACTCCTGTCAAACCATGACCAAGAAACAGCAGCAAGCATCAAGCATTACAGTGACCAACAACTAACTTTTCAACTTTGTGACAGTGCAGCAGGCTTTGCGATTAAGCCAAAAACACTCTTGTTCTACAAACCCCAGGGCAAAAAAGCCAACAATAAGAAACTCTGCATGTATACTAATGATGTAATGAAAATCATCCAGCCTTCATTTTAGAAGCAAAAAAATTGCTTAACAACTTTGATGACAGAGTCCTGTTTATAGAATCATTAAGGGTCTGAAGAGATCAACTAAATTTTTCAATTAAATCTGTATTTTATGAAGGTAGTTATATCCTAGGTCCACAAAGATTTCAAGAAATACCACTTGCTAATGCTAAGGGTCTAATGAACATAGTTTTCCTAAGTCTTCACTTCAAACTGTATATTATACATACTACTTCTATGTAGGATGAACTATTCAAGAGCAATTTCATTCACAGAAATGTAATTTTAAAGAAATTTTTCTGACTGAGCCACTGTAAAGAGCATTTTTATATACTAAACACCTAGAATATAAATATTCTACTATTTAGAGTTTCCCCTTTTCCTAAAACCATTTGTCCCACTATGGAAATACCTTTTCTGCAAGTAAAATAACTTATACTGGAAAACTAATTTCAATTTTTCTATGATAATGTTATTTTATTTACTCTGACTTTAAAATGTAAGGCTCTTCACTATCAATTACATAAAATTAGTAATCTCTTCTTACGTAAGCATTACAACACTGATAAGAAAAAGTGAAGAAGCATTCGTTTCAGGAAAATGCAGAAATAACTTGGGTCTCAATGATAGTACTATAAGGTGTGTCTCAAGTATTTGTTACTAATAATAGTTATTTACCTTTTTTTTTAATGACTCACTTTTCTCAATAAAATCAGAGTAGATTCAAGTTTATCCCTATAACAGTGTCATTCTCAATCACTTGCATTCTGATATGCTTCCTAGAGTGGGAGAGGGTAAGATGGAATTACAGAGGGCATACTAGAAAACTACGTATTAGAATATGTCACACATGTACATATCTTGTACTTGGGTGGAAAAAATATTGAGAATCATTGACTTAGATCACAAAATCTTTGTTTTACTGCTGGATGAGATAATAAGGACTACTTAGTTCCAATCCTAACTTTTTCCAGTTCAGTGCTTGCTTCACAACACCCAATAACTATAGGCTGGTCTGTGCATTTAAACTATAAGTGTGTGTTCTTTAAGAATCAGAACCCCATACTTACTGAACACACATTTTGAAATAGGGATATCTGTAAAATGTTGCTCCCTGAAAAACAATCATATAGGAGATTTCTGTAGGAGACAGAAAACTTTCAATTAAGAGTTTTGTGTATTATTACATTTGAAAATAAAGTTTAACTTTTAAACAGATTAAGTAAATGTAATTTAAGGCGGCAGGGAGCATTAGAGATTTAAGAAGGTAACATTTAGCTTTTCTGTACCACTTTTAAGCAAATATTTGTGGTTCAAAGGAAAAGAATTCAGGGAAACCATCCAACAACAGATGATAATCTAATGTGAAAGAAAAATAATTCAGGAATTCAGACAAACTGGACATATTTTGAGGTAAAAATCAGTTAAGGTAAATTTCTGATTATTGCTACTGAGATACAGTAACCCAAGAGCTAAAAAAAAAAAAAAAAACCTGCTAATCTGAGATATTTCTAATTATTTGGTTTGTACAAATGTAAATATCATTCAATTTAAGTAAGCATAATGTACATCATTTTAATTTCCGAAGTCTAAAACTTAGGGACTTTTAGGATCGTAGAATAAACACAGTAATACTAGAAGAGATGAAATGAAAACTACCATGAAAGTAACTGAATGTGAATGCTGAACACTCCCTAAATTCAGTCATTTTACCTCAATTGTCTCATTTCTTCTTCATAATGACCTTGTGAGGCAATTATATCATCCCCACTTTACAGATGAGGAAAAGATGGTTTAAAGAGATTAAGAAACTTGCCCAAGATCCCACAAAAGAAAATCCTAATTTCTGACTGAAACCCAGACTATCTGGCTCCAAAATAAATGACTCTTCTTTTCACTATACCCTGCTATCTCACAAGAAACACACACATTGAACTTTTCAGTCTTCTAATTAAAACCTTCTAAAGGAGGAGACAATATTAAGCTTATAGTGAACGGTGATAATGTATAGGCTAAAAATTAGTCATAGTTTGATAAGCATAAATGAATATTTAGGAAATAATTCCAAATCATGCATGACATTAAATTTTTTAAAAGCTGAAGATGAAATATCGCCCCCAAGTAGAAATATCCGAAAACTTCTGTAGAAAGGCACTAAGTAAACTTCATCTTACCTGGACACTTTGAATTCCAAAGAAAAAACCTGAGAGGCTCCATATTTTGTCAGTCATACAGCAGTTTCATATGGTCAACTAGGACTATATTTATACTTAAGAAAAAAGAAAAAGTGGGTAATTGCTTGGGTCTGATTCTTTTGTTCTGACTCTAATCTGTCCTCTATTGATTATTTTCCATTTTTCCTCCAGATTTTGGAGACTTCTTCTAATTTAGGCTAACTGAGTCTCAAGTTCAGGAACTCCTCCAAGTTTAGATGTAAGTGCTGACACACTGCAATGAAGACCATAAAATTGCAATGATTGGTAGAGTGTTACAGAAGAAACAAAAGTTTCAGTTATTTCAAAACATTAACTATCGTGGAATTACTGATGACTTTTTTTCTGTATAGTTTTCTGAATTGATTTTAAAGCATTTAACTTTTATAATAAAAACAGGAGAGCAAGAAAAAAGGAAAGAGGGAGGAAGGCGGGGCGGGGGTGGGGGGGAGTTGGAGCTTTGATTAAAAAGTATCTGAACATCTTATTCCTTCCAAATTTCCAAAACTATGACCTCCTTGTTCCCTTCTATCTCTCAATGGCATGGCATGAAAAATAAACCACACATAAGCATGCCAAAGTCAAATGAGATACGGAAAAATAATAATGAGGCAATCCAAAGATCTATAAATTCTGAGACATAGCTCAATTTCACTATTTCAGAAATTAGTTATTAACTGAGCAAAGTATGAAAAACAGATTTAGGGCATACTAAAACTGAAAAGCAGGATTCACATACTTAAAGAAGAGTGCAGGAATTTCCTTAGTATGGGAAAATTATAAATATAATATACACATATGTGAATTAATTTATACCAGTTTCTTATTCTTTTTATCACAAATTGAAGTTCTGTATTAAAATACTCCTTTAGCAACACCATGAAACAACATGCAAGATACTTTTAAGTCCTATTAAAATTAACTTAAATCTCTCTAAATTACTTCATTTTCCATGGAAAAGTTATACTAAAAGAAGTTCACATTTGTAAGCTTTCTTTTTCCATTACAAAAACACATTCTTATTCCAAAACAACATACATAAGATTGACCCAATTTATTAAGTATGTTACCAAAACAGTGCATAATTGATAGTCCCTTCAACCTGTCTTCAAAAGAAGACGCTCATTTAAAAATCAAGTAGAAAACTATAATCTATTGACACAAGAGTCCAATTTTAAAACAAGACTTTTATTTGTATAACAAGTTCATTAGATTTTCTTTTTTTTTCTGATTACCAAAACACAGTTAACTCACCAAGGCCTTGATTTACAAAGATAATGACTTCCTACTCACAGGACTGCTTTATAATAGTCTCATGGAATTCAATTACTACAGTTTTTATAAACACTATTACCATCTACGAACGGAAATAAGCACTTTACAATATTTTGGTTTGATACATATTTATGCTGATTTTCAAACTTGATAATTTCAGTTCCTCTGTTCCTTAGTATATGCCATGTAACAGCTGTCCTGAAAATGTTATTTCTGTGTAGATGGTGAGTATTTACAGCACAACTGAACCTGCCTACATTGTTTGAAATTTTTCATAGTGAAATACTGGAGGAAAAAAAAGTCAAATGTGAAATGTTCACAGACCAGAGTTATAGCTACATAACAGTTGAAGATGAAATGAAAAGGAAGGGTCTACCAAAAGCCTGAATTATTCCTTCAACTACTGACATCAAACTCTGAAACAGTGCAGAAGCTGCATTAACCGGACCTTAAATAATTTTACATGGTATATATTTAACGCTGCCAACCATCAGTATGGAAGAGAAACAGATCTTCGCCAAAGGTCTTTCATGGAAGAAACTGGAGAAAGGTTTCCAAGTATGCCTATGTACTCCCTTAATATACTTCCAGTACCTTTGAAAACAGTTCACTTGGCTCAAGAGAACTAGCAGAAGATTCCCCAGATCACAAAACATACACTGAGCCCTCCTTTGCATTCACTGACCAATGTGTGGCTCTTCACAAGTATGTCTTCCTAAAGCCCATATAGGTAGATACACCAGGACAACACTGCACAGTGAAATAATTATACTTTGCAATAGTTTTTAAAAATCCTGTCCCCATTCCATAGGTGGAAAAGTACTTTCTAGTCTCTAATCACTAAAATAGATTTGGTCTATTCTTATTGATTTTTCTGTTACACTTTTATATCGCTGTTACTCCATTTAAGAAATTTTTTTAGTATTTTAAAACATCTGGAGAAAGAAAAAAAATGGCACTACACCCAGAGTAATTTATGTCAAATTTACAGTGAGACTACTACGAATATATGCAGCTTCTTATGAATTAAAACGATTAACGTTTTTTAACCATAAGGCAATCGAAAATGAAAGTGCCAGCCTTAATAAATTATTAGACATTGCACTGCACAGCACTATATATCAAAATCACAAATGTACACACACACACACACACACGCGCGCGACAGCTTCACAGTTAATTTGTGCAAGACGTACCACCCTACCAAAACCAACTCAATTAGCGTGTTTCAGAAAGTTGATCCTAAAGGAGACTAACCAGAAAGCTGACCCGAAGGTGACTCCAAACACCTCCTCAACCGTAAATGGCAAAGAGAACAGAACAGAAATTGCCCCGCCTGCGCTAGCTTCACACTATCTCTTGAGGGTCACTCCTGGCCAAGACAGGAGTAGGGACGGAAGGTGGGGGATAAAAGCAGGGGGTGGGGAAGCTGACACGAGAGAAGAGCTGGGGGCGGACTGTGCCGGTCTAGGGAGACCGCAAGGCCCCAGCGGTAGGAAGGGGCTGGGGAGGTAACACCTAGGGACTGGGGGTGGCCGCCCAGCCCGAGGCCCGCGCCGAGGGGATCGCGCCGAGAAAAGGGGGTGCGGGCGTGATGGGCGGTGCCCACGGTACTCCCAGCACCGCCCCACACCCCGCAAACCCCGGACCCGGCGACTGGGCGGAGCCGTCGCGCCCGCCTCAGCCCTCTCGCGCCGGCACCCGCCCCCTCAGCCTCCAGTCCCGGGTGGGTGGGAAGGGCGGGCCTCGCCCGGCCGGGTGGGCAGCCCGGCCCAAGCCGCAAACAGGAATGCGCCGCCGCGGGCGCAGGATGGACGGGAGACCCCGCAGCCGGGGGCAGGAGGGGGGGGATGGCTGAGGGCGGAGAAAGAGCCCTCGGCGCAGCCGGCGCAGCCGGCGCAGCCGCCGCAGCCAGGGCAGAGCCCCAGGCGCCCCACTGCGGGCAGGGAGTGTTGCCCCAGTTCTCGGCTGGCCTTCCCAACTCTTCCCCCTCCCCCGGCGTTGCCCCGGGTAACAGCGCCTGCCGCGGGCGGCGCGAAACTCACCTACCTAGAACCTGACAAGCAGGAGCCCCTCAGACACGGGAGCCAGTCGCCACCCCGCGTCACGGGGGCCGCCACAACCAATGAGCGCTGCTGTCACCAGCCTCCGCGGCCAATCCAGCTGCACTCCGGTCTCCGGGCACCCTCGAGGTCTCAGCCAATGGGCACCCGCCGAAGGCGGGCACTGCCTCCCGACCCCCAACCCCCTCTTCCACCACCTCCCAGGAGGCGGGGCGCGGCCGATTGGCCTGGACCCCGGAGGGGTGGGACTCGGGCACCAGGCCCGGTGGGCGCGCGCGGACCGGGGGCTGCGGGCGTGGCGAGGGGAGGCGTGGAGCGTCGGCCGCCGCCCTCCGGGTTCGCTCCCCAGCTTGGGTGGGGTCGCGCGGCCCTCCTGGTGGCTCAGCTCTCCTCGTCCCTGTAACTCGCTCCTCTCTAGCCGGTGTCCGGGGCTGCCGGGGTGGGAGTGTGGGCGGGATGCGGCCGGAGGCGGGCGGCGGCGTCACAGGAAACTTTGGGAGGCTCGCCTGGCCGCGGCCGGGAAGTGGCCGGGCCGGGGGTGATAAGCTGGGGCCGCCTGGAAGGGACTACCCGGCGGGTCGGCAGCCGGAAAGGAATTCGGAGGGTGGGGACGGAGACGTGATTAAAATGTTAATTGTGCCCGCGGGGTGCTGGGTGATCCCGGGAGCTGAAATCTCCGGGAACGGAAGCGGTTTTGGGGTCGCGGACCCTCCACCCCTAAATACGCATCCTTCATCCCTTCGAATCAGTCACTTTTACTGTATATCTTACTTGCATCTATTGTAACGTTGATTCTTTTAAACTAGTTTTCGGCTTGAAGTGCCTGAAAGGCGGGAACAGTGTCTTTCTCATTCCTGTAATTCCCAGTGCCTGAGACCTTCTTTAAAAAAAAGGTTAGACAATGCTGGAATTGTGATGGATGCTATTAAAAAGTATACAGCAGGTCCTGTGAGTAGTCTCCTGTAGTAAGTTCTTACCTCTTCCAGAGTCTAGCATGCGTGAAGAACCGAAGTTGGTTTGCTCGTCCAGTGAGGGTTGTTTCTGAAGCGTCCTTCACCAAAAGAATTTAGTGGAAAATGAGTAATTTGAGCTAAACAAAGAGACGTAGGTGATCTGTAACAGTATGATAGGTGTTATTAGTCACTATTGCAGGGTATGTTTCTGTAGCCGACTCTTTAAGGCATTGTATCGTACATTGCATGGGTTGAACCACATTCTTTGCCTGGAGCAAATTCTAAGGTCAACCCTATCTCGACCCCCCTCCTCCAAAACTTGTGTATTACAATGGGAGCCAAAGAAGAGTGAATAATTAGTTCATAATTAATAATTTCTAAACAGAGTAATTTATTTTACTGTAGTGAACGCCCCTACACATAGACAAATTTTAAACGGGATTTTTCATGTCTACTCTTTTAAAGAAACCAAAACGTGCTGTAAAGACAAGAATTTTATTTTTTTCCATGGTGTTATGGGGGTTTTAATTGTTTATTTGTATTTTTTAAGCCTAAAAGAACTTTTATTTTATTCTTAAATTATTCTACTGTTGAGAAAGGTTAAGTAAAATTACAAAGGTTACACATAACCAATTAGACAAATGTAAAAACAAAAATTTTTTTAAAAAAAGCTTAATTCTCCCTATTGGATATGGAAGAAGGGATTTCCCTTTCTTGGAGCACTTGCCTTAGAAAACTGGTAATTGTTGTATACTTTTTCATCTCTTTGAAATGTATATAAATTATTTTGAAGACTGGATAGGTCTCTGTCATTTTGTGTTTTGTTAACGTTATATCCCAGAAATGTGTTTCTCAAGGACCTGGGAACTATCTCTTTGAAATGCAAATGTCAAGAGAGCTAGCACCCTTGAATGGATAAAGATGTTGTGGTATACGTGTATATATACAGCATGGAATATTATTCAGCCTTAAAAAAATGAATGAAAGCTTGCCATTTCAACAGCATGGATGGACCTTGAAGGCATTATGCTAAGTGAAATAAGTCACAGAGAAATGCAAATGCCATATGATCTCCCTTATATGTGGAATTAAAAAAAACAAGACAAAAAACCCTCAAAGATACATAGAACAAATGGATGGTTGCCAGAAGCAGGGGGTGGGAGGTGGGTGAAATGTGTGAAAATGGTCAAGAAATACAAACTTCCAGTTATAAAATAAAAAATAGGAATGTAATAGCATGATGGCTGTGGTTAATAATACTGTATTGCATATTTGAAAGTTGCTAGGAAAGTAGATCTTAAAAAGTTCTCATCACAAGAAAAAAATTATGTAACTATATATGGTAATGGATGTTAACTAGAATTACTGTGGTGATCAGTTAGAGATATATACAAATATGGAATTATGTTGTATACCTCAAACTATTATAATATTATATGTCAATTATACCTCAAATAAAAGAGAAAGAGAGAGAGAGAGAGATAGCACCCCTCTCCCCAGTTTCTATGGGGTAGTAGGAACCTAACTTTGTGGGCAAATTTTTCCAAGTTGCAAAACTACCTTCTGTCATAAAGATGAGACATTTGTTTTTCCTGTGGATAATGCTTATTAGCTAACTCTGATGGTCACCCCAATTAGGAAATAAAGTCAAGATGAATTATGTGTGCAATGTTATCAAGGCCTATTACTTGATGACTAGTTATTGTTTATCTTGAAAACATATGTAATGGGTTGTATCTGCTAGGCTGTATAAAAGGGTGAGATTGCTTTCTGTCTTTGCAGTCTCTTTGCAGATTGCCTGCAATATGCATCACATTCTGGTGTAATGCTTATTCAGTAAGAAAAGTATTATTTCTCCACTGCGTTTGTGGAGAGAATTTCTGGGTTGGGAGAACATTTTGTTTTTATTTATATTCCACAAAAAATACCTATGCCTAAAATATCAAGACTATGAAGTTACAGAAAGTAATTAGTTTCTAGTTTTTAATTTGTTCTCGAAAATGACCTCACATTAGATGATAATGTGTTGCCGAACTAAAAATACATTTTGAGTCAAAAATAATAAAGTTAATGTTTGGTATGTATTTTGTAATGACTGTTAACTGCACAAACTAAACATATGTGAGTAAACCTCTTAAAATATAAAAGAAATTAATTTTCTATAAATATTAAATACTGTGGTATATGTCAAATCAATATGAAAGAAATCGATGAATGTTTATGCATTATATGGTTAGACAAAGCCAAAATACAACTTTGGGGATTGCTTCACCAAGGCATATCTTTTCCAAGAACCTTAGTTAGGATTTCTCTATCTTTATACAAAGAAAATCTAAATCTGGAAAGATGTGGTTTATGAATTTGTTATTACATATATGCAGAAAGTAGCTTTAAATAAAAGTCTGGTTTTGAAAAATAGAATTGTTTGCTATACAACATTGTGTGTGTGTGTGTATGTGTTTGTGTGTGTGTGAGTTTTAAGGAACTCAAATCTCTGAAAGGAGTAAGAATCTTTCTAGTTCTTCAACCATTCTCTCAGTTCTCACCTATTCACTCCCAACTTAAAAACTGCCTGCCATATGCCAAGCACCATGCTAAGAAATGCAATTTTTTTAACATCTTTATTGGAATATAATTGCTTTACAATGTTGTGTTAGTTTCTGCTGTATAACAAAGTGAATCAGCTATACATACATATATCCCCATATCCCCTCCCTCTTGCATCTCCCTCCCACCCTCCCTATCCCACCCCTCTAGGTGGTCACAAAGCACCGAGCTGATCTCCCTGTGCTATGTGGCTGCTTCCCACTAGCTATCTATTTTACATTTGGTAGTGTATATATATGTCCATACCACTCTCTCACTTCGTCCCAGCTTACCCTTCCCCCTCCCTGTGTCTTCAAGTCCATTCTCTACGTCTGTGTTTTTATTCCTGTCTTGCCACTAGGTTCTTCAGAATCTTTTTTTTTTAATTCCATATATATGTGTTAGCATACGGTATTTGTTTTTCTCTTTCTGACTTACTTCACTCTGTATGACAGTCTCTAGGTCCATCCACCTCACTACAAATAACTCAATTTCATTTCTTTTTATGGCTGAGTAATATTCCATTGTATATATGTGCCACATCATCTTTATCCATTCATCTGTCGATGGACACTTAGGTTGCTTCCATGTCCTGGCTATTGTAAATAGAGCTGCAGTGAACATTGTGGTACATGACTCTTTTTGAATTATGGTTTTCTCAGGGTATATGCCCAGTAGTGGGATTGCTGGGTCATATGGTAGTTCTATTTTGAGTTTTTTAGGGAACTTCCATACTGTTCTCCATAGTGGCTGTACCAATTTACATTCCCACCAACAGTGCAAGAGGGTTCCCTTTTCTCCACACCCTCTCCAGCATTTATTGTTTGTAGATTTTTTGATGATGGCCATTCTGCCAGGTGTGAGGTGATATCTCATTGCAGTTTTGATTTGCATTTCTGTAATAATCAGCGATGTTGAGCGCCCTTTCATGTGTGTGAAACCTCATTTAAAGTGGAGTTGGGAAGCCCTGAAGGGGGAGCTCTCGCGCAGGTATCACTCACCACAGTTTGTAGCCTTCTGACCCAACAACAAGCTGCCCACTACCTGCAGCCTGTGAAGAATCACCACAGCCTCCCCAATTTCGTCCCTTCTCTAAAAAAGCAAGTCTCTCTCCTTGGTTCTCCAGATTTACCTATGGTTTACCACAATTTGCTTATCCCAAATTGAAATTCTCTGCTATTCCCAAATAAACTTATTTTACTGGTAAAATAGCTGGCTCTTTTGGGGGTTTTTGTGTGTTTTTTTTTTTTTTTTGCGGTACGTGGGCCTCTCACTGCCACGGCCTCTCCCGTTGCGGCGCACAGGCTCCGGACGCGCAGGCTCAGCGGCCATGGCTCACGGGCCCAGCCGCTCCGCGGCATGCGGGATCCTCCCGGACCGGGGCACGAACCAGCGTCCCCTGCATCGGCAGGCGGACTCCCAACCACTGCGCCACCAGGGAAGCCCTGGCGCTTTTGTTTTTAAGGTCAACACTTTCTGAGGAAACAACTGACTTGCCCAAGGAAAATACTTTCACGAGTAGTGGAGGGGAGGGGAGAATCTTCCAACATTGTGATTCCTTGCCTAATCACATCAAAAATGAAGTCTGCCAATCCACAAGTTCCAAGCATGCAGGTTGCTTCTCTCATTCTTAAATATGAGGAGACATTTGGGGATCACCGCACTTTTGAGGAAACCCACAGTTATGAAAATAAGACACCAAAACAAACAGAAAAAATTATGGGAAGAGGCGGGGGAGAGTTGAACAAAACCAAAGCAGAGAGCAGAAGAAAATTTCAGAACTATGAGCAATGTCATTAAAGAAAGAAATTCTATGAATAAAAAGAGGATGCTTTTCTTTTTTTTTTTTAAGAAATATTCAGAGGGGAAAAAATGAGTTTTGGAAATTAAAAAATAAATTTTAAAATTCAGTAGTAGATGACAAAATGAAGTTGAGAAGTCTCAAAAGAAAATCAAAAATACAGTTGAAAAATATGAGATAAAAGAAAATTTAGGATCAATCCAGGAGATTGCACAGCTAAACTATAAAAGTTATAAAAAAAAAAAAAAGAAAAGGCGGAGAACGGAGGAGGAGTGGAATTATCAAAGAAAGGCATTTCCGCAGAACTGAAAGAAGTGTGTTTCCAAATCATATGGATCTAGTGAGTGTCTGAAAAATAAATGAAAAAGACTCACGTAATCCTAAAATATCAGAATAGCAGAGGTAAAGAAAATTCCCTACATGCTTCAAATAGAATAACAGATTGCAGACAAAAAATCAGGCATGATAATAGAGAATGGCACTGGACTTTTCAACAATGATACTGGAAACTAGAAGAAAATAGACCAATATCTTTAGATTCCAAAGGGCGATTATTTAGAATTTCCTATAAACCCAACCATCAATCAAGTCTAACAGCAAAATAAAGGTATCCTCAGATATGCAAGATCTCAGAAAGTTTTCTTCCTATGAAACCTCTTCTTAGGAAGTTACTTAAAAGTATTTTCCACCAAAAAGAGGGATTGAAAAAAGAGAGATGAAGACATGGATCAACACTGGAGAAAGGAAAGGGGAATGCATAGAATGATGGTGAAGGAAATTCCAGGATAATAACTGTATGAGGGGCCTAAAAAGCAGCCAGTTAGAGACTGAGGTAGGAGAATGGAAGTCTGATGTTTCCAAGAAAACAACAACAAAAAAACAATAATGGGATCAATATATTACCTGATGCATTTTACTACAAGGAGAGATGTATTACCATTATGACACGATTTGGAGATGACTTAAGAGTAGGCATATAAAAGATGAAGCAATTATTAGCCACAGGAAAAAAAAATTATTTAAAAAATTTTTCCATTAAAAAATGCAACCATAGTGTACATGTGACTCAGCCTAAAAAGATAATTACATAATCATCCTATTCTAAGCACTGAATGTTGATTTAACAAAAAATTACAATATGGTAATTCCTACAATATTGTAGGAATAGAGTAAAGGAAATTCTTGAGTGGAAATCATGTAAGAGAGTTAAATCCTCTTCTTCCATAGTAGGAAGTTAGTAGATAATTGCTAATTCTGAAAAAATCAAGACAGGGTATTCAAAGCCTGCTTCATGCTAGGAAGGATAAACACCAGTGTTGAGAAGTAGAGTTCAACTATGGGGATGAGGATGGGAACTGAAAAGTAACAGTGGTTAGGGCTGGAGGTTGTCAATCTTGGGCTATCATTTCACTTGCATTGCTTTGATAAACATAAACATTAAAAAAATGTCTGTTGGTGAATCTGTTGCACAGCCAGTTTAAGAACTACTGAGATAAGGAACAGGAACACCTGTCTCTATCACTGCATATAGCATACATGGTAAAAAGAATAAAACCAGACATAATCTGCCTTCTAACTTAGATGGTTATTCACTCAGTAAATATTTCTTGAGCACCTATTATGTGTCAGTGTGAGAAGTTCTGAGGATATGACAGGAAACTGTAGAGGCAGGGCTCTTCACCTGAAGACAAGTAGGAGATACAGACAATAAGCAAGAAAACAAATTAACAGACCACTATAGATTTGATAAATGCCAGGAAGGAAATGAATAAAATGTAAGAAAATAAAGAGAACTGGAAAGAATCAAACAACTAAGATTCGGGTCTTAGCTTCACAGTTTTATACTATGAACTTAAGCAAATCCCTTAGCTATTCTGAGCCTCCATTTTTTTTTTTTTTTTCTGTATGCGGGCCTCTCACTGCTGTGGCCTCTCCCGTTGCGGAGCACAGGCTCCGGACGCGCAGGCTCAGTGGCCACGGCTCACGGGCCCAGCCGCTCCGCCACACGTGGGATCCTCCCGGACCGGGGCACGAACCCGTGTCCCCTGCATCGGCAGGCGGACTCTCAACCACTGCGCCACCAGGGAAGCCCTAAGCCTCCATTTTTATATCTATTAATTGCAAATAATAATTCTAACTTCACTGGTTCTTATGACAATAAATTGAGATAGAGTAAACGAATGAATTTTCAATATATAAATTCCTATTCAAACATAAGTGTTTTACCCTTGGGGAGCCCTTATCAATTCTTAACTGGTTTCCTTGACTGCTTCCGTAAGGTTCTATGGTACACATTGTCAACAGATTTAAGCCACCTAACCATCATTTTCATTTTGATGTTTCCACATTCAAATTCTTTAACTTAGAGGTAAATCTAGTTTCCTAACCTTGACTTCAGCCTTTACAAATCTACAAGCAATTTAACTATCCAGACTTCCCTCCCACCTCATTGTTACCTTTCCCCATTTCCCTTCAGCAGTAGAATACTTTACACCTCCACATGTAGTTTAAATTTATATACAGTAATATTCACTGTTTTTGGTGTAGAGTTCTATGAGTTTTGAGAATTTCATAGCCATCAAACCACCACCCATATAAGATGCAGAACAGTTCCAAACCTCTCCTGCCCTCACACACACACACACACACACACACACACACACACACACACACACACAGAGAACACAGTCTCTTTATGTTACCCCTTTGTAGTCAACCCTATCCTCACACAACCCCTGATCTGTTCTTCATCTCTATAGTTTTGCCTTTTCCAAAATGACATATAATTGCAGTCATAGTGTATATAGCCTTTTGAGTCTGACTTCTTCACTAAGAATAATGCATTTGAGATTCATCTATGTTATAGCATGTCTTAGAAGTTTCTCTCATTTTATTGCAGTGTAGTATTTCATTGTTCATCCATTTCTCAGTTCAGGGACATTTGGGTTTTTTCCAGTTTTGGGCTATTATGAATAAAGTTACTATAAACATTCACATACAGGTTTTACTGTGTGATCATTTTTTTTTAATTGGAGTAGAGTTGCTTTACAATGTTGTCTTAGTCTCTGCTGTACAACGAAGTGAATCAGTTATATGTATACCTATAATCCCCTCCCTTTTGGACCTCTCTCCCACCCCCACCCCCCCATCCCACCCATCTAGGCCATCACAGAGCACCGAGCTCAGCTCCCTGTGCTATACAGCAGGTTCCCCCCAGCTATCTGTTTTACACATAGTAGTGTATATATGTCAATCCCAATCTCCCAATTCATCCCACCCCCCTTCCCCAACCCATGTCCTCACATTCGTTCTCTATGTCTGCATCTCTATTTCTACCCTGCAGATAGGTTCATCTGTACCATTTTTCTAGATTCCATGCACAATTTACAATAGCCAGGACATGGAAGCAAACTAAATGCCCATCGACAGATGAATGGATAAAGAAGATGTGGTACATATATACAATGGAATATTACTTGGCCATAAAAAGGAACAAAATTGGGTCATTTGTAGACATGGATGAACCTAAAGTGTGTCATACATAGTGATGTTAAGTCAGAAAGAGAAAACCAAATATCATATATTAACACATATATGTGTGATCATTTTTATTTCACTTGGGCAAATACCTAAGAGTGAGATTGCTAGGTCCTGTGGTAAGTACATATTTGTAGGAAACTGTCAAACTTTTCCCAAAGTGGCTGCACCATCTTACATTTCCACCAGTAATGCATGACAGTTCCAATTTTTCCTCATTTTCACCAAAGCTTGGTATTGTCAAGTGTTTTTTTGAGGAGGGGGAGGCGGATTAGTGGGTTTGTTTGTTTTCTCATTCTGAAAGGTGTGTAGTCGTATATTATCATGGTTTTAATTTACATTTCCCTATGGACTAATAACGTTGAGCATCTTTTCATGTTCTTATTTGACATCCACATATCTTCTTTGGTGAAGTATCTGTTCAAAGCTTTTGCCCATTTAAAAAAAAATCCTAGTATTTCTTAGTTTGTCTTTATTATTTTCAAATGATTTCCTGTGTATTTCTTAGTTTTGTTTCTAATTCTTGCTAAAGAAGCTTCACGTGGTGGAAGCACATGAAAGGAGCCTCTCACTGCGATTTCCTAAGCATTGGGCAGAGTATGGGATTAGGACATATTTTTTCCTCTCATACAGAGCTAACAGCCTTTTTTTTTTTCCTTTTTTAAGGATCAAACATTTGCTCTACTACACTGTAGCCAACTCAGCTAATTAATTCATAAATTTATAAGTACCAAGGGAGAGGGAAAATATTATACCATTAGAACCACAAATATTAAAGATGGGAAGTTTATAGAGCCCCAAGTACTGAAAGTGAGCACTACAGATCCCATTTGAAACTTGAGTAACTCTGTATGAGATAAATGGAAATAGCAAGGAAAAATGAAGTAATTGGTATATGTATTTATAAATGTACAATTATCAACTAAAAAAACCCCTTTTATGACTAGGTTTATTGAAGTGACATGCACTAAGTATTTTTAATTTAAAAAATTTTAATTTAATTTATTTATTTTTGGGCTGCCTTGGGTCTTTGTTGCTGCACACAGGCTTTCTCTAGTTGCAGCGAGCAGGGGCTACTCTTCATTGTGGTGCGCGGGCTTCTCATTGTGGTGGCTTCTCTTGTGGAGCACGGGCTCTAGGCACATGGGCTTCAGTAGTTGTTGGGACTTCCTGCGTGGCACAGTGGTTAAGGACTCCACAATCCCAATGCAATGGGCCTGGGTTCAATCCCTGGTCAGGGAACTAGATCCCATATGCATGCCACAACTGAGAATTCACATGCCACAACTAAGGAGCCCGTGTGCCACAACTAAGGAGCCAGTGAGCTGAACTAAGGAGCCCACCTGCCACAACTAAGACCCAGTGCAACCAAATAAAGAAAAGAAAATATAAATGTTTTTTAAAAATTGGATTGTTGTTTTGAAAGAAAGAACAAAGTTGAAGGACTATTATCCTGATTTTAAGACTTACTATAAACAAGAAAGTGAGGTATCAGTGAAAACATAGATATACAGATCAATGGAATAGATAAAGAATCCAGAATATACCCATGTAAACATGATCAGTTGATTATTGGCAAAGGTGCAAAGACAATTCAGTGGAGAAAAGGACAACCTTTTCAACAAGTTGCTGGAACAATTGGCCATTGACATGCAAAAGTTTTCTGGTGGCTTGTTTTTTACCCATATCTCTCACCTTATACAAAAACTAACACAAAATGGATCATAGACCTAAATATAAAATAAAACAACAAACCTTTCAGAAGAAAAAACAGGAGAAAATCTTTGTGAACTTCAGTTAAGGAAAGAGTGCTTAGATACAACACTGAAAGCACTACATAGGGAAGAAAAAAATTGGTAAATTGGGCTTGATTAAAATTAGAAAAGAAAATTGATCTATGAAAGATATGGGCAAGAGAATGAAAAGACAAGCCACAGAAACTATTTTCAAATCACACATCTGATGAAGGGCATATATGCAGCATACAACTCTCTGATTTTAAAGAAATGCTTTCCCTTCTTTCAGGCTCAACTCAAATCTCAGCTCTGTGAAAACTTCAAAGACCAGATGAGCTAGAATCCATGTGTCTGGACCATTAGTGGATGAATGAATGAACATTTCTCAGCCATTATGACTTTCCTGTAAAATACAATGTATACACTAATAAATATACCCTTATATTCTGGTCCTCTTTTTAACTAAAAACCTGAATGTATTTGCCAGACACTTGATATATTGCAGTATGTTCCCATGGAATGAAATGAAACTTTATTGACTGAAATAATAAGTACTATGGATGGATGGCATTATCTTACAGATTCCAAATTGCTTACATTATATCTTAGCCTTAGGGAGGTTATATCTAACTAGGGCAGGTCTGGTAAAGTATATTTTGTAACTATATATAATGTCTTGTATGGATCTGTGAATATGTATTTGTCTAAGTATACAGTTATAGAAAGTTAAAAAAATGGAAAAATTCTAAGTTATATATTTTATCGATTTTGTTGAAATAGCAATTCTCTTCAGTTTCAGTTTTTGCCAAACATTACTGTATTATCATTTTCTCTGAAAATCAGAAGCTTTTGTCTATTCTGGAGGCCATTTAGCCCAACTGCATTTTTCAAAAAGCCACGATTTGCTAAATTTAAATGCAGCCCCCTTTGCTAGGCCTAGAATTAGTGCTAAGGACCAAATGAGGAGTCCTTAATAAATTAATATCCTGGGCAGCAGTATTCCAAGAGTCCAGGAAAATATGTAACATGGATATTTCCTCCAAATATTTTAAGATAATAGACTTACTATATACAGAGCTTCCCAATACATACACATTAAGGAAAGGTGGGCCCACTCAGCAAGTGAACACAGGTACAATATAATTGAACATGTCCCCGCACTCAGAAGGCCTTGTCCTTCACTTAATGCTCTCCTGTAGCCATCTTGAAATTCTTAGTAATTTTATCTTTGAAGCTGTGTTTTGTAACTGAAGTCTGAAGGAACTGAAGTCTGATGGAACATACATGTAAACAGAGAAGATATGCAAGAGACGCCTTTGCACTGCTCCTTGCCACTCTGTTCTCAGTAGTATTCCCAATACCTCATGAGTACAGCCTTCAGGTAGACCCACAGTGCATGAGAGTTCAGAGAGTTCAAAGTGAGCACAAGGTCAGTGTGTTACATCTATGACTGAGTTAAAAGGAACACTGACAAGCCTGAGAGGGTATGCTTTCCATTCAAACCAGAACTTGCTTCAAGTGCAGAAAGAAGGCAATGGCATTCTAAGAAATATGAACACGCAAGGAATCCTATCATATTCTTTCTTATTTGTGTTACTTCCTGTATTAGCCAACTATTCATACTAAAATGATGATATAGGAGGAAAGGGGGACAGGGCATCATATAGTTACTTTCCCTTTTTGTCCTTTCTTACTCATTAGCAAGCTAAAGCTAGAGAGGGTTGATAGATGTGCACACATCAAAAAGTGAAATTTTAAAAACTTAGTTTTGTGTAGTTTACACTGTTCTTGTAAGAATGAAATATATACTGTACTCTTATATGAACTACGTAATATGAATTCTGTAGTTTTGGTGATTCTACATATAAGTTAAATGCTCTTATATTCGCGTTTAAAATTGTTAATACGCTATAGAAAGAAGAACAGTAAATTCATGCTAATAATTTAAAATTAAAGATTCTTTTATTTAGTAGCAAATAAAAAGCACATCTCAAGAGAGAGAGAAAGAAAGAGAGGCTGCAGAAGAAAGGGAAAAAAAGCCTTCTATTTTAGCACCTTTAACAGCACTTTTTTCCTGCTTTAATAAGCACTGTTTGATTGATATAAAAAAAGCACTCTTTATAAATCCTTTCCATGCAGAGGGAGCCTGAGCTTTTGCTGCCTATTTAATGATGTTAATCAATGTCTAAATTTAGTAAGAACCCTTTAGTACTTAGTCCATCACCAATGGTATAAAATACACAGAAATTGCTTTTTCTACAGCAGTTATAGACTGTATTTAGTCACTGATAATTTTTTATTTCATCTCCTCTTCCCCAACCCTGAGTGAACTGCTCATAAGATCCAAAGGGGCCTGGAGGTAAATGTTTTACTTCATTCTCCTATGATTCTTCATAGGAGCTTGTTAGAGAATGTTTTCATATGCACTATTGGGTCCCAGTAAAAATAATATAAACTAAGTACTTATTATATGCTCAGATATGTACCAAGTGCTTTTACACATATTGTCTCAGTTAAGTCATAAAAAGCCTGTAGAGTAGGCACTCATATTACCCCAATTTACAAATGTTAAAAAAAAAAAAAGCAAAGAGAAGTTAAATACATGATTTATAGTCTCACAGCTTGTTGGTACAGGTATTGTGATTTGAATTCACATGATCTAATGCAAGAGCCGCTTAACTGTTATCTAGGCTGCTTTGCCAATTAAGTCCATTGATTCAGAAGTAGAGGAGTGATTCTGAGAGGGAAGAAAGATGATCAACATCCAAGCAAAATGACAAAATGGAGGGGAGATCAGATCTTTCAAAGTAAAAAATAGCATAGCTGATATAAAAATCTCTTAATAGCTCTGAAAGTATGACAGACCTAAGTTTGAGAACCTGCTCCACAATTTCCCAGCTTGTGGCCTTGGGGAAATTACTTAACTAAATCTTAATTCTCTCATTTGTCAAATGAGGATAACAACAGTGCCAACTTCACAGGGTTGTTGTGAGGATTAAATGGCACCATGCACATAAAATGCTTATCATGGTGCCTGGCACCATGCTCTATAAGTGTTAGTTACTGTTACTATTATTTTTAGTATTTTACTTGCTTGAGCTTCTCATCTTCAAACACCATTTTTCCTTCTGTCTTTGTGGTCTAAGTAATTCTTCCTACAATTTTAAGCTGGAGTTGAGCTCTACTCATAAAAGCTACAGGCAACCAGAATCTTCACTTTCTTCTTGCAATTTTTTTTGCCACTACATCTCAACTGATTTAGTGCCAGATTATAGATTCTCATCCACACTTTTTAATTCAGAACCTTCCTTTTTATTTGGCTTTGAAGCATATTGTGTTAAATTCCCAAAATGATACCTTCAGAGCTCGCTGCAAAGTCCTTATCACAGTTCTCAGAAAACTTGAAGTTGTTCTTAGGGGAATAAGCACTGCTTTGCATTTCATTATTGAATAGAAAATCTAAAAGAACAACATCAACTTTTAAATGAAATTATACACCTGGAAGGGGCATATAAACAGAGTAAAAAAACAGAGCACCTCATTATCACTCTTTCAAGCTGCTAGAGTGAAATTTGAGCAATTGCATATTCCAACATCAAAAACTCTCTTGGATATACTAAAGAACATCATTATGCACACAGCAACAAAACGAGGAAGTTGTCAGAGGGAGCCACTATGAATAAAAGATTGCCAAGACAGAGTCTTAAAATGGATAATATAATAAGCTCGTTAATAAGTATTCTGAAATAGCTCTAAGGTTTTCCCACTGAAACTGAATTCCTTAGGGTTCTTAACTAGTCAAAGGCATCAACTTTATTATTTTTTCTCCTGTTTAAATGATCCGTACCTCTTTGTTGATCCATGCAAGAATGTTTCTACCTGTATCTAAACACAAAGAAACATTTGATTTTGGTATTGGTATTTATTAGAGTACTCATATGAAAATAAGTGGAATTAGGCTTCCTTTTTAAAGATCTGGGTTACTGATAAAAGCCTTCTCCAATGAAGAACAAGCATATAAAAGGAGTCAGGCTTCACCATCTTGCTATAATCTTGTAAATTGCCTTCATAACATAGAAACTCTTCTAATTGCAGAATATTTAAGAATTAGTGCATGTCAGACTTCCCTGGTGCAGTGGTTAAGAATCTGTCTGCCACTGTCAGTGAGGGGATGGAAAAAGATATTCCATGCAAATAGAAATCAAAAGAAAGCTGGAGTAGCTATACTCATATCAGATAAAATAGACTTTAAAACAAAGAATGTTACAAGAGACAAGGAAGGACACTACATAATGATTAAGGGATCAATCCAAGAAGAAGATATAACAATTACAAATATATATGCACCCAACACAGGAGCACCTCAATACATAAGGCAACTGCTAACAGCTATAAAAGAGGAAATCGAGAGTAACACAGTAATAGTGCGGGAATTTAACACCTCACTTACACCAATAGACAGATCATCCAAAATGAAAATAAATAAGGAAACAGAAGCTTTAAATGACACAATAGACCAGATAGATTTAATTGATATCTATAAGACATTCCATCCAAAAATGGTAGGTTACACTTTCTTCTCAAGTGCGCACAGAACATTCTCCAGGATAGATCACATCTTGGGTCCCAAATCAAGCCTCAGTAAATTTAAGAAAATTGAAATCATATCAAGCATCTTTTCTGAACACAATGCTATGAAATTAGAAATGAATTACAGGGAAAAAAACGTAAAAGACACAGACACATGGAGGCTAAACAATACATTATGAAATATCCAAGAGATCACTGAAGAAATCAAAGAGGAAATCAAAAAATACCTAGAGACAAATGACAAGGAAAACACAATGATCCAAAACCTATGGGATGCAGCAAAAGCAGTTCTAAGAAGGAAGTTTGCAGCTATACAAGCCTACCTCAAGAAACAAGAAAAATCTCAAATAAACAATCTAACCTTACACCTAAAGGAACTAGAGAAAGAATAATAAACAAAGCCCAAAGTTAGCAGAAGGAAAGAAATCATAAAGATCAGAGCAGAAACAAATGAAATAGAAACAAAGAAAACAATAGCAAAGATCAATAAAACTAAAAGCTGGTTCTTTGAGAAGATAAACAAAATTGATAAACCATTAGCCAGACTCATCAAGAAAAAGAGGTAGAGGACTCAAATCAATAAAATTAGAAATGAAAAAGGAGAAGTTACAACAGACACCACAGAAATACAAAGCATCCTAAGAGACTACTACAAGCAACTCTATGCCAATATAATGGACAACCCAGAGGAAATGAACAAATTCTTAGAAAGGTATAACCTTCCAAGTCTGAACCAGGAAGAAATGGAAAATATGAACAGACCAATCACAAGTAATGAAATTGAAACTGTGATTAAAAATCTTCCAACAAACAAGAGTCCAGGACTAGATGGCTTCACAGGTGAATTCTATCAAACATTTAAGGAAGAGCTAACACCCATCCTTCTCAAACTCTTCCAAAACACTGCAGAGGAAGGAACACTCCCAAACTCATTCTGTGAGGCCACCATCACCCTGATACCAAAACCAGACAAAGATACTACAAAAAAAGAAAATTATAGGCCAATATCACTGATGAATATAGATGAAAAAATCCTCAACAAAATACTAGCAAACAGAATCCAACAACGCATCAAAAGGATCATACACCACGATCAAGTGGGATTTATCACAGGGATGCAAGGATTCTTTGATATACACAAATCAATCCATGTAATATACCATATTAACAAACTGAAGAAGTAAAACCATATGATCATCTCAACAGATTCAGAAAAAGGTTTTGACAAAATTTAACACCCATTTATGATAAAAACTCTCCAGAAAGTGGGCATACAGGGAACCTACCTCAACATAATAAAGGCCATATATGACAAACCCACAGCAAACATCATTCTCAATGGTGAAAAACTGAAAGCATTTCCTCTAAGATCAGGAACAAGACAAGGATGTCAACTCTCGCCACTATTATTCAACATAGTTTTGGAAGTCCTAGCCATGGCAATCAGAGAAGAAAAAGAAATAAAAGGAATACAACTTGGAAAAGAAGAAGTAAAACTCTCACTGTTTGCAGATGACATGATACTATACATAGAGAATCCTAAACATGCCACCAGAAAACTACTAGAGCTAATCAATGAATTTGGTACAGTTGCAGGATACAAAATTAATGCACAGAAATCTCTTGCATTCCTATATGCTAATGATGAAAAATCTGAAAGAGAAATTATGGAAACACTCCCATTTACCACTGCAACAAAAAGAATAAAATACATAGGAATAAACCTACCTAGTGAGACAAAAGACCTGTATGCACAAAACTATAAGACACTGATGAAAGAAATTAAAGATGATACCAACAGATGGAGAGATATACCATGTTCTTGGATTGGAAGAATCAATATTGTGAAAATGACTATACTACCCAAAGCAATCTACAGATTCAATGCAATCCCTATCAAATTACCAATGGCACTTTTTACAGAACTAGAACAAATCATCTTAAAATTTGTATGGAGACACAAAAGACCCCAAATAGCCAAAGCAGTCTTGAGGGAAAAAAAACAGAGCTGGAGGAATCAGGCTCCCTGATTTCAGACTATACTACAAAGCTACAGTAATCAAGACAATATGGTACTTGCACAAAAACAGAAACACAGATCAGTGGAACAGGATAGAAAGCCCAGTGATAAACCCACGCACCTATGGTCAACCAATCTATGACAAAGGAGGCAAGGATATACAATGGAGAAAGACAGTCTCTTCAATAAGTGGTGCTGGGAAAACTGGACAGCTACCTGTAAAAGAATGAAATTACAACACTCCCTAACACCATACACAAAAATAAACTCAAAATGGATTAGAGACTTATATGTAAGACCGGACACTATAAAACTCTTAGAGGAAAACATAGGAAGAACACTCTTTGACATAAATCACAGCAAGATCTTTTTTGATCAACCTCCTAGAGTAATGGAAATAAAAACAAAAATAAACAAATGGGACCTAATGAAACTTCAAAGCTTTTGCACAGCAAAGGAAACCATAAACAAGACAGAAAGACAACCCTCAGAATGAGAGAAAATATTTGCAAATGAATCAATGGACAAAGGATTAATCTCCAAAATATATAAACAGCTCTTGCAGCTCAATATTAAGAAAACAAACAACCCAATCCAAAAATGGGCAGAAGACCTAAACAGACATTTCTCCAAAGAAGACATACAGATGGCCAAGAAGCACATGAAAAGCTGCTCAACATCACTAATTATTAGAGAAATGAAAAGCAAAACTACAATGAGGTATCACCTCACACCAGTTAGAATGGGCATCATCAGAAAATCTACAAACAACAAATGCTGGAGACGGTGTGGAGAAAAGGGAACCCTCTTGCACTGCTGGTGGGAATGTAAATTGATACAGCCACTATGGAGAACAGTATGGAGGTTCCTTAAAAACCTAAAAATAGAATTACCATATGATCCAGCAATCCCACTACTGGGCATATACCCAGAGGAAACCATAATTCAAAAAGACACATGCACCCCAATGTTCACTGCAGCACTATTTACAATAGCCAGGTCATGGAAGCAACCTAAATGCCCATCAACAGACTAATGGATAAAGAAGATGTCGTACATATACACAATGGAATATTACTCAGCCATAAAAAGGAACAAAATTGGGTCATTTGTTGAGACGTGGAGGGATCTTGAGACTGTCATACAGAGTGAAGTAAGTCAGAAAGAGAAAAACAAATATCGTATATTAACGCATGTATGTGGAACCTAGAAAAATGGTACAGATGAACCAGTTTGCACGGCAGAAGTTGAGACACAGATGTAGAGAACAAACCTACGGATACCAAGGGGGGAAAACCGCGGTGGGGTGGGGATGGTGGTGAGCTGAATTGGGCAATTGGGATTGACAGGCATGCACTGATGTGTATAAAATTGATGACTAATAAGAACCTGCAGTATAAAACAAACAAACAAACAAAACAACTAATACTAAACTTTCTTTGGGTTATTTGAATGGAAATATGTTAATATAAATGTTTCAGCCATTACATGAAATTTCTAAAAATCTTATATGTTCTGTTGTAATGTTATAAGTCATAATTCTAGTTATTACTTTAAAATGTATGTCTCACAAATTAGTAAAAAAAAAAAAATCCATCTGCCAATGCAGGGGACATGGGTTCAATCCCTGGTCCTAGAAGATCCCACATGCTGCAGAGCAACTAAGCCCACACACCACAACTACTGAGCCTAGTGCTCTAGAGCCCACGAGCCACAACTACTGAGTCCGCATGTCACAACTACTGAAGCCCACGCGCCTAGAGCCCGTGCTTCACAACAAGAGAAGCCACCGCAATGAGAAGCCCATGCACCACAACAAAGCGTAGCCCCTGCTCGCCACAACTAGAGAAAGCCCACGCGCAACAACGAAGACCCAACACAGCCAAAAATTAATATAATAAATAAAATTTAAAAATTTTAAAAAAGGATTAGTGCATGTCACTTCAATAAACCTAGTCATAAAAGGGTTTTTTTTAGTTGATAATTGTACATTTATAAATACATATACCAATTACTTCATTTTCCCTTGCTATTTCCATTTATCTCATACAGAGTTACTCAAGTTTCAAATGGGATCTGTAGCGCTCACTTTCAGTACTTGGGGCTCTATAAACTTCTCATCTTTAATATTTGTGGTTCTAATGGTATAATATTTTCCCTCTCCCTTGGTACTTATAAATTATGAATTAATTAGCTGAGTTGGCTACAGTGTAGTAGAGCAAATGTTTGATCCTTAAAAAGGAAAAAAAAAAAGGCTGTTAGCTCTGTATGGGGGGAAAAATACGTCCTAATCCCATACTCTGCCCAATGCTTAGGAAATCACAGTGATAGGCTCCTTTCATGTGCTTCCACCACGTGAAGCTTCTTTAGCAAGAATTAGAAACAAAACTAAGAAATACACAGGAAATCATTTGAAGATAATAAAGACAAACTAAGAAATACTAGCATTTTTTTTCCATTTTTTCCACGCAGCAAAGGAAGGTGGAATTGCGAGCAAAAATTGACGACG
Source organism: Leucopleurus acutus (assembly GCF_964270905.1). Taxonomy (NCBI): domain Eukaryota; kingdom Metazoa; phylum Chordata; class Mammalia; order Artiodactyla; family Delphinidae; genus Leucopleurus; species Leucopleurus acutus. The sequence goes on from NC_139145.1 coordinate 87,719,877, forward strand.
GTTGTTCTCCGAGATTTTTAGAAATCAGAGATTTTCTAGAGACAGCCTGGACAGCCTGTGCGTGGAAGGGGAACACAGGCCAGAGCGTAAGCCTCTCCCAGCTCCTACTCCAGCTCGCTCGCAGGAGGATTAACGCCGGACCTACGCCTCACCCAGGACCCAGGCCAGGACGCGCCCGAAGGTAGCCGGCTTCCGGCGGAGGGCGGCCCAGTCCCAACCACAGAGAGGAGGGCCCCCACTCCGTCCCGCCCCCTCCTCTGGCTTCCTAGAGCGGCCGCGGAGAGCCGGCGCACGGCTGGGGTCGCCGGATTAGTTTCGCTGCTTCAGCTTAGCTGCCAGCTTCAGGCCTCGAAGAGGCGGGCCCTCTTGTGCTTTGGGGAGAGGACCCCGAGTCCCTACACCGGGGTGCGACCCTCAGGGGGCGCGGCTCCTTTCAAGGAGCGGGATTCCGCCTGCTGGGCAGCCACAGGCTCGGGCGGTTCCGGCGCCCGCCTGTGTTGACCCTAGGTCGTCTTCGCCCCGCCCTCGGCGCTGCCTCCTGCCCCGAGCCTCCTTCCAACCACGGAAACGAGCTTCGTCTGCGGCAGGCCGGCGGCTGAAGACCGAGCCGCGGAGGGCGAGACTGTGGCCCGCCGCTTGGGGTAACCGAGAAGAACCCGGCCAGGGAGGTGCTCGGTGCTGGTCCCAGGCCCGGCGCTGTAATTCTGGTGTCTCTTGACGCCGGGCGGGCTGTTTAACTTTCCTTAGTTTTCTAGATCCTCGTACCGGGTTTGATACTTACCGGGTTTTGTGAGAAATAAATGAGATAATAAATGTGAATACCAGTAAGTGCTGTTTATTTCTTGAGCGCTTCCTGTGGGCCTGGTATTGTTAACCACCAAACACGAAGCTCATTCTCATTCATTGAAGACATGCTTGTAGCGTGCTATGCATCAATCAATAGTGCAAGGCGCTGGAGAAGAACACTCACACTTTGGTGAGGAAAACTGTCAGGGTCCGCGCCCTTCTGAAGCTTATTTGAAGATGAGAGGTTGGTTGGAGTATGGAAGAGGAGACAGATTCTAATTAACCAAAAAACACAATTATAAGTTTGAGAATTTATAACAGGGAGATTCCTATGGGGAGGAGGTGGAGATGGGGAAGAGACCTAAAAGATGTGGAGGAATCAACGAGATTCTACTAGTATTGCAAGCCTAGGGAAGAGTACGTGTGAGGACTCACGCTGGAAGTATTGGCAAAGCACCGATAGAGAGCTTTACTCATATGTTTTCTCCCCTTCCTTATGTCCCTGCCCTCCCCATAGTAAGGCAATGAAGCCGGCAGCTAATTTTGGTCCTAATCTTTTTTACTTATAGTAAGCAACATGCAGTTTCTTCCTATGTCCTGTTTGATCAAAACAGTTATTTTTGAAAAGCTGAAGAAAACACTATCATATCATCTATGGTTTCTCATTGCCTTCTAAATCAAATTTAAACAACTAACTTGCTTGCAAAGTTTTCTATCAAACCAACCATATTCAATTCCAACTTTTGCTCTGCTGCACCCTTCACTGTTTTCTTCAGTTGATGTTGACTTCTTTTGGAGCCTGTATTCTTTATCTCAATTCTCTAATCTAAAAGCACTGCGCATTATGAAGCAGCTGTGTTCTTATTTAGCGCACCGATTCTTGATATCCCAAATATTTCCTTAACTCCAGAAAATGTTTATCCTTTAACCACTGTTTGCTAACACAACAGACTAATACTATTACTTTAAATAGTTGCAGTTATTGAATATAGGCATACTTTTTATTTATAAGAATTCTATCCCAATCCAACATATAAATTGTTGACTATGCATGGATTCCTTTTCTTCCCACTCAGGAGGCTTTCATCTCCTATCCCTCCACTCCAGATGCCAACCAGGCATTTCAGAACCATCCGATAGTAACTGGATGGAGACTGACTTAGCTCACCCCACCATCGACTTTCCTGCCTGACTGGATATTGTGTACATATCTTATTTTTCCATTTCCTTTGCTTATTGCTGCTCACAGCACTGTAATTCTACTTTAGGCACCTTCCATATGTTCATATCCATTGCTTTTTCTTTTTTGTCTTTTTTGTTTATGATTAGGAAATTATCAGTTTTATTTATGAACTAAAAAAGAGATCTAATCATAAGTAGCATAAGCATAGTGCTATAGGATACTGGTAATACTAGCTCGTATAAGCTAGTATACCTAACTGTTCCTCCTGTTTGTTTCCATAATATCCAGTGAATATGTCTATGACTGTATTTACTGATAGAGACTTGAGTCTTTTTTTTCCTTCTTTCTTTCCATTTGTTTTCCCTGTGCTTAGCACAATGCCTGGTATATTATAGGTACTCAGTGAATGTATTTTGAATGGAAAAAAAAAAAGGAATTCATTGTTAAAGTTTTAAGTGAAATAGGTATAAATGGGAGGTTAACTTCTAAAGTCTGAAAATGCCTAGAAATTCCCTTCAGAAGCATCACACATCATCTATCTTCTTACCCTTTAAATAAATATACTCTCCTTCAAACATTAAAGATAGAAGTAAAATGAATTCTTTCTCAACATTTTTCTATTGAGTTGGGGTAAGTATGCATGTACGTGTGAGTATGTGTAGTTGTATTTAAACTGAACAAAAGAAAAGGAGCACGTATGTGAGGTATTAATTCCTCATTTTCCCAATAAGAAAACAGTCTCAGAAGGATAAAAGTGGTCATACTCTTAGTGAAAGATGACCAGTGTTCAAACTCAGTTCTTTTCTGATGCCAAAGCCGTGTTCTTTCTTTGGTAGAAACCAAACTTCGTATTTTTCTTGTTGTTCAAGTAATAAATGATCAATAGAAAAAATTAGAAATTCCAGGTAAGCCAAGTAAGACAAAGCAAAAGGAAATAAAATTCATCCATGATTTCATCATTGAGGGCCAAACCCTGTTGACATTTTTGTGCATTTATATGTAAATATACTACACATACATTACATACACAGAGACAATCACTTTTGTTTTAACGAAAATGGAATCACACTTTAATCTTTTTTTTTTAATATTTATTTATTTGGTTGCACAGGGTCTTAGTTGCGGCAGGCGGGCTCCTTAGTTGCAGCATGCAAACTCTTAGTTGTGACGTGCATGTGGGATCTAGTTCCCTGACCAGGGATCGAACCCAGGCCCCCTGCATTGGGAGTGTGGAGCCTTATCCACTGTGCCACCAGGGAAGTCCCCTTAAATTTAATCTTTTGTAATCCTCCTTTTTGCTTAACAATATGTGATAACTTTTTTCTCTTGATTCACTTATTCCAGGGTTTTTTTCAACCTTCGATTTATTGACACTTGGGGCCAGATAATTCTATGTTGGGGAGGGGGGCAGGGTTTTCCTGTTCATTGTCGGATGTTTAACAGCATCACCTCTACCCACTAGATGCCATTAGTACCACTTCCCGTTTTGTTGCAGCAAGCAAAAATGTCTCCAGACATTGCCAAATATCCCTTGGGGGACAAAATCAATTAATTTACATAATTATATAATATAACATAAAGCATTTTTCTTTTCTTGACACCTGTCTACCAAATGGCTATTAGCAAATCAATAGTAAATGCTTTTCTTTTTGCTTTTCATATTTTATTTTAGGAATAGTTAATATCAAATGAATACTAGAAAATTTTAAAAATTAGATGTTTTAAATTTTTATTAGCTCTGAAGTAATGCCACCATATTCAGGAATTTTCTCTCCTCTTAGAATATGCCTTCTTTATGACTCATGGGTTTGTTATTATTTAAAATTTAAAAGTTGACTTTGAATGAATACAGCCCAAGTTATCTCAAAGCAAAGATATAGTAGCATCGTGAGAACAGCGTTAGAACTTATAGCCTTTGGGAGGAGTGAATCTGCTAGATGAGTGATCTTGATAAAGTTTCCACTCACAGATATAATGTATTTGATAGATATTTTTTATCATTGTAAACTCTTCCGTATTTTTAGTTTTCAAAAGTTTTTTAAAAGAAAAACATTCTTACACTAGAAATTTATAAACATCTCTCAAAGTCTATTTAAAAAATTCAGGGGAAGTTTTTAGAATCTGTTATATTTTACTTTGTAAAAAGTTTCTTATTGTCAAATGAAACACATATATAGAACATTGCATAAAACATAAACATGCAGTTTAATGAATTACTACAATTAGAACATCGTGTAATCACCAATTCAGGTTCAAACAGTAGCTCACTGGTAAAGCTCAAGAAGCACCCCTACTTCCATGCCCATTCCCAACCACGGCTTCTTCTCTCTCCTTAAATGTAGTCCTTTCCTGATATTTATGGAAATATTATGTAGTTATTCCTTATTCTTTTAATTCTTTTACTATATAAGTGTGCCATCTGTTTTCATTAGAATTTAGTTTTGTGTGTTTTTGAAGTTCGTATAAATGGAATCATTCAGTAATCATACAGTGTGTAGTCTTTTGAGCTCAACATTATGTTTGTAAGATTCATCTGTGTCATTGCTTACACTATAATCCATTTATTTACATTGTTGTGTTGTTTTACATTGTATGAATTTATCATTACTCTTGACAAACATTTAATTGTTTCTTGTTTTGGGCCGGTGAGCATTCTTATACATGTCCGCTGGTACACGTATGCCCACATTTATGATGGGTATATACCTAGAAATTGAGTGGCTGCATCATAGAGAACACATTCTTCAACATAATGGCATAACAAGTTGTCTTCCAAAGTGGTTCCATCAATTTATACACCCACCAGAACTGTATGAGAATTCCCATTTCTCTGTATCCTCACAAATACTTGGTTTCTTAGTCTTTTTAATATTTAGCCATTCTGGTGGGTTTGTAGAGGCTTTCTTTTTTTTTTTAACATCTTTCTTGGAATAAAATTGCTTTACAATGTTGTATTAGTTTCTGCTGTATAACAAAGTGAATCAGCTATGTGTATACATATATCCCTATATCCACTCCCTCTTGCGTCTCCCTCCCACCTTCCCTATTCCACCCCTCTAAGTGGTCACAAAGCACCGAGCTGATCTCCCTGTGAGATGCAGCTGCTTCCTACTAGCTATCTATTTTACACTTGGTAGTGTATATATGTCAATGCTACTCTCTCACTACGTCCCAGCTTACCCTTCTCCCTCCCCATGTCCTCAAGTCCATTCTCTATGTCTGCATCTTTATTCCTGTCCTGCCCCTAGGCTGGTCAGAACCATTTGGTTTTTTTTTTTTTAGATTCCATACATATGTGTTAGCATATGGTATTTGTTTTTCTGACTTACTTGACAGCCTCTAGGTGCATTCACCTCACTACAATTAACTCAATTTTTTTCTTTTTATGGCTGAGTAATATTCCATTGTATAAATGTGCCACATCTTCTTTATCCATTCATCTGTTGATGGACACTTAGGTTGCTTCCATGTCCTGGCTATTGTAAATAGTGCTGCAACGAACATTGTGGTACATGACTCTTTTTGAATTATGGTTTTCTCAGGGTATATGCCAGTAGTGGGATTGCTGGGTCATATGGTAGTGCTATTTTTAGTTCTTTAAGAAACCTCCATACTGTTCTCCGTGGTGGTTGTATCAATTTACATTCCTACCAACAGTGCAAGAGGGTTCCCTTTTCTCCACACCCTCTCCAGCATTTATTGTTTGTAGATTTTTTGATGATGGCCATTCCTGCGGGTGTGAGGTGATACCTCATTGCAGTTTTGATTTGCATTTCTCTAATGATTAGTGATGTTGAGCATCCTTTCGTGTGTTTGTTGGCAATCTGTGTATCTTCTTTGGAGAAATGTCTATTTAGGTCTTCTGCCCATTTTTTGGATTAGGTTGTTTGTTTATTTGATATTTAGCTGCATAAGCTGCTTGTATATTTCAGAGATTAATCCTTTGTCTGTTGCTTCATTTGCAAATACTTTCTCCAATTCTGAAGGTTGTTTTTTCGTCTTGATTACGGTTTCCTTCGCTGTGCAAAGGCTTTTAAGTTTCATTAGGTCCCATTTGTTTATTTTTGTTTTTATTTCCATTTCTCTAGGAGGTGGGTCAAAACAGATCTTGCTGTGATTTATGTCATAGAGTGTTCTGCCTATGTTTTCCTCTAAGAGTTTGATAGTGTCTGGCCTTACATTTAGGTCTTTAATCCATTTTGAGCTTATTTTTGTGTATAGTGTTAGGGAGTGTTCTAATTTCATACTTTTACATGTACCTGTCCAGTTTTTCCCAGCACCACTTATTGAAGAGACTGTCTTTTCTCCATTGTATATTTTTGCCTCCTTTATCAAAGATAAGGTGACCATATGTGCGTGGGTTTATCTCTGGGCTTCCTATCCTGTTCCATTGATCTATATTTCTTTTTTTGTGCCAGTACCATACTGTCTCGATTACTTTAGCTTGGTAGTATAGTCTGAAGTCAGGGAGCCTGATTCCTCCAGCTCCATTTTTCTTTCTCAAGATCGCTTTTGCTCTTCAGGGTCTTTTCTGTCTCCATACAAATTGTAAAATTTTTGTTCTAGTTCTATGAAAAATGCCATTGGTAGTGTGATAGGTATTGAATTGAATCTATAGATTGCTTTGGGTAGTATAGTCAGTTTCAAAATGTTTATTCTTCCAATCCAAGAGCATGCTATATCTCTCCATCTGTTTGTATCATCTTTAATTTCTTTCATCAGTGTCTTATAGTTTTCTGCATACAAGTCTTTTGTCTCCTTAGGTAGGTTTATTCCTAGGTATTTTATTCTTTTTATTGCAATGGTAAATGGGAGTGTTTCCTTAATTTCTCTTTCAGATTTTTCATCATTAGTGTATAGGAATGCAAGAGATTTCTGTGCATTAATTTTGTATCCTGCTACTCTACCAAATTCATTGATTAGTTCTACTAGTTTTCTGGTAGCATCTTTAGGATTCTCTATGTATAGTGTCATGTCATCTGCAAACAGTGACAGTTTTACTTCTTTGTGACCCAAGATGTGATTTGTGGAGGTTGGGTGGGGTTGTGTTCCTGTCTTGCTAGTTGTTTGGCATGGGGCATCCAGCACCAGGACTTGCTGGCCGTTGGGTGGAGCTGGGTCTTAGCATTGAGACGGGGATCTCTGGGAGAGCTCTCGCTGATTGATATTACGTGTGGCTGGGTGGTCTCTGGTGGTCCAACAGCCTGAACTCGGCTCTCCCACCTCAGAGGCTCAGGCCTGACACCAGGCTGGAGCACCAAGATCCTGTCAGCCACACGGTTTTTGCTCACACGTCATGTCCTTGTGGTGGGCTGGGGATACTTCTCTGTGGCATCCTTACTCCAGAACTCAAGCCACCATGTGAAACACTGCCTATTGTAGAGGCAGAGACAAAGAGAGAAACATGTGTGGGATGGCAAAGCCACTCTTACAGCTACCTGCAGAGGCTTTAATTTCCTGATCAACAATGAGGTAGAGCACCTTTCCATGTGTTAATGAAAAGATGTGCTCTTTGATAGTGTCTGCTCAAGTTTCTTGCCCATTTTTCTATTGTTTTCCTTCAGTCTTTTCCTTAATATTTTATAGCAAGTATTTTCTCAGTATTAGTTATTTATTTGTTTGTTTCACTCTGTGACTTGCTTCTATACTTTTTAATACTCAACATTTTTCGATATTTTGTATTAGGAATATATCTTGTGTATAGCATTTAATTAGATTTTGTTTTCTTATCCTTCTGAGAGCCATTTTGTTTTCATAGGTAAATTTACTGGTATGATAGATACCCCTTCTTATGTTTTCTAGTTTTTATTTTTTACTATATATGCTCCATATATTCTTATATTTATATTTTATATTTTGTACATGTATTTCTCCCGAATATGTAAAAAAATAAATTGTACTCTAGGTTGTTTTTAGGCTAAAAGTTACCATAACTTTATATAACATACTTTATTCTCTATTTCTTTTTAAAATATATCTAAATCTATATATCCCCACTGTGAGTAGTATCACCCTTTTCCACTCCCTACCCTCTAAACCCTGATTTTAATTAACTGCATTATTTTTCTATATTTTCTGTTTGCTTTTATATAGCGAAATGTGGTTGTACATTTATTACTTGATCTGTCAGCTTTAAAACCTACCTTTATAACCTCGTCTATAACAGAGAAAATCAACAACTTACACACATCCCACTTTTTCACTCCATTCTCCTTTCCTCTTTGTTAATTATATTATTTCTACATTGTCATGATTCATAAACTTTACATTCTATTCTGTAACCGTAATTTTCATGGTTGTTTTCATCTTAGTCTTAAATTAAATGCATTCACTGCTTTCCACCAGCACTGTTGGAAATAATACTAGCTTCCCAGTGTTGTTAAGAGGATCAAATGAAAATATTGAGTCAACATCAACTAAACTTAACTGAGGATTTACTATATTGCATGATTGTGCCAGGTGCATGAAAATACAGAGGGCAACACCATTTCCTCTGCCTTTAGGGAGCTCCCACGGTCTTCTAGAAGACACAAACCATTTCACTACAGTGTGATGAGAGGTATGTCAGAGATAAGTACAATGTGCTCCAGGCTTGGGGATGGGGCAAACAGAGGATTCCTAGAGAGTGGCAACTGAGTTGCATCTTGGAAGATGAATAAGATATGGCCCCCTGATGACTGGGTGAAAAGCATTCCTGGCCTAGACAACAGCAAAGGCAGACACATGAGAGAGAATCCATGGTTAGGGATTTGTAGGAAACCTGAGCGTCTGGACTTGAACACAGGGTGTGGGTAGGGAAAAGAGAAGTGACGGGGGTGGAGAAATAGGCAAGAGGAATCACTATGCAGTCTTAAGTAAAGAAGTGATCAGATTTGCATTTCTGATGGGACATAGGCAGCAGGAAAGGAGTGAACTCGATGAGACCAGACTGGAGGAAGGAGATTAGTTGGAAACTCATCTCTGTCATAACAAGGTGATTCTTTGTGAGATTGACATGGAGATTTTAAATGCTTCATGAGGAGAGACTGAAAATAAGCTAGCACAAAGTTGGTGCAGCCCAGCTTCCACTAGGTTGTTGATGGCCCATGAGAGATTATTTTAAGATTGAATTATCCAGCCTCTGGTAAATGAACTGAAATTGGCCACTGTATTCTGATATGATTATTTTGGGGGACTGGGTCATATCCCTCCATGTAAGGGGTGTACAAGAAATTTAAATTCTTCTTCCAGTCATACTTGAGATCTCAGACTGAATGAAGGAAAACTATCCTGTTTCTGGTCCCAGAATCAGTTTGGAATGGACTTCAAGCATAAAGATTCCTGGGGCATTTCTAGAGTGGAAGGTACCCTGCCAGGTGAGGACTGGCTGGGAATGAGATCCCTGCATGGAAACTTTGCATGGGTCTGGGCCTGGGCAGCTTGTAACTACCTCATTCTACACCCCTTTTTTAAAATTCCCAAACATGCAGTAAAATTTTGTCAAAAGTTACAGTCTGGACTCGGTTACACTGTGGGGGATGCAGGAAGTGCTCCTCCTGTACTTCAGAAAGAGTTGCAAAGGGGTGAGCAGTATACCTCCTCCTTGAGACCGGGGTGCTGGTAACAGTCTGCAGAAAGCCATGCCCAGCTGAGTCCTCAGTGTGATCTTACAGGGAGACATGGCAGCATTCAAACCTTAGCAGGGACCCCTGTGGACCTGCTCAGAAGACTACACGGCAGAACCCTGGGAGCTCTCAGAAGCAGCCGACAGGTAATTTGATGAGAGCTGATTTCTGGGAGTGAATCAGAACGGAGACTATTATAGTTTGTGCACTAAGAAAAAGGTGTCTCCTTATTTATAGCCACAAGACGGTGTGATCTTGGACAATGAGGTCACATAGTAATCCAGGCAAACAAGGATGAGGCCAAACTAATGCAGTGGTATGAGGGCAGGGCGAGTGACAGGAAATACTGAGGACAGAAAATCCGTATGTGGTAACATATTGAAGCCTGGGCTAGAGATAAATATTTGACAGTCATAATTATAGAGATGAAAGTTGAGGCTGTGGGAATAGATAATATTGCCAGGGAGAGTGTTTAGAAAGAATTTCATAAACAGTTGACCATTACTGAAATGTTAACAATTAATTTCATATGCTATCAAAGTGGTCTCGTTACTTTATTTTTTTAAATTATTATTTATTTATTATTTTTGGCTGCGTTGGGTCTTCGTTGCTGCTCACAGGCTTTCTCTAGTTGAGGGGAGCGGGGCTACTCTGCGTTGTGGTGCGCGGGCTTCTCATTGAGGTGGCTTCTCTTGTTGTGGAGCAAGGGCTCTAGGCTCACAGGCTTAGTTGCTCCGCGGCATGTGGGATCTTCCCGGACCAAGGCTGAAACCTGTGTCCCCTGCACTGGCAGGATTCTTAACCACTGCGCCACCAGGGAAGCCCGTCTCATTACTTTATAAGCACATGTCATACATGTGTATTCAGTGTAAATATATATACATATATATCTTTAAAAAGATCTATTTTATCTTTTCAAATATATTGTTGGTATCTTTAGTTTCTTCTAGAGGAGTGTTTCTCAATCCTGGCACTGTTAATATTTTGGTATGGGGCCAGATAATTCTTTATTGTGGGTGACTGGCCTGTGCACTATAGGCTGTTTAGAAGCATCCCTGGCTTCTCTACACACGAAACCCACTAATTGCTAGTAGCACCCACCCTCATCCACAAGTACGACAAATAAAGATGTCTCCAGACACTGTCAAATGTCCCTTGGGGACAAAATCAGGCCTGCTTGTATACAACCCTGAGAAATAGGAGAGTAAAATATTTTAAAATAACAGATTCTTTGATGGGATCATTCGTTCATTCTAGCTGTAATTTTTTTCTAATTGCATCTGTTCTGTACACAAGAACATTCAAAGATCAGAGCTGCATTTCCTATAGAACATATCAAAGACAGTATCAGTAGAATAATTAATTTGCACAAACTGATTTGAAAATTTGGCAGTATTCATGTGGAACCTATGTTGAAGTACAGACTACACAGACTCCATCCATGGCTTCCTATGCTTTCTGGCTCTCTTAGCCAATAAGGGGCCCCAGCGGCAGATCAGAGAGAAGGAAGAGAGTGAGATCAGGGTAATACTGACTACTCTAGCTCCAACAAGGTTGTCTTGGGTTGGCTATGTCCCTCCACTGAGGGTTATTTCTTCTTTCAAAGTGATGCACTGCCTTTTTAAGTCACTCCCTTCATCCCTTTAGGTAAAATGTGATAACAGCTTCTTATGGAATAAAGAATATCAGTACAAGGATTGAACATTAAGGATTGTTTAAGGTTTGTGACCTAGAAGAAGAAAGAAACATTTTTAGTAAGTATGAGATGGTGACGTTTTTTACATGTTATAGAAATGTCAGGAAAAATAAAGACTGTGAAAAGCCTTTAAAAAATAATCATGGAAGTATTGAGTATCAACTATGTGCCTTGGCCTGTGATAGGTGCTTTATATATTTTCTCAATCCTTATGATAATCTTATTAGATTAATTTTATTATCCTGATTTCTCAGATGAGACTTTAAAAAATGCTTTCTCAAAGTCACAGAGCTAGTTAGTAAGTGGTGGAATCAGAATCTTAACCCAAGTCTGCTGATTTCAAAGCTCATTCTACTAACTACCTTGCTGTTCCATCTACATTTTACCATTAAATTAACAATCAAGAAATTATGTCCTTTTAGAATGTAGTTTCAGAGGAGTGATCAGGCTGGATGATCTCAAGAGGTTAAGGAATGAAGTGGCAAGGAAATAAAGATGGTAGTGGCACACCAGCTATTTGATAAGTCTAGTAGTAAAAAGTTGGAGATGAATAGTATTAATTGCTAAAAATCCTATTTTTTTCCTAAAAATTCTGTGTCACACGAAGTCTGATTTTTCTCATTCTGAGATATGCCCACTGGCTCACTGAGGGGTTCCTCTACGTTATTCCAATAGTGATGCCTCAATTCTATAGGGCTTTCCTATCCTCACAGGAAAAAAGAATCTTCATGGGGCAGAGCATCTCATTCATCTCTGCATTCCGACCACAGAGCCTGGTACCCTTTGAACTGAACATTACGATTTGGCCTCTACAATCTGAGTCTTCCTATAGGGCTTGTTTATCCTCATTAACAGTAACACAGCAACTGGCTTCCAGGTCACCTTGTCCCAGCAGCACAGAAAAAGATATTTATGTCTGCTATCCTCCTGGCTTTCCTTCCTAATAGCTCTGCTATCTAATATTTAAGCACAGACAAGTACCATTTAATAAAACACTTGTAAGAAGGTTGAGGGAATAGTCAACTTTAACCTTGGATCCGCAGCTCTCAAAAGAGAGAAATCACTGCAATCACCAGAAACAAAGAATTTCTCTGAGGATAGTAGTCAAAATATAAAATGAAAACTAATGCCCAGATTCTTGATGAATAGGTAATGGAATAGGTAACTAAAAGCCATTTTTCCTCCCCATCATAAGCAAAAATCAAGAACAACCTAGACCAGCCTATCTTTGATTTACAGCGGGTCTCATAAGAAGGTATGGAACTTCCTAAACAAAAGACCACTGTTCAGCTAACTTAACTTTGCTTCTTTCTTCTCATATGTCTTTCTTGTTTTTATTGCATTTTTACTTCCTTCGACTCACATATTTTATGCTATTAAAATGTGTTTCTTAAAAGACTCTTTACCATAAAAGTCACAACAATAAGTTTAATAACAATTATTAAATCATAGAACAAAATAAATGCTATTCAAATGATTAGGAAAAGTAAATGTGGGAAAGAAGGGTTGTGAAGACTATAATATAAGCCTATTAGTGATAATCACATACATCTAACTAGCAAGAAGGGAAGGGGATCAGCAGAACATAAGTTGTACTTATGAAAGACTAACAATAGTATTAATAATGATACTAATTATAGGTAGAGCTCCTATTTGAAAATTGAAATAAATAGGAAGCCAAGGAATATTGCTAAGTATGGAGCAAATATCTACTATTTCTGGTTTAAACTTTAGAAAGTGAATTTAAAAAGTATAAAAAGAGTGCTTTACTACAGTATGGATGAGGAAAAGTGATGCTTTGAACAACAGTTCCAGCTACTAATTTTAGCCTCCTTAATCAATTGGCATGATAAAGTATAGGACCTGAAGAAAGTATCTGATCTAACTGATGTTAGAGAGGTTTTCACAAGATTTAGAAGCACAAGAATTGTAAGGTAAAAGACAGTTCAGGTGAGGTTGGATGTCTATGTTCTTGACAACACAGAAACTGTGAGACACTTTCAAGTTTAGGAGAAAGACTCCAAAGTTTAAAAATCTCTCATATTTCATTGGGCAAGCCAATTAGATTTTTTTCCAAATAAGTGAAAAATTAGATACTTTGTAATCTATTTCCTTACTATAGGCATTTTTTTTTTTCTCTTGAAGGTAGCCTACTAAATTTAGGGGGGAAATATTTCTTCCTAAATAAAGGAGAAGAAACCTTAAAAATTAATTCCATCTAATGCAACATACCATTATTTGATAAAAGTTTGCTTGCAACGTATTGTAAAACAGTACAAAGAGTTTTAAGTTCTAGTTTAATATAAATTTTAATATATTTTTCCTATAAGATTCGTTTGGTTCATCTAAAATGTTACTCTATCGACAGTATAATTTTGAATTATGATAGTAGCATAATAATAAAATTATCTTAACAAAATGAAGATGAAAGTGAATTCACACTGTAAAATTTCATGTGGACTTGAACTGATATGATCCCCAATTGTGATGGAAAAAAGTTAAAATCAGATCTCTATTCCAGGATTGGACTAGAATAATATAACTAAGGTTTTAGAAGATTAGCCACTTTAAAATAAAAATATATCAGATACATAATGTCTCAATGAAAATAAATGACTGTATTACTCCAAGCTTAGTAATACAAAATTAGCCCTATTTATGCTCCCTTTCTAAGACATTGAAATCTTTAGCATCTCATAAATCCTAGCTAATTACATGTCAAGAGAAAAGGTTAATTATAAGTTTAACATGCTTCCCTTTTCGATCTAATGAATCAATATCACACATGGAGAACACGAAGGGAATAGAACAGAAATGCAAATACTTTAGGATTACTACTTTTGTAGGATTTGTATGTAAAGAACTTCCTAAACAATGATGCTGCACCACAATGGAAAACAATGCTTCTCTAGATAAGCTATTGATCCAACAAACATTTATCGAGCATGAACTCTGGTCCAGCCACACGGTGTTGTATAAGGAACGAACATGTATGCAACGTTTCTGCCATCAAAGAACTCACAACTCTGGGGTAGTGATCTCCTGCATTTGGAGCTCTGTCCCAGCAGTTCCTTGAGAAGCCCATGACCCCAGCTGCTGTCAAAGTCATCAGGGGTTTCTTCTTGCCAAAGAGTTTTTTGGTTTAATTTCCAAGAGAGCTATAGACTTCTCTAAATACTACAGAATTTTGTAAATTTAAAGCAACACATAATAACTTAAATATATCCAAAGACCTTTACTATAACAGGTTTACAATTTCATTTTGCAATAAGAAAGAGAATAATTTATATCTTCATTGATAAGTCATTTCAAGATCACTCTGGTGTCAGAATTATCAGTGCTGAAGCACCATGAGCTGGTCTGCTAATTATATTACACTTTATTAAGCTTTGCTACTCTAGAAACATCAGTTTATCTTTCATCATTTTATTTACTTTATTTGAAAGGCCAAAGCATCAGTGTCAACTTAATTCTTCAATGTGCTGTAAATAGTGAATCACTCATTTGATCTACTGAAGTGTAGATTTACCCTTAAATGTAGACTGCCTCATTCCAGGAATCTTTGCTTTTGAATAGGGAGAAGGAGAATATAAGCCTTCAAAGGGAAATCTTTCACCAAGCATTTAACTGGTTTTCATTGTTGATGCAAAGCAGCTAACATTAGCATTAAGGCAGCACATTGTACCGCTACTGAAGCTTAATGGCATCTGAGTAATATCAAGGTCTTTAGCTGTCCACTCACTGCCTTATTCTCTAGAAGGATAATCTGCCATCTAAAATAATCTGGCTGTGCAATATTTTTTATATACTCCATCTCTAATCTTCACAAATGTCTAAATACTCCTTATCATCTTCATTTACTCTTAAAGGTAGGTTAAATTCCCAAATGTTACAGAAAATAAAGTAGCCAGAGCCAGCATTTGAATCCAGATCTGACTTCATATTTCCTCTTTTCACAAAGCACTGCCTCTCCAGCAAATCCATTCTTTAGTTTAAAATGGTAGTTCTACGTTCAAATTAACCACCTGAATATAGAGGACAGCAACCTTTACAAATCCAACACACCTGACTCATCAGTCTCTTTATAAAGCAACATTGTTCAATGAGATATTCACCAAGACTGTGGAAATTTCTCAGCATTTTTGTTGTGTTTTGAACACTTACCTGAAGCAAACGTGTCTAGCCTTATTTAGGAAAGTGGTACACACAGGGCACAGGGCCCATCAACTTGATGAAGTCACATCGTCATTTGCCACAGTCACAAATGAGTCACATCCACATCTCTCCAAGCCAATTTTAAAGCAACAAGAAAAGTGTTGATTGGGAATCCCCTGGCAGTCCAGCAGTTAGGACTCAGCGCTTTCACTGCCGGGCCAGGGTTCAATCCCTGGTTGGGGAACTAAGGTCCTGCAAGCCACGTGGCAGGGCCTAAATAAATAAATAAATAAAATTTTAAAAGGAAAAGTGTTGATTACTGACTATAGAGAATGAGTCTTCCTTGATTTGAGCGTGTCTAGCTTCTAAAGAGAATGTAATGAGGTGCCAGTATTCACAACTGGTTATTACCCTCTTCATTTATGATTATAATCTTAGAACATTATAAAAGCAACATGTTTTGATCAGTTATGATTAAGGGAGTACAGTGGCCCTGTTCACTGCTTGATTTTGGATTTCTGGCCTCCAGAACTGTGAGAGAATAGGTTTCTGTTGTTTTAAGGTACAAAGTTTAAGGTAATTTGTTATGGCAGCCACAGGAAACTAATACAACACTCTAAGAGAATAAAGTAGAACATGGAAAGGTATTTCCACTATAATCTTAACTATACGAAAAGGCTTATGGACAAAACTGAAAAGAAACTTCCTACCATGTTGGCAATGACTGCCCCTAGGTGATGAAATTATAATAACTTGGTTGTTTGCTTCTTTATAATTTCTGCATTTTCCAAAATTTCTAGAACATGTGTTGCTTTTATATTTAAAAAAATAAAATATATCTCTTTGGGTTGTGAAAAGCCATATGCATTGATATGTTAATTGCATAACTCATGATGGGAAAATTAGAAGCAATCTATCTAATATTTGATAATTATTAAATTCTGATTTGTCCTTTTAATGGAATACTAAGCAGCCATATTATGAATAGTATGTAGCAATAAAGGAAAAGTTTTATAACAACAAGAGGACAACATAGCTTACTGATTAAGACTCTGGGCATCAGAACCAGATTGACTACATTTTAAAAAGACCTGCTTTTTAATAGCTAAATACCTTGATAACCTCCTTGTTTCCCAGTTTTCTTACTTGAGGCTTTATAGAATTGACTTAAAGGTTGTTTGAGGATCAAATGGATAATGTTTCATCTATTCTAAGGAGAATATTTTTTTCACATTTATTTTAACATCTCTGATATTGGGCTGTGACTTATAGTTGAAGGTGTCTTATAATCACAGAGTTGCTATTGTTTACACCTGTAAACCTGGCCATCTCTGTTCATGGGATTGTCACATCAACTGAATTATGTACATCGTGGTACCACACAATTTGAATTTAACTGCCATTTTAAGTGCCTTAAAATTACACTATGATTCAGCATGGAAATAAATGTTATTGTGTATGGACAAGGTACAGAAGTAGAGCAGGAGGGCTTATATATGATCCTAGCAAAGAAATATTTGTCCCTGAAAGAAAGATTGCAATTCCACACATTCATGCAAAGCAACCTTGAAGAGGAAGCTGTGTTGCATTTTGTCACTGTGAGATGAGCCTGTCATACACCAGCCAATGCCATTAAAGGCAAGAGAAACTGTGAAATAGCTTGAAAGAGATGAAAGAAATCTCAAAGCAGTGAGAGGTTGGTCTGACCAATTCATGCCTTCTTTAAAACCATCATCAGAGTGGTAGCATCAGTGTGTCAGAAATGTCCTGTTGCCTTCAGAGAGAAGTTGCTTAAATTCCAGAGATACATGGTTCATTTGAGGGAGAAAGCCTATGTGTGGTTTGTATAAGAATTTAGCAGGCAGTTTTTAAAAAAGATTCCTTTCTTAATGATACATAAGGTCATGGTGCATCTTACCATCAATAACATCTTAGTTTCAATGAAATATAATTCAAGGAAACTTCTAACCATTGTGCCTGACAAATGAACAGTACTTCCTAAGTGCTAGTTATATATGATAAGCAAAACAAAAACAAAACAGACAAAACAGACAAAAAAACCAAACTGGACTATAAAGTAGTCTGTGTTCATATCTTTCTGTAAGATTTAGAGAAAACATACACGAAAACACATGATAATACGTCAGGTTGGTGGGTTAATGGGTGTTTTTCCTTTTGCTTGCAAATTGTTATAAAAACTTGCCATTTTCTTATAATTAAAAATGTTTTTAATTGAAAAAAATGTATTTCATAAACATATAAAAAGAAAGTCAACACTTTAAGGGGTATATAAATGAAATGTAAAGCTCTTTCCTATCCCAGACTCCATTTTTGTTTTCCCAGAGGCAATTACTGATTTCATTTTCTTATATAAACTTTCTGAATTTTTTCTACATATAAAGAAGCATATATGTGTACGTATATGTTGTAAAAAAATTAATAAACAGAAACCATAATTAAATAGGGTTGGGAGGCCAGAATGGGGAACTCTCGTGCCCTGTCACGATAACAGAGGCCAGGAAAAAGACTTCTCTTCTTTCCTGGCAGGGACTCAGCCAATGAAAAGCCATGGACTCTGTTTACTACAGCCCTCCCAACTTCCTTTTCCTCTCTATAAAAGACTTCTTTTTCCCTTGCCAGGTGGTGACTTGCATGTAGGTGGTTTCAGACCCCCAACTGCAATTCTTTGCTGATCCAGAATAAACCCATCCTTGCTGGAGAAATATCTGGCAGTCATTTGTTTCACATCAACAATATAAGTTAATATACACACACACTTAATTTTTACACAGATGAAAATATACTTTACACACTATACTTTTATTTTTGTACTCTAATGCTATAACTTGAATATTGTTCTACAGCCCATAGCTATTTTAATTCTTCTTGACATCCATATAGTATTTTTATTTTATTTTATTTTATTTTTGCGGTACGTGGGCCTCTCACCGTTGTGGCCTCTCCCGTTGCGGAGCACAGGCTCCAGACGCACAGGCTCAGCGGCCACGGCTCATGGGCCCAGCCGCTCCGCGGCATGTGGGACCTTCCCGGACCGGGGCACGAACCCGTGTCCCCTGCATCGGCAGGCAGACTCTCAACCACTGTGCCACGAGGGAAGCCCCATATAGTATTTTTATCTGTCAGAATTTAGTGCAGGAAACAGAAATCACTCTAAGTAAGTACTTCAGATAGAAAGGGATTTAAATTAGGTGCTTACAAAATTGTAGTTTGGGTTCAAGAAGCAGAAGACAGTGATGTGTTACCAAATACTGATTTCAAGGGCACACCACTATAATCCAGAGGTTGGCAAATTGCTGATGTTTCTACTGCTAGAGCCCCACAGCTGCCTCAGTTCCCCCTGAAGCTGGTGACTAGACTCTGACTGCTGCATCTGGGCTGCTGCCTCTCGATAATGACAAGGGAGATAACGAGACATTGGAATGTTGAGACTAGCTGCAAATACTAATAAGCTGGCAGCTCATTACGAAGGAGGCCTCCCTCTAACTTCCAGCTTCCAAGGCTCACACACACACACTTCTCATTGGTGGAAGCAAATTCTCATCCAGAAGCCTATCTGTAAGTGAGTTTGAGAAAAATAGTTTTCTCCTTTGGGAAAGAACATAGAGAGGGGTAGAAATGGGTGCTGAATGCAAATTGACCGTAAACCACACAGTATCCACAATATCCATCCACTACAAATTATTTAACCAGTCCCCAGTTGTGTGTGTGTGTGCGGGGGGGGGGGGGGGGGTGGTGGTGGTGGTGATATGTACGACACTTACAACATTCTGCTATTACAAACAACACACCAATCAACGTCAATCTAAATATGAGCATCATTGAGAATACAGTAAATTCTAAGAAGTAAAATTGGAGGTGCTATCTTTGGTTTGTCGACAAAAAAATTAATCCGTCAATCTAAGAAAAAAATGGAAGATTTTATATGAGCCAAATTGAGGACTATCATCTGGGAACAGCCTCTCAGAAAGGTCCAAGCACTGTTCCACTAGGTAAGGTCAAAGCACAGTTACATATAAGTTTTTGAGACAGAAGGCTGTACATTAAATAACATATCATTGACGGTTTACACAATCCAGATCTAAGCATACAAAATGAGTAGTGGGTCATGGATCATTGTGGCCCCTTCCAAGATTAAGCAGGAAGGTTACCTTCTAAGGAGTTATCTTGTTGATGCTAGGATATGTTGCTCTTAATGGCTGAGCAGCTATTTCTGCGAAGGGGGAAGTTTGGTTGACGCATCATGAGGATACACTGTGCACAGTAAAAGGGAGAGAAAAGGTCAAAGGGCAGGGAAATTTTTTATGTTTAAATTTTCCTTGACTTGCCTTAGAAAATAAATTTTTATTTTATCAATTGTGCACATCTCTACATAATAAGATGGGAAAACAACTCATCCCACACTGCCTGAAACACAAGTGGCATTAGTAGCTCAATTACAACACCAAAGATAGGTTAAAAATTTTTACAAACGTTAACCATGTGATATTTTAATCATATAGAATACCCCACATCTCCATTTGCTCTCCTATCTCTGTAATATATAGAAATGTTTTAGAAACACCTCCATTCCTTCATCTTAAAACCTACAGTAGAGCCCTTTATAGGTTTATGCCTCTTACCAAAACCTCCAGCCCCCGTGACTTCATTGTGTTTACCAACCCTGCCCTAAGGACAGCACAAGAGGGGGTGTGGCCAACAACTGGGCCACCAAGGATGGAACCTATGAGTTCACTAGTGCAGCATTCTTACCTACACCACACACAGAGAGAAGTAATAACAATGATTAGCGTTCTTGGAGTGCTTGTCAGAGGCCATTATTCATTCTTCTAATTCTTAGGATGATCCCAAGAGGAGGAGGTACCATTATGGTCTGCATGTACAAGCAAGGTGAAGAACTTGCCCAAGGGCACAGGCCGCCCTTGCCACTCTCCTGGAGGGTGAATTTGTTCTATCTCTCATGACTAAGCGGAAGTCATGACACATGAATCTGGCAGAGGCAAAGGAACTAATATTTGGTGTAGCCTAACAAGATAGAATCCCAATTTCAGGAAAACCCACATGTTCTGCGGCCACAGACTCTACCTCATGCCAGTGGTTCTCATTGTGACGAAGAGCAAGAAAGTGACTGCAAATTAATATAAATCTACTCCTGGAAAAGCAATGCATAGTGCATGTATATATTCTTTTAGTACACCAGCCAGCGATTCATTCATTAAATGTCTGCTGTTCACAGAATACTGGAGGTCTGTGGGGCCCAAGAAAATAATACAAGGTACAGCCTCCCTTATGCTCTCAAGGAACTTACAATCACTTTGGTGAGAATAGAGAAATACACACCAAACATTTGAGCAACATGTAGAGTACAAGACAACGCAGTATCTTTGTAATGTCCTTATGAATTTAAAAAATTTTACACTTTAATTTTAAGATATGTTTTAAATATAATTTGTTCCTGTCATACTCACAATCCTATCAAACTTACAGTTGTAACTTTGTTAGCCTACTACTGTGGGGTTTATGAAAGGGAAAAAAATCTCTAAAAGGGCTCTAACAGTGAATATATTAAGATTTTTAGCACAGCTAGAGTAACTTTAGCACTCCATCATTATACGCTGTATTCAATTTTCAACTCCATGAAAATTACATGTACTTATTATTATAATTTTTTTTGGTGCTGGAAATGTTTTTAAATTTTTATTTATTTATTTATTTTATTGACGTGTAGTTGATTTACAATATAGTGTTAATTTCAGAGGTACAGCAAAGTGATTCCATTATATATATACATATTTTTTCAGATTATTTTCCATCATAGGTTATTACAAGATGTTGAATACAGTTCCCTGTGTTATACAGTAAATCCTTATTGCTTATCTGTTTTATGTATAGTAGTTTGTACCTGTTAATCCTGTACTCCTATTTTATCCCACCAACCTCCCCTTTCCCTTTGGTAACCATAAGTTTGTCCTCTATGTCTCTGAGTCTGTTTCTGTTTTGTACATAGATTCATTTGTATTAATTTTTATTTTATTTTTTTAAATTAATTTTTATTGGAATATGGTTGCTTTACAATGTTGTGTTAGTTTCTGCTGTACAGCAAAGTGAATCAGCTATACATATACATATATCCCTCTTTTTTGGATTTCCTTCCCATTTAAGTCACCACAGAGCACTGAGTAGAGCTCCCTGTGCTTTACAGTAGGTTCTCATTAGTCATCTATTTTATACATAGTATCAGTAGTGTGTATATGTCAATCCCAATCTCCCAATTCACCCCACACCCCCCTTCCCCCTTGGTATCCGTATGTTTGTTCTCTACATCTGTGTCTCTATTTCTGCTTTGCAAATAAGATCATCTGTACCATTTTTCTAGATTCCACATATATGGGTTAATATACTATATTTGTTTTCCTCTTTCTGACTTACTTCACTCTGTATGACAGTCTCTAGGTCCATGTATTAATTTTTAGATTCCACATACAAGTGATATAATATTTGCCTTTCTCTGTCTAACTTACTTCACTTAGTATTATATTCTCTAGGTCCTCCATGTTGCTGCAAATGGCAATATTTTATTCCTTTTTATGGCTGAGTAACATTCCATTGTATATATGTACCACATCTTCTTGATCCATTCCTCTGTTGATGGACATTTAAGTTGTTTCCATGTCTTGGCTTTTGTAAATAGTGCTTCTATAAACATTGGGGTGCATGTATCTTTTCAAATTAGAGTTTTCATCTTTTCCTGATATATGCCCAGGAGTGGGATTGCTGGATCATATGGTAGGTCAATTTTTAGTTTTTTTAAGGGAGCTCCATACTTTTATCCACAGTGGCTGCACCAATTTACATTCCTACCAACAGTGTAGGAGCATTCCCTTTTCTCCACACTCTCTCCAGCATTTATTATTTGGAGACTTTTTGATGATGGCTATTCTGACTGGAGTGAGGTGATACCTCATTGTGGTTTTGATTTACATTTCTCTAATAATTAGCGATGTTGAGAATCTTTTCATGTGCTTGTTGGCTATGTGTGTATGTCTTCCTAGGAGAAATGTGTGTTTAGGTCTTCTGCCAATTTTTTGACTGGGATGTTTGTTTTTTCTATATTGAGTTGTATAATTTTAGATATTAACCCCTTGTCAGTCACACTGTTTACAAATATTTTCTCCCATTCCATAGGTTGTCCTTTTGTTTTGTTTATGGTTTTCTGTGCAAAATCTTCTAAGTTTAATTAATTAATTTGTTTATTTTTGCTTTTCTTTCCTTGGGAGAGTGATCCAAGAAAATATTGCTATGATTTATGTCAGAGAATGCTTTGCCTATGTTATCTTCCAGGAGTTCTATGGTGTCGTGTCTTATATTTAGGACTTTAAACCATTTTGAGTTTATTCTTGTGTATGGTGTGGAGGAGTGTTCTAACTTCATTAATTTACATGCAGCTGTCCAGCTTTCCCAGCACCACTTGCTGAAGAGACTGTCTTTTCTCCATTGTTCCTTTGTCAAAGATTGAATTGACCATAGGTGTGTGGGTTTATTTCTGAACTCTCCATTCCATTCCATTGATCCATATGTCTGTTTTTGTGTCAATACCACTCTGTTTTGATTACTGTAGCTTTATAGCATTGTCTGGAGCCTGGGAGGGTTATGCCTCCAGCTTTGTTCTTTTTCCTCAGGATAGCTTTGGCAATTCTGGGTGTTTTGTGGTTCCATATACATTTTAGGATTATTTGTTCTAGTCTTGTGAAAAATGTCATGGGTATTTTGATAGGAACTGCATTAAATCTCTAGGTTGCTTTGTGTAGTATGGCCATTTTAACAATATTAATTCTTCCAATCCAAGAGCAGAAAATTACATGTACTTTTAATCCTAATTCTAAGTTATACCAAAGGCAATGATTTTGTTGAAATGTATTAGTAAGAAGTTCCCATAGAAACCATTTAAAAAAAAAAAAGGCACTGCCTCCCATGATTAAACTTGAAAAGCGGCAAATAGTCCCACTCTCAGAAGCTAATGCACTTGGGGAGGGGGAGGGTATGGTGGATAAAACCAGTCTTTGCCAACTGGATGTGGCTTTGTGGGGTGAGGGTCAGGGGATAGCCTGAGATGGTTGCCTCATGGTAGTCAGTACTCATGCCACCCTGCTGGAATGTGGAGTCCAGCAGGGTGGTTTGAGTATCCCTCCAATGGCCACAGACTGTTACTATGATGTAATTTTGACTGTAGGTTGGCCCTGTTCGCTCCTGTCCATTTTTGAGTCTAGGTTCCAGCTGCCCTACCAGCTCAATGGGCTACTTACAGTAAGTTCATTTGGTTTGTTTTTAGTCTAAGTTATCTAGAATCAGTAGCTGTTTTTTTGCCAGCAAGAATCCAGAGGAATAGGAGGTTGGGAAACTTTGGGGCTATGGCTTAAGGGTGTTATGTATCAACAATGGTACTGGTGGGCAGTGCTGCTGAAAGAACATGCTAGGGTCTCGGCTGTGCACAAGAGTGGCAATAGTAGGGGCCCCACGCTGCCTCTGGCAGGGCTTTGAGTGCCACCGGCTTTTTCGGGAAGTGTCAGGCTGAAGTAAAGAACACTGCCTGTGTTCTATCAAGCACCGCCAGTTACCAGCTATGTGACCTTTTAAAGTCTAAGTTTCTCATTCACACTTTAAAGTGAGGAGGATAAAGCACCTGTAAGAGCCCTTCCTGCATTAAGATTCTGTAAGTATCTTTGGTCATTCTAGACATCCAAGGTTGTGATTTTTAAAATTTAATTTTTTGTTCAACAAATATCTATAGGTTATATGCTTCTAGCAACAAAACAAGAAGATATTAAACCAAGAAGCCACCACTAACACTTACTGAATATTTACAATATGTATTAGGCACTGTATTGTACTTTATTATTAGGCACTGTATTTCATGTCCAGGCAGGCCTCGGTTTATTTTGCTTCACTTCACTGCACTTTGCAGATATTACATTTTTTACATATTGAAGGTTTCTGGCAACACTGCTTTGAGCAAGTCTATTGGTACCATTTTTCCAACAGCACTTGCTCACTTTGTGTCTCTGTGTCCCATTTTGGTAATTCTCGCAATATTTCAAACTTTTTCATTATTATTATATTTGTTATGGTGACTTGTGATCGGTGATCTTTGATGTTACTATTGTAATTGTTTTGGGGCACCACAAACTACAGCCATATAAAACAGTGAAATTAACTTTAAATGTTGTATGTGTTCTGACTGCTCCACTGACTGGCTATTTCCCTATCTCTCTCCTTCTCCTTGGGCCTCCCTATTCCTTGAGACACAATAAATTGAAATTAGGCCAATTAATAAGCCAACAGTGGCCTCTAAGTGTTCAAGTGAAAGAAAGAGTCCTACGTCTTTCACTTTAAATCAAAAGCTAGAAACGATTAAGCTTAGTTGAGGAAGACATATCAAAAGGTAAGACAGGTCAAAAGCTAGGCCTCTTGCACCAAACAGTTAGCCAAGCTGTGAATGCAAAGGAAAAGTTCTTGAAGGAAATGAGAAGTGCTCCAGTAGACACACAAATGACAAAAAAAAAAAAAAAAAAAAGCAAAACAGCCTTACTGTTGATGTGGAGAAAGTTTTAGCGGTCTGGGTGGAAGATCAAAACAGCCACAACACTCTCTTAAGCCAAAACCTAATCCAGAGCAAGGTCCTAACTCTCTTCATTCTATGAAGGCTAACAGAGGTGAGGAAGCTGCAGAAGAAAGGTTCGAAGCTGGCAGAGGTTGGCTCATGAGGTTTAAGAAAAGAGCCATCTCCATAACATAAACGTGCAAGGTGAAGCAGCAAGTGCTGATGTAGAAGCTGCAACAAGTTATCCAGAAGATTTACCTAAGATAATCAATGAAAGTGTCTACACTAAATTACAGGCTTTCAGTGTAGACAAAACAGCCTTCTATTGGAAGATGCCATCTAGGACTTTCATAGCTAGAGCAGAGAAGTTAATGTCTGGCTTCAAATTTTCAAAGGATAGGCTGACTCTTTTATTAGGGGCTAATGCAGCTGGTGACTTACAGTTGAAGCCAATGCTCATTTAACATTCCAAAAATTCTAGAGTCTTTAAGAATTATACTAAATCTACTCTGCCTGTGCTCTGTAAATGGGGGAACAAAGGCTGGATGGCAGCACATCTGTTGACAACATGGTTTACTGAATATTTTACGCCCACTTTTCTACTGCTCAGAAAAAAATATGCTTTGCAAAATAGTACTGCTCATTGACAATGGCCACCTGGTCCGCCAAGAGCTCTGATGGAGACATACAAGGAGATTAATGCTATTTTCTTGCCTGCTAACACAACATCCATTCTGCAGCCCATGGATCAAGGAGTAATTCTGAATTTCAATTCTTATTATTTAAGAAATACATTTTGTAAGGCTACAGTTGCTATAGTGATTCTTCTTATGGATCTAGGCAAATTAAACGGAAAGCCTCCTGGAAAGAATTCACCATTCTAGATGCCATGAAAAACATTTGTGATTCATGGGAAGAGGTCAAAGTATCAACATTAACAGGAGTTTGGAAGAAGTCGATTCCAACCCTCATGAATGACCTTGAGGGGTTCAAGATTTCAGTGGAAGGAGTAACTGCAAATGTAATAGAAATAGCATGAGAACTAGAATTAAAAGTGGAACTTGAAAAGATGACTGGATTGCTGCAATCTGATGATAAAACTTTAATGAATGAGGGTTGCTTCTTATGGATGAGCAAAGGAAGGAGTTTTTTATGACAGAATCTACTCCTGCTGAAGATGCTGTGAAAGGAGTTGAAATGACAACAAAGGATTGTATTACATAAACTTAGTTGATAAAGCAGCAGCAGGGTTTGAAAGGATTGACTCAAGTTTTGAAAGTTCTACTGTAGGTAAGATGCTATCAAACAGCATTGCATACTACACAGAAATTGTTTGTGCAAAGGAAGACTGCATAGATGCAGCAAGCTTCATCGTTGTCCTGTCTTAAGGAATTGCCGCAGTCACTCCAGCTTTCAACAATCACCACGCTGATCAGTTAGCAGCCATCAACATCAAGGCGAGACCTTCTACCAGCAAAAAGATTACAACTCACTGAAGGCTCAGATGATGTTTAGCATTTTTTAGCCATAAATTATTTTTTAAGTAAGGTAGGTACATTACGTTTTAGGCATAATGCTATTGTACACTTAATATACAGTATAGTGTAAACATAACTTTTATATGCTGGGAAACCCCCAAATTTTTGTGACCTACTTGATTGCAATATCCACTTTTTTGCAAATGTCTCTGAGATATGCCTGTATTAGGCACTATATGTATTACACTATGTTGAATGTATTATTTAATTCCATAGACACAACACTCAACACCTTAAAATAGGTGCTGTTATTATCCCCACTCCATAGATACAGAAGACTGAAGCTCAGAGAAGTTAAGTAACTTGCTCAAATTACCCAGCTAATTAGAGGGGAAGTCAGGATTTAAATCTGGGCCTGCTTGGTGGACAAGCACGTAATTTTAACCTCCTAATTAGATGTAAAACAGAAAAAAATTAGTGCTACCAAGTTATGGAATTGCTACTGCTTTAAATCTATCTTAGTTTGGATTCCCCTCACAGCAAATTTGAGACAAGGCTTTGGATGCATGCGAGGTCATCTGAGAGGTGATCTCGGGAGGCACAATGTGAGGAGGTAAGGCAGAGAAAGGAGGACAGCTGATAAAGCGTGCATTAACAGATACACTACTGTGTGGGCTCAGTCCCCCGGGAACTATGAGATACCGTGTAGAACATGGCTCAAAACGGACCGACCAAGGGGCAAGGAAGTTGGTCTATTTATCTGCCAGTTTTCATCCCTCATTGATCGATTGTAGTTCCTTAAGAGGTGAATTCCCTGGCATTTCTGGCCTGTAGCATACATGTGCTGAGCAGGAGATGCAGGTGCTTAAGGAAGGATATCCTTGGTATATGTGGAAACCACCACTGAAACACACACGGGTTGGAGCCATGAGATATGAGTGGAACGTTGACAGCATCTGCTACAGGACATGAATTAATTCAAAACAATTAATCACCAGAAATTTTACTAATTGTATGAGAACAGTCTACTTCATAAATAAGTGAATTTCTGCTTCAGTCAAATTGTATCATAAAATAAATTAGCTTTCAGCTTTTAATTCCCAATTTAAGGAAGGCTTATAATATAAAAAGAGAAACTAAAATGATATTCATTCCTAAGACCATACTACAATTGATTATAGATTTACATATTTAAAAACATTGGCAGCATTAACTGGGCCAAGCCAGCATTGCTTTGGAGTATCACTAACCACTGTCAAATAAATGCTGCTTTTACATGTAATATGTATGTACATGTGATCGAATTGCCCCTGCAGATCTGAAAGCCTACAGCTGTTCTGGAGGAAACTGTCCTGTCTCTTTGAAGTGCCTTCCTAATGACTTTACAAAATGAATTGTGTGTACACCCTTGTAAACTAATTTTTGTTACATCAGACCATTCTAAACTTACCCTACAAAATTGGTAAAAATCTGTTCAGCTACTTTTTTCATGCTGTAGCAATAAGCAAGCAAAGACTCCATTTTATTTGAGACCCCGTTTTCTTTATATAGTTAACAAACTGGATTTCAGAACTGAAATAAGCTAAGGTAGTAAACCGTCGAATCCCAATTTCCCCAAGGGACAGAGCTCAGGACTGTTTTAAAATTGTTTATTTCCCTATCGTATGACTATAGTTTTTAATTGATTCTAAATCATGAGTGCTAATAAATGTTTTTCCTATGCTTCTTGTAGTAGAGGAAGAGGAGACCCAAACCCCTCTCTTTTAAAATTTTGAATGCTCTGTGTTGCCTTTGTAATTGGTGAGTTTGCAGGAAGTTTAAAGTCTGACAGTTTAAAAATAAAGCATTTGTTATGGAGAAATGAGAAATTAATTACAGAATTTTTAGAGCTACTTTTTAAATGTGGAGTCAGTTAAGATCTTGAAGAAAAATGGAAAGGGGAAGAGAGATCCCAGTTCAGTGTAACAGTTAACTTGAGGGTGTACTCCTGGAAATACTCAATTATTATCAAATCCTAAGTTAAAAAACCCTTTAGCTTTTTAGTCTTGAGTTTATTTCCTATAAATGCCTCAGCCACTGAGTTTATTTAGTGGAGACTGCAGTTATTGCCTCATAAAAAGAAAGCACCCACAACCCATCTGCTTAAGGAGAGCGAGAGATTGATATAAATCCAGAGGTGGGTCTAAGAAGACTAAAAGTCCCCAGAGTTTGAAAAGTTGAAAACTGTACTTGTTGATGGGAAATATATATTCATTCTAAAGATTTTTTTTTTTTGGTCTTCTAATAAAAAGTGGGCAAAAAATCTAAATGTGGCTTAGGGTGTAATTTTTATTTAATATGTGGTTGTTACCATGGATATTTTCTTTAAATCTAGAAAAGTGCCTCATAGGATAATTAGACTGAATAACAACTTAAAAATGAATAATAGAAGACTGTATCCTTTTTCCATCATAATCAAAGTCTTGTTTCTAATTTAACATTCAGTATTTGAACCCATCTATGTGGCCAACCTTGGGAATTTGGAGAATTTTTTTACTACAAGTTCATTAGGCAAAAACTTAATCTAAAACTGTCAGACCTTGTCCTCTGTGAATACGAAGTTACTCTTGTAAAATTCTCTGCCTGTTTGCTTTGTCTGAAATTATTTCTTAGGTCTCAATTATAACCTATTTTGATAATCTCTTTGTGTTAGGACACCAGGAATGTAGAACATATTTTACCTGTCCTTTGCAACTGGTATCACCAGTCTCACCATTAGAATTACTATTGTACAAAGGATTATTTTGTATTTGATATCTGCTCACAGATATAGATAAACATTTGAGGTAAAAAAAGAAAAACTTTACTTGAAATAATCAAATATAACCATTTCTAAAACGTGATATAAAAATTTTAAATCCTACTTAGGGGGTGCTAAAAACAGCCAGTCTCAGAGTCTCTTACTTATTTACAAAGATGAACCAAAAAAACCTGACTACCAGGGACTGAGTAGGAATACAGGACTTCATTTCTTGTCATGCTATGTCTATATTAGTGAAAAAATAACCTCAGCATATAGACTCCTGGATATTACATTTTCATAAACACAAGCACAAATAAGGTCACACAGTGTCCATCATGAGTGCTTATTTATAGATAACAAAATTATCGTATTCCTGCCTTCTATTATCTTTCTTCATTTTTAATTTTAAGTACAAAGATTTCTGTTGCTGTGTTTTAATCCATACATTCTCTTTGAATTAACCTTCTTCCTCTATCTTTGGCAGCATCTCTCTCTCTTCCAAGGATTTCTAAATGTTTATTAAATTCTTCACATTCCACTCTTTCATTAAGACAGTAGTTGCCAGGAAGAACTGCTTGCTTTCCTGTAACCCAAATGGGATTACACAATGCCACTCTCTGGAGGTGTTAATAGTTTGAAGATACTTAGTTCTTAAATTAAATAAGACAACAAATTTATAAATATTTCTGAATGTTCAGTTATCCTCTTGAAGATTAAGACACATCAGCTCTGTGAACCTCAGCTTCCTCATCTCTAAAGTGAAGGGGTTAGAACACACAATCTCTAGGGTTTCTTTTAACTCTAATATTCTGGATCTTAGGCTGGGGGATCAGAATGCCTCAGTCTGAATCCTGATTATTTCTCTACCACTTTAGGAAAATTACTTAACCTATCAGTTAATGAGGATAATAATACCTGCCTAATAGGTATTACTATAAAAACTAAATAAGTTGGGCTTCCCTGGTGGCACAGTGGTTGCGAGTCCGCCTGCCGACGCAGGGGACACAGGTTCGTGCCCTGGTCCGGGAAGATCCCACATGCCGCGGAGCGGCTGGGCCCGTGAGCCATGGCCACTGAGCCTGCGCGTCCGGAGCCTGTGCTCCGCAACGGGAGAGGCCACAACAGTGAGAGGCCCACCTACCACAGAAATAAATAAATAAATAAATAAGTTAATGCATGTAAAGCACATTGGACAGTGCCTGGCACATAAGTATCCTTTAATAATTATTCAAGTTATTTTATAATATTCTTATTTTATAAGTACATATTCATTTAACTTTTCATTTATTTATTTAACAAATATTTATTCAACACCCTACTACTTTGTATAGGTATTGGGGATAAAAAAGTCACGTAAGACATTATTACTAGCTTCAAGGATCCTAGGGTCTCATGGAGAAGAAAATAATGTAAACTTATAATTACAGTTCAATGCAGTAAGAGCCTTAATAGAAACAAGCTTGGGCATGTGGGGGGTGGTTTGAGGGAAGGCTTTGGGGATGGATGAGATCACGTCTAAGTTAAATCCTCAAACTTGAACTACAGTTAACCAGAGTTAGCAAGGGCACAGGGCAGCAGCTGGTGTAGGGACTGAGGGATGAAAGGAGTGAGGAGGTCCACATAGAGGATAGAATATCTTGGGCAAAGACTCAGCATAGAGTATATAGTGTGGTAGTTGGTTCTGCATGTCTGGAGAGGAGGACGCATGTGGCAAGTGGCAGACAAGCTAGTGAGGTAGACAAGCTGGTAGCTAGGGGCCAGCATTTCAGAGAGGAGTAGACGAAGAGAAATCTGGGGAGGAGACTGAGAAGGAGAAGCCCGAGCTGGAGAAGGAGAATCAAGGACAGCATGCTCAACTGCCTAAGATGGAGCAGAAAGATTGTTACTTTGTTCCTCTTTTTTCTGCCTTCCTTTGGATTAAGCGTATTTTTTATGTTTCTGTTTTAGCTCCACTATTGATTTATTAGCTATACTCCTTTGTTTTGCTGGTTTTCCGGTGGTTATTCTAAGGCAGGGTTGACAAATCTTACCCTAAAGGTCCAGAGAGTAAATCTTTAGACTTTGTGGGCCATACAGATATGAAAATAAATGGGCTTGGCTGTATTCCAATAAAACTTTATTTATAAGACAGATGGCAGGTCAGATTTGGCTCACAGGCCAACACCTGCTCTACGGTTTACAATATACATCTTTAACTTATCACAACATACCTTTAAATAATATTATACCACTTGAAAGTATCTTTTAAGAACTATGCCACAGTTCACTTCCATTTCTCTCCTCTCTTACTTTGTGCTATTGTGGTCATATTGTCATAAATGTTACCTGTACATTTTATAACCGCCATAGTACACTGTTATTGTTTTTGCTTAATGTCAATTATCTTTTTTTAAGGATTTTTTAAATGAGAAAAATTATTATTTTTTATTTCTGCACATATTTACTATTCCTACTGCTCTTCATTTCTCTACCTAGGTTCAAATTTCCATCCAATATCATTTTCTTCTGCCTCAGCCGGGATGGGGATAGTTGGAAGTGTTAGAGGCTGATCAGACATTTGTCTCTTTCCTCACGTGTCTCCTTCATTTGGCTTCCTCACAGCAGGGCAGTCTCAGGATAGTCTGAGTTTTTACATGAAGGCTGGCATCCCCAAGAGGGAGTCATTTCAGAGACCCAGGAAGAAGCTTCTAGATATTTTATTTCCTAGGCTTGGAAGTTATGCAGTTCCATTTCCATCGCAATCCATTGGTCAAAAAGTGAGTTACAGAGTCAGCTCAGATGAGGGCTGTGCTGGCCTTGAGTTTATCAGGTGTATGGTTTGTAGGGTACGGGTTGAGGGTAAGGGGAGTGGTATATCCTTAAAGACAAAGTACCATAGCTCAGGGACAATAAGGATTATTGTCTTCAGGACTGTCGAGGAAGACAATTCGCTGAAGAGGTGGGACTTAAATAAGGCTTTGATGGATGCGTAAGTTCTCCCTAAGGAAAGAAAAGTGCTCATGGTGAAATGAGCATATCCTCTCAAGAGGATCTGGATTTGAATCCTGCCTCTTCCATTTACTAATCGTCTATCTTCAGGTTCAAAGCCTTACTGGTTAGTTTAGAGGTGGGGTTGGGAATAGTGAAAATATAACCAAAAAGACTGGATTCTAGCAGGGGCACATTAAAAAAAAAAGCGGGGGGAACTATTATTATTACTCATGAAAGGATGGTATTCCAAGCTGTGTAAAAATGAGAGCCAAAACATATACTGAAGGCATAGCAAGTGAACTCCAACACTGTCAGTGTGTTCAGAACAAGTCTGTTCCTTTATATATACTGTGCATTTTTTTCCCCTGGTTGCTTTTAAGATTCGTTCCTCAATATGCAATGTTGTTGTTGTTTTTTGACTGCTCTCTTCTTTTCTTTCACGGCTTTCAAGATTTTTCTCTCTATCTTTTCTTTGGCAGTTTCGCTATGATGTGCTTTGGCTTTCATATTAGTTTCCTATTGCTGTGGTCACCAATGATGATAAACTTAGTAGCTTATAATAACACAAACGTATTATCTTACAGTTCTAGATGTCAGAAGTTCAAAAATGGGTCCTATGGAGCTAAAATCGAAGTGGTGACAGGGCGGTCTTCCTCTAGGGGCTCTAAGTGAGAATCCATTCCTTGCCTTTTTCAGCTGCTAGAGACAGCTTGCGTTCCTTGGCTCCTGGCCTGTTCCTTGTATCACCTTAACCTCTGCCTCCACTGTCACATCTCCTTCTCTGACTCTCTCTTGCATCAATCTCATAAGATCCATCGTTATCATATTGAGTCCTCCAAGATAATTCAGGATAATCTTCCATCTCAAGAACCTTATCTTGCAAAGTGATGTAAGGTAACATATTCACAAGTTGTGGAGATTAGAACATGGATATCGTTGGTGGACCATGATTCTGCCAACCAAAGTGTTGTTGTTTATTTCATGTTGAACATCTTCCATCTATGGGTTTATAATTTTCACTAAACCTGGCAAAATACATTTTTTTAAAAATTTTTGAATTTTATTAAATTTATTTTTTTATATACCAGGTTCTTATTAGTCATTAATTTTATACACATCAGTGTATACCTGTCAATCCCAATCTCCCAATTCATCACACCATCACCCCACCCCTCCACCGCTTTCCCCCCTTGGTGTCCATATGTTTCTTCTCTACATCTGTGTCTCAATTTCTGCCTGCAAACCGGTTCATCTGTACTGTTTTTCTAAGTTCCACATAAATGCATTAATATGCGATATTTGTTTTCCTCTTTCTGACTTACTTCACTCTGTATGACAGTCTCTAGATCCATCCACGTCTCAACAAATGATCCAATTTCATTCATTTTTATGGCTGAGTAATATTCCATTGTATATATGTACCACATCTTCTTTATCCATTTGTCTGTCGATGGGCATTTAGGTTGCTTCCATAACCTGGCTATTGTAAATAGTGCTGCAATGAACATTGGGGTGCATGTGTTTTTTTGAATTATGGTTTTCACTGGGTATATGCCCAGTAGTGGGACTGCTGGATCAAATGGTAATTCTATTTTTACTTTTTTAAGGAACCTCCATACTGTTCTCTACAGTGGCTGTATCCATTTACATTCCCACCAACAGCACAAGAGGGTTCCCTTTTCTCTACACCCTCTCCAGCATTTGTTGTTTGTAGATTTTCTGATGATGCCCATTCTAACTGGTGTGAGGTGATACCTCATTGTAGTTTTGATTTGCATTTCTCTAATAATTAGTGATGTTGAGCAGCTTTTCATGTGCTTCTTGGCCATCTGTATGTTTTCTTTGGAGAAATGTTTATTTAGGCCTTCTGCCCATTTTTGGATTAGGTTGTTTGTTTTCTTAATATTGAGCTGCAAGAGCTGTTTATGTATTTTGGAGATTAATCCTTTGTCCATTGATTCATTTGCAAATATTTTCTCCCATTCTGAGAGTTGTCTTTTGGTCTTATTTATGGTTTCCTTTGCTGTGCAAAAGCTTTGAAGTTTCATTAGGTCCCATTTGTTTTTGTTTTTATTTCCATTTCTCTAGGAGGTGGATCAAAAAAGATCTTGCTGTGATTTATGTCAAAGAGTGTTCTTCCAATATTTTCCTCTAAGAGTTTTATAGTGTCTGGTCTTACATTTAGGTCTCTGATCCATTTTGAGTTTATTTTTGTGTATGGTGTTAGGGAGCATTCTAATTTCATTCTTTTACATGTAGCTGCCCAGTTTTCCCAGCACCACTTATTGAAGAGACTATCTTTTCTCCATTGTATATCCTTGCCTCCTTTGTTCTAGATTAGTTGGCCATAGGTGCATGGGTTTATCTCTGGGCTTTCTATCTTGTTCCATTAATCTATGTTTCTGTTTTTGTGCCAGTACCATATACCCTTGATTACTGTAGCTTTGTAGTATAGTCTGAAGTCAGGGAGTCTGATACCTCCAGCTCCGTTTTTCTCCCTCAAGACTGCTTTGGCTATCGGGGTCTTCTGTGTCTCCAAATTTTAAGATTTTTTGTTCTAGTTCCATAAAAAATGTCATTGGTAATTTGATAGGGATTGCACTGAATCTGTAGATTGCTTTGGGTAATACAGACATTTTCACAATATTGATTCTTCCAATCCAAGAACATGGTACATCTCTCCATCTGTTGGTATCATCTTTAATTCCTTTCATAAGTATCTTATAGTTTTCTGCATACAGGTCATTTGTCTCCCTAGGTATGTTTATTCCTAGGTATTTTATTCTTTTTGTTGCAATGGTAAATGGGAGTGTTTCCTTAATTTCTCTTTCGATTTTTCATCATTAGTGTATAGGAATGCAAGAGATTTCTGTGCATTAATTTTGAATCCTGCAACTTTGCCACATTCATTGTTTAGCTCTAGTAGTTCTCTGGTGGCACCTTTAGGATTCTCTTTTTGTAGTATCATGTCATCTGCAAACAGTGAGAGTATTACTTCTTCTTTTCCCATTTGTATTCCTTTTATTTCTTTTTCTTCTCTGACTGCTGTGGCTAGGACTTACAAAACTATGTGGAATAATAGTGCTGAGCGTGGACATCCTTGTCTTGTTCCTGATCTTAGAGGAAATGCTTTCAGTTTTTCAGCATTGAGAATGTTTGCTGTGGTTTTGTTGTATATGGCCTTTATTATGTTGAGGTAAGTTCCCTCTATGCCCACTTTCTGGAGAGTTTTTATCATAAATGGGTGCTGAATTTTGTCAAAAGCCTTTTCTGCATCTATTGAGATGATCACATGGTTTTTACTCTTCAATTTGTTAATATGGTGTATCACATTAATTGATTTGTGTATATTGAAGAATCCTTGCATCCCTGTGATAAATCCCACTTGATCATGGTGTATGATCCTTTTAATGTGTTGTTGGATTCTGTTTGCTAGTACTTTGCTGAGGATTTTTGCATCTACATTCATCAGTGACATTGGTCTGTAATTTTCTTTTTTTGTAGTATCTTTGTCTGGGTTGGTATCAGGATGATGGTGGCCTCATAGAATGAGTTTGGGAGTGTTCCTTGCTCTGTAATGTTTTGGAAGAGTTTGAGAAAGATGGGTGTTAGCTCTTCTCTAAATGTTTGATAGAATTCACCTGTGAAGCCATCTGCCCCTGGACTTTTGTTTGTTAGAAGATTTTTAATCACAGTTTCAATTTCATTACTTGTGATTGGTCTGTTCATATTTTCTATTTCCTCCTGGTTCACCCTTGGAAGATTATACCTTTCTAAGAATTTGTCCACTTCTTCCAGGTTGTCCATTTTATTGGCATAGAGTTGCCTATAGCAGTTTCTTACGATGCTTTGTATTTCTGCGGTGTCTGTTGTAAATTCTCCTTTTTCATTTCTCACTTTATTGATTTGACTCCTCTCCCTCTTTTTCTTGATGAGTCTGGCTAATGGTTTATCAATTTTGTTTATCTTCTCAAAGAACCAGCTTTTAGTTTTATTGATCTTTGCTATTGTTTTGTTTCTATTTCATTTATTTCTGCTCTGATCTTTAAGTTTCTTTCCTTCTGTTAACTTTGGGTTTTGTTTATTCTTCTTACTCTAGTTCCTTTAGGTGTAAGGTTAGATTATTTATTTGAGATTTTTCTTGTTTCTTGAGGTAGGCTTGTATAGCTGCAAACTTCCCTCTTAGAACTGCTTTTGCTGCATCCCATAGGTTTTGGATCATCGTGTTTCCCTTGTCATTTGTCTCTAGGTATTTTTTGATTTCCTCTTTGATTTCTTCAGTGATCTCTTGGATATTTCATAACGTATTGCTTAGCCTGCATGTGTCTGTGTTTTTTACATTTTTTTCCCTGTAATTCATTTCTAATCTCATAGCATTGTGGTCAGAAAAGATGCTTGATATGATTTCAATTTTCTTAAATTTACTGAGGCTTGATTTCTGACCCAAGATGTGATCTATCCTGGAGAATGTTCTGTGCACACTTGAGAAGAAAGTGTAACCTACCACTTTTGGATGGAATGTCTTACAAATATCAATTAAATCTATCTGGTCTATTGTGTCGTTTAAAGCTTCTGTTTCCTTATTTTCATTTTGGATGATCTGTCTGTTGGTGTAAGTAAGGTGTTAAAGTCCCCCACTATTATTTTGTTACTGTCGATTTCCTCTTTTATAGCTGTTAGCAGTTGCCTTAAGTATTGAGGTGCTCCTATGTTGGGTGCATATATATTTATAATTGTTCTATCTTCTTCTTGGATTGATCCCTTGATCATTATGTAGTGTCCTTCCTTGTCTCTTGTAGCATTCTTTAAAGTCTATTTTATCTGATATGAATATTGTTACTCCAGCTTTCTTTTGATTTCCATTTGCATGGAATATCTTTTTCCATCTCCTCACTTTCAGTCTGTATGTGTCTCTAGGTCTGAAGTGGGTCTCCTGTAGACAGCATATATATGGGTCTTGTTTTTGTATCCATTCAGCAAGCCAGTGTCTTTTGGTTGGAGCATTTAATCCATTCACGTTTAAGGTAATTATTGATATTTATATTCTTATTACCATTTTCTTAATTGTTTTGGGTTTGTTATGTAGGTCCTTTTCTTCTCTTCTGTTTCCCACATAGAGAAGTTCCTTTAGTAGTTGTAGAGCTGGTTTGGTGGTGCTGAATTCTCTTAGCTTTTGCGTGTCTGTAAAGTTTTTGATTTCCCCATCTAATCTGAATGAGATCCTTGCCGGGTAGAGTAATCTTGGTTGTAGCTTCTTCCCTTTCATCACTTTAAGTATATCATGCCACTCCCTTCTGGCTTGTAGAGTTTCTGCTGAGAAATCAGCTGGTAACCTTTTGAGGGTTCCCTTGTATGTTGTCAATTTTCCCTTGCTGCTTTCAATAATTTTTCTTTGTCTTTAATTTTTGCCAAATTGATTACTATGCGTCTCAGCATGTTTCTCCCTGGGTTTATCCTGTATGGCATTCTCTGAGCTTCCTAGACTTGGGTGGCTATTTCCTTTCCCATGTTAGGGAAGTTTTTGACTATAAACTCTTCAAATATTTTCTCTGGTCCTTTCTCTCTCTCTTCTCCTTCTGGGACCCCTATAATGCGAATGTTGTTGCATTTAATGTGGTCCCAGAGGTCTCTTAGGCTGTCTTCATTTCTTTTCATTCTTTTTTCTTTATTCTGGTCTGCAGCATTGAATTCCACCATTCTATCTTCCAGGTCATTTATCCATTCTTCTGCCTCAGTTATTCTGCTATTGATTCCTTGTGTAGTTTTCATTTCAGTTACTGTATTGTTCATCTCTGTTTGTTTGTTCTTTAATTCTTCTAGGTCTTTGTTAAACATTTCTTGCATCTTCTTGCTCTTTGCCTCCATTCTTTTTCCGAGGTCCTGGATCATCTTCACTATCATTATTCTGAATTCTTTTTCCGGAAGGTTGCCTATCTCCACTTCATTTAGTTGTTTTTCTGGGGTTTTATCTTGTTCCTTCATCTGGTACATAGTCCTCTGCCTTTTCATCTTGCCTATCTTTCTGTGAATGTGGTTTTTGTTCCACAGGCTGGAGGATTGTAGTTCTTCTTGCTTCTGCTGGAAAATACTTCTTCACAAAAAATTTTTTTTCCATTTTGCAGCCCATCTTTTCTTTTGTGACTCCAATAAATGTGTATGAGACTGCTCAATGCTGTTCTTCAGGGCACTGATGCTCTATTCATTTTTTTTCAGTCTCTTTTCTTCTTTGAGGATAGTTTCTGTTGCTGCATTTTTAAGTCCAATATTTTTTTTTTCTTAGTGTTAATCTGCTGTTAATTCCATTGTCGACTGAAAAAAAAAAGCACAATGCAAGAGTTGTGTGTAAGTTTTATTTGGGGCAAAATGAGGATTATAGCCTGAAAGACAGCCTCTCTGATAGCTTTGTGGAATTGCTCTGAAGAAGTAGTGGGGAGGTCAGTATATATATGATTTTAGCGAAGAGGAGCTATGTGCAATTACGCTCATATTTTGGCAGAAGTTTGCTTCTTGTTACAAGGAGCAGATGTGTCTCCATTAATGATTTTAGTGCTTTTCTAGATATGAGAAGATGCAAGAAATTGGGCTCATAAAGTCTTCTCCAGAAAACATCTAACTATCTGAAGGCCTATTCTGCCAGTTTTTCCCAGAGCACAGGGTGCCTCATTCCTGATCTCTGCCCTGAACTCCTTTCTGAAGGTCAGTGACTTCAGTGGATAGTGACCTAATCCTTGTAAAGGCAGATGGCGAGTGACAATTTTTCGTCTACACAGCGCAATGTATTTTTCATTTCAGGTATTGTTTTCAGATTTCATCTCAGATACTGTATTTTCATCTAGAAATTCCACTTAGGTCTTTCTTATATTTTCAATTTCTCTTATCATATTCATGTATTCATGGAATACATCTACAATAGCTGTTTTAATATTTAGTCTGTTGATTCTAACATATGTGGGATTGATTTTCTCTTAGCTAAGGATCATATTGTCCTGCTTTTTGTATGTCTGGTGATTTTTGGTTGGATACCAGACATTGTGAATTTTATGTTGTTACGTGGTTTTGTTTTTGTTTTTCTTTTTCATAACCATTGATGAGCTCTGTTTAGGGACATAGTTGAGTCACTTGGAATGAGTTTTAATCATTTTGAGGCTTGCTTTTAAGCTTTGGTTTGGACCAGAATGGCCTTTGGTCTAGAGCTAATTTGGTCCCACCACCAAGGCAATAGCCCTTGAGGGGTCTACTCAATGCCTTATGTATTAGGACATCTTTTCATCTGGGCTAATAGGAACATGACTTACTCCTAGCTATGCATTAATTCCAGTGATGTTTATGCTTATTCTTTTCTATTGGTTCATTCCGTGGCCTCGGGTAGTTTCCTCACATGCACGCTTACTCAGATCATTACTCAAATGAAGATATGAGGAAGGCCATTTGCAGATCTATGGAGCTCTCTCTCTCCTTCTCTCCATCACCATGCCCCACAAATTCTAGCTCCCTTGGCCTCCTTGAACTTTCAACTCATGAAAGTGCTGGGCTGTGTTTGGGTTTGCTTACATGTTCTGCAGCCCCTCCAGGCAGTAAACTGGGTAGTCATAAGCATCCACTCTTGTAGATTATGAGTCCTGTAGTACTCATTGTTTAATGTTTGAAAAACATCATTTTATATATTTTATCTGATTTTTTAACTGTTGAAGGTGGGAGGGCAAATCTAGACACTATTGCTCCATCACGGCAGAAAGTTTTCAGTATTTTTTTAAAGTATAAAAACAAATACATATTAAATATATATGCTTATTTAACAAAACAATTTATAAGCACTTACATAGCCACTTCCTCAGAAATATTTCTTAAGAAAGGAACTACGTCGGTAGTGACTTCTACTGTCCTTAATTCAATAATAGCTGTGTCCGTAGATCAAAGGCCAGTCCCATTATGCAGCAGGCAGTATATCAAGAGCCTCACTCTTCCTCTCCAATCTAATGAAATTCAGAATTTGAGTAAATGGTTCACAATAATCTCTTAACTGCCCATCCTGCTACCCCTCATTCACTCCAGTCCCTAGGGTTGAGTTTCCACAGTCCTGTCTGTTCACTGTGACCTCATCTGCCATAAACTCAGCTCATTGGATTAGAGCTGGGCCAATCAGTGAATAGAAATTGGAATAGACTCTATCTGTCTATCTACCTACCTACCATCTATCTATCTATCTAAAGAGTAACGTTTGGAAAAAAAAAAGAGAAACATTTGCAAGAGACTAAGGGTGACAAAAAAATGATTCGGGGTCTGTGTGGCTAGACTACAATATGTAAACTCTGGAGCTGGGAGATGCTACATTCTGTGTGGAGCAACGTAAGTTATACACAGGTACATAGAGAGAAGAATGTAGCAGATGGACAATGGGAAGCAGAGATGGCAGAACACGTCTTAGTGATGATTTTCCTGTTCTTGATTCTAATCCCTTCTTGAATTCCTGCCCATGGGTCCTATGATACCCTTTTGTACCCCACTCTTTTGCTAAAACTAGTTTGGAAAGATTTGTCACTTCCAACAGAACTGGAATTTGGGTTGTACAGAGCCAACCACTGGGCTTCCACATGTCTGAGTCTCCTTTGCTGCCAGTCAAATCTGGCAGAAGATCTTTCTACCACTATGTGTTTCAGTTTCCAGGATTTGCTTTTTTTTATCTGGTCCTGCTACCCTGTCTTCCCCTTGCCAGCTTCTCCTGGGTCACTAAAGCCCTGCCCCGAGACTTCAGTGACTGCAGCCCCACTGCCTGGTCTGGGGACTGACCTCTAGGAAAAGCCTGTCTGACTCAAGGATCACCCATCCAGGATTCCTGGCTCCTGTGCTCCTGCCTGAGAGGGACCTACTGAGTCACACTGAGGAGGCTGCCATTCTTCCTGCACACCTACACACAAGGCCAGACCCAAAGGTGACAAAGATTTTCCTTCTGACAAAGCTTCTGGGCAAAGCAGGCTGCCATACTTGGCAATATTCTTCTTTCCAATCCAGCCAAAATCATGGGAGGAGTTTGGCAATGAGGAAGTACGTATCATTAATCACATCTCCCCTTTTCTCTCAAGACAGCACCTAGCTAATGCCAACCTATATAAAAAGGTGTAATTGAACACATTAATAATGAAGACTGCATTATGCTATTTTTCAGGGTTGCAGACACACTGAAAACTGGCACATTCAGAATGAAAATGGACAAGTGTTGGCTCCTATATCTTGAGTATGTATTATTACTAGAGCTCATTTTTTCTTTCACACACCCATGTTTTTCTCCAGCTGATCACAAATTTGCTAAGCCCTGACATAAAGCAATTTTTAGCAAGAGGGTACATGAAGAAAGTCATAGTGAGTTATTAAAACAGTAGAGGGAAACCTAAATATTGCTGAACAGGTCATAAATGAAGCTTTTTTTTGTAGTATTTTTTTAAAATATCTTTATTGGAGTATAATTGCTTTACAATGTTGTGTTAGTTTCTGTAGTACAACAAAGTGGATCAGCTATATGTATACATATATCCCCATATCCCCTGCCTCTTGAGCCTCTGTCCCATCCTCCCTATCCCATCCCTCTAGTTGGTCACAAAGCACCGAGCTGATCTCCCTGTGCTATGTAGCAGCTTCCCACTAGCCATCCATTTTACAATAAATGAAGCTTTAAAATGGGTAGTTAGATAGCCTAAGAGTACTGATTAGAGAAATCAAAAAGAAGATTCCATTTGAATTTGGGTTACAATAATCAAACTATTTCACGAATTTACCCAAACTCCATAGATAAGAACATATTTTAAAGAAGAGAAGCTTTTTGTGTCTCTAGTGAGTTTCAGGGATTTTTTGGGTTTTTTTCATTTTATGAACTAAAAAGCCAAAATAAATTTCTTCCTTGTAATAATATGCCTTTCCATCCAAACTAGAAAGATACTAAAATAAAAAGTATGTTATAACCAACATTTTAAAATGACTACTTGTCCTCAAATTCCACTTAAGAAAACAATAAGAAAAAGCAGCCATAGACAATATACAGTCTATATATAAGTCTAAATATAAGTGACTAATAAATACTGTATATGAAAATATACTCAACCCCCATAACAAAGACTCAAATTGATATCACAACAGGGTACCATTATTTTTCCATCACAGCAATGAAAGGTTTTAAAAGGATAGTATTTGATGCTAGTAAAGGTACATTGAAATAGTCACTTATATATTGCTGATGGGAGTATAAAGTCATGCAGCCTTTCTCAGAATAAATTTGGCAATAGGTATGAAGAATATTAAACGTGTTCCTACCTTTGACCTAGGATTTTCTCTTCAGAGATTCTATCCTAGGAAATAATCTGAGGTATATGTACAAAGGTTTATGTACAAAGACAAAGGTTTATGTACAAAGATGATTGTAACAGCAAAATTTATAAAATCTTTTATCTGCAAGTACCAGAAACCCTGACACAAGCTGACTTAAATAAAGAGGAAATTTATCTCACATAACAGGAAATACAGAGGAGGAGGTAGGTTTCAGGGTTGTGATTCAGTAGTTCATCAATGTTCACCAAAGAACTAGGTTTCATTAATCTCTTCTGCAGTCTTCAGAGCTGGCCAAAAGTAAGATGGCTGCACATCCACAATTCACAATGGCCTCAAGAAGAAGAGAGTCTGTTACTTCTTATGATTCTGTCTTAGATGTCAGAAAACTTCCTCAAATCTCTCCATCAGAACTTCCCTTCACATCTTATTGGCTAGAAGTGGCCATATGCCATTTCTGAACCAATCACTGGGAAAGAACTGTATTATTCTTAGACCAATCAGGTCCACTCCTGGATTTTGTAGTGGAATTATTTCTCTTTGAGGTGCAAGGTTACATGGAGGAGAAGTATATTCCTGAACAAAATCGTTATTCTTTTTTGGAAAATAGGAAGGGCAGCCAAAGGTGTACATTGTATATCTAAATGAATTAAACTAGTGGTTTGGTAAAATAAGTTAGAGCGCATTCATACTGTATGGTGGATGACCGGTCATTTTATGTATCTGAAGAATGTTTAACATA
Organism: Leucopleurus acutus; assembly: GCF_964270905.1. Classification (NCBI taxonomy): domain Eukaryota; kingdom Metazoa; phylum Chordata; class Mammalia; order Artiodactyla; family Delphinidae; genus Leucopleurus; species Leucopleurus acutus. The sequence continues at coordinate 87,763,203 of NC_139145.1, forward strand.
GGAAAATTTTCATGGTTGTTTTCTTAGTCTGCTGGGGATGCCATAACAAAATACCACAGACTGAGTGGCTTAAACAATAGAAATTTATTTCTCTTAGTTCTGGAGAATGGGAAGTCCAAGTTCAAGGTGCTGGCTGATTTGGTGTCAAGTTAGAGCTCTCTTCCTGGCTTGTAGATGGCTGCCTTCTTGGTGTGTCCTCACATGGCAGGGAGAGAGAGAGAGCTAGTGTCTCTTCTTATAATGTCACTAATCTCATCATGAAGGTCCCATTCTCATTAACTCTTCTAACCCTAATTACCCCCAAAAGACCCCATCTCTAAATATCATCATATTGGGGATTAGAGCTTCAACATATGAATTTGGAGGGGGACACAAACATTCAGTCCCTAAGAAATGTTATGTCAAAAAAAGATTAGAAAACTACATATATTATATCTATATGATACATATGCATATACGTGTTAGTATATACAGAGAGAGATCAGGAAGAAATGATAAAATGTTATCTGTGGATTTCTCTGTGAATAAGATTATTGGTGATTTTCACTGTCTTCTCTATTTTGTATAGATATATATTTCTACATGGGTACACATAAAAAAGAATAAAAGTCACTTATAAAAATTCCACTCATATTTGAGGTTAATGGCAGCTCTAATTTTAGTAAAGTCAATCCTCCACTTGTAATTTATCACTGTATATGGTATTCTGATATTTCTGAGAGTGTTCTCTTTGTCCATACTTGTGCGTTCAGTCTATAAAAGACCAAGTGTGCTGGACTTTTGGGTCAAAAAGTCTTCAAAGCCACTTTGTTTTGACTGTTTACACATTACTCAGTTGAATAGCTGTTCTGTTGTTTGACTATTCACACTACCCAAAGATTCAGCTTTTTTTTTTTTTTTTTTTTGCAGTATGTGGGCCTCTCACTGTTGTGGCCTCTCCCATTGTGGAGCACAGGCTCTGGATGCGCAGGCTCAGCAGCCATGGCTCACGGGCCTAGCCGCTCCATGGCATGTGGGATCTTCCCGGACTGGGGCACGAACCCATATCCCCGGCATTGACAGGTGGACTCTCAACCACTGCGCCACCAGGGAAGCCCTCAGCTTATCTTTGACACCAGCACCTGCTATACTTGTGATAAACTTTTGGGCAGCTGTCTACTATTGGAGTTTGATGACATCTGTTTCTAAGAGTACTGATTGAGGTCTATGGTGAAATACTCATTTACAAGTCCATGGCTCAATGACCCTCTGACTAGCTACTGCCACACTAACATACCTGAATAAGCAGGACCCTTCCATTCTCAGACTGAAACCAGCTCATTCAACCTTATCATCTGTGTCTACCATCAAGGGACACTGGAGGAGCTGAATAGAAAAAGTCCAAGGACTGGAAAAGAAGCCCTTTATGGAATTCCCCCTAACAGACAGGTAGGATGATGAACCATTTCAGCTTGCACAAGACTAAGAGGTTTCCTAGGATGTGGGACTTTCAGTTACTAAAACCAGGCAATTCCTGGGAAAGCTTGGACAGGTTAGTCTCCCTAGTCATAGTTCCATAACTGGTCACATAAGAGAGACACACCTAGGAATCATTGAAAAATGATTTGGGGAGCTTTCATATTGTTTTTTTGTTTTTCTCTGTTTTCTTATTAAAGTCTCTCTTGGAGCATTCCAAGCTGTTTCTGTTGCACTATCAAGAAATGGAATTTTTTTTGGTCACTTTTCAACCAACAGTCAAGGGAAGCAGAAAGACTCAAGAGGCTGGGTGCAGTGGCAGCATCAGGAAACCCTTAGGAGGCAAAGAGAGAAGTACTATTGTCTAGGGATTCCTACAGGAACCTTGTCCATTGGAAAATTTCTTTTTAAACAAATTAAGGATTTGAGCATAAGATCTAAAACCCAAATTTTCATTCAACTTTATCCTTGCCTTTCAGTTTTTGAGACCTGTTGTCATGGCAACATCATGAATTGAGTAGTTCAACATTAATGTTTGTTGAGGTCTGCTATGTTATTTAAAACTGCAAGGTTTTCTAAAAAAAAGTCTTCAATTTTTATCTCTCAATCTTTTCAGAAATCATTCCATGGACTTATGATGCTTATTCCTGATGTGAACAGCAGATCCATATTTAACACATAAATGATCTCTAAAAATTTTATCATAGGCTTCATCCTCATGTACAGAGATTATATACAAAACTATACCTTGATTACTGTAGCTTTGTAGTATAGTCTGAAGTCAGGGAGTCTGATTACTCCAGCTCCGTTTTTTTCCCTCAAGACTGCTTTGGCTATTTGGGGTCTTTTGTGTTTCCATACAAATTTTAAGACTTTTTGTTCTAGTTCTGTAAAAAATGCCATTGGTAATTTGATAGGGGTTGCATTGAATGTGTATATACGGTACTGGCACAAAAACAGAAATATAGATCAATGGAACAGGATAGAAAACCCAGAGATAAACCCACACACCTATGGTCAACTAATCTATGACAAAGGAGGCAAGGATATACAATGGAGAAAAGACAGTCTCTTCAATAAGTGGTGCTGGGAAAACTAGACAACTACATGTAAAAGAATGAAATTAGAACACTCCCTAACACCATACAAAAAAATAAGCTCAAAATGGATTAAAGACCTAAATGTAAGACCGGACACTATAAAACTCTTAGAGGAAAACATAGGAAGAACACTCTTTGACATAAATCACAGCAAGATCTTTTTTGACCCACCTCCTAGAGAAATGGAAATAAAAACAAAAATAAACAAATGGGACCTAATGAAACTTCAAAGCTTTTGCACAGCAAAGGAAACCATAAATAAGACCAAAAGACAACTCTCAAAATGGGAGAAAATATTTGCAAATGAATCATCAAAGGATTAATCTCCAAAATATATAAACAGCTCATGCAGCTCAATATTAAAAATACAAACAACCTAATCCAAAAATGGGCAGAAGACCTAAATAAACATTTCTCCAAAGACATACAGATGGCCAAGAAGCACATGAAAAGCTGCTCAACATCACTAATTATTAGAGAAATGCAAATCAAAACTACAATGAGGTATCACCTCACACCAGTTAGAATGAGCATCATCAAAAAATCTACAAACAAATGCTGGAGAGAGTGTGGAGAAAAGGGAAACCTTTTGCACTGTTGGTGGGAATGTAAATTGATAGAGCCACTATATAGAACAGTATGGAGGTTCCTTAAAAAACTAAAAATAGAATTACCATATGACCCAGCAATCCCACTACTGGGCATATACGCAGTGAAAACCATAATTCAAAAAGACACATGCACCCCAATGTTCATTGCAGCACTATTTACAATAGCCAGGTCATGGAAGCAACCTAAATGCTCATCGACAGATGAATGGATAAAGAAGATGTGGTACATATATGCAATGGAATATTACTCAGCCATAGAAAGGAACGAAATTGGGTCATTTGTAGAGACGTGGGTGGATCTAGAGACTGTCATACAGAGTGAAGTAAGTCAGAAAGACTTACTTCATACATATATCACATATTAGTGCATATATGTGGAACCTAGAAAAATGGTACAGATGAACCGGTCTGCAGGGCAGAAATAGAGACACAGATGTAGAGAACAAACGTATGGACACTAAGGAGGGAAAGTGGTGGGGGAGGGATGGTGGTGTGAAGAATTGGGAGATTGGGATTGACATATATACACTAATATGTATTAAATGGATAACTAATAAGAATCTGCTGTATAAAATAAATAAATAAAATTCTAAAATTGAAAAAAAAAAGACTATACCTTATTTTTGCAGAATTACACAAATAGATGCATTATATGTGGTATGTTATATACTCTGTCTTATTCTTTTTTCACTAAATGTGATTATCAGAAAGGTCAAAAAAAAAAACTTAAAAAATAAAATCCCTATATAGCTAACAATAGTACACAATCAAAAACTTTTAAAAATATGTGAGTAAAAAGCATATTTTAAAATTGAATGATTATGATGGTTTCCAATACTGGGTGCTACTGAAAAGAAAATGTATTTAATATTTAAATTTACTGCTCCATCTTGACAAGTTCTTTGAATACTACTGAAACTAAACTGAAAGGATGGTGAAAGTCACTCGAATGACTTTAGGCTAATGAGATACATTTCATTTGTTTTCCTGAATTAGCATGTGAATGCAAAACATTAGCATCTTAATGCTTTCGTGTCTGTTGACTGAATCCGCCTATTCTTTAGGATGTGTGGCAGGAAAATATGTTTGAGAAATTAACTGTGTTATTTTTCTTTTTATTTCTTCTATTCCTGTTGCCTCCATCAGGCTAAGTGTTAGTTTGATTAGACGTGAAATGTGGCAGAGAGAGAACTATCCTGGTTATGTAGGCGGACTGGCTCACAAGCCACTTACAAGTAATATTCCTGTGCTCCAAATATGGCACAGAAGCAGCAGAGAGCCTTTGGTCTTGAAGGAGCTGTGCTAACTAGCACAATGGACCATTCTGCCATAAACTGGGCAGGTGGACAATTGATATTCAGAGGGGTGCCTGGAACCACAACTCAACTGCTGAGAGGTAGGTAGGGGTCGGAATGAATCCTGGAATTGAGAAGCAAAACTCTCCAAAAAGACTGTGTTTAAATTTCCTGAAGGTAAGCAAAATGGGGACTGACCAAGATAGGCTTAATAGTCCCCTCAGCTTGACTAAACTTTAGACAAGCTTGTTCTTGACTATAGGTTCCTGACCAACTTTTTCTTAGAGCATTTACTTTAGAAAACTTGCAGTTGTAAATCTTTTGTCTCTTTGTAATGTAAATTTTAAACAACCCAGAAATGTCTTTCTCAAGAACAAGGGAGCCATCCCTTTGAAATGTAATTCATCAAGAAAGATAGAGGCCCTGTCTCATAGTCTCTGGGGGAAGGTAGGATCCTAACTTTGAAAAGTGACAATTAGTAAATCTGGATGGTCTAATCACAGTGACCAACTTCCCTAAAGTCCCCTGTACTTTTCCACTAGCTCGTCCCAGCATTTAAAAATCCTCCCACCTTTTGTTTCAGTGGAGTTGAATTCAGTTTCTCTCCCCTATTGCAATTGTGTTGAATAAAGTTTTCCCTGACTGTTTTACTGGTCTGGCACAATGTTTCTTTTTCTTTTCCTTTCTTTTTTTTTTTTTTTTTTTTGCGGTACGCGGGCCTCTCACTGTTGTGGCCTCTCCCGTTGTGGAGCACAGGCTCCGGACGCGCAGGCTCAGCGGCCATGGCTCACGGGCCCAGCCGCTCCGCGGTATGTGGGATCTTCCCGGACCGGGGCACGAACCCATATCCCCTGCATCGGCAGGCGGACTCTCAACCACTGCGCCACCAGGGAAGCCCACAATGTTTCTTTTATAGGATTCGAAAGTAAACAATTAAGCTGTCATATAAAAATTTTTAAATTTCATTTATTGGACAGCTCAGTTTGTGACATAAGACTTAAAAATAGAAACATTTCTGCTCTGTAGCTGGTTCCCGAAATCCTGGATATTTTGTATATTGGAGTCAGATTCAAAAATAAACTGTTTCCTTACATACCTGCTTCCTTTGGAATACTATTTCCTGTTCTTCTTACCATCAGAGATGGTTACTGTTTCTTCCCCAATTTGAACATTTATATTCCCTTCTGGGACATAAAAGTTGTTCTGAAGATTGGAAGTAGGATCTGTAAACTGAATAGCATAGAGCCTCGTCCTTGATAGACATTCAGCTAATGCAAATAAAATTGTATTCTTTCATCAAAAGGCCAATACATACAATAGTCCATCAGAAAAGAAGGGAAAGTTTGAATTTTAGGACTTATTTTTCACAGCTTGAGAAGCAGATATAAAACTTTAGTTTTCAATTATAAATAACACAAGAGCAAAAATGAAGACATTAAATAGCAAAGACTTTCAAAATCCCACATAACAAGGAGTGGTCTAATAGTTTTCTACTGTTGCTGTAAATAATTACCACAAGCACAGTTCCATGGGTTCGAAGTCTGTGCACAGCATCTCTCAACTGGGTATGCTACTCAGGGCCTCACAAAACTGAAATCAAGGTATCGGCTGGATTGGGCTCTTATCTGGAGGCTCTTGGGAAGATTCTGCTTTCAAGCGCATTCAAGTTGTTGGCAGAATTCAATTCCTTGGGGGTTATAGGACTAGGTTTCCATTTCCTTGATATGGTCTTCTTCATCTTCAAGCCAACAGTGGTACACCAACACATCTTTCTCATGCTTCAAATATGACTTCATCTTCTGCTACAGTTTGAGAAATATCTCTGCTTTAAAGAACTCATGTGACTACATTGGGCCCACCAGGATAATCCAGAATAATCTTCCTGTTTTAAGGTCATCTGATTAGTGACCCTAATTACACCTGCAAAATCCATTCTGCTACATAAAGTAACATATTCACTGGAGTAATATCAGGGAATAACGATCATGGGGACCAAAATTCTGCCTACCATAGATAAGTTTGGAATACATTTTGGAGGTGGAGGTGAAAAGATTTGCTCAAAAAGTGTTTAACATTTTATTTAATGAGACATTTATCCCTTATTTAGAAACTTCTTAAAGACCCCCCCCCCATCATTTCCTTGAGTACTTGTATTCATTAGTCTACAAATATCCTGTTTGAGGGCATTTGGTATGCAGAAAGAGGGGAAAGACAACTGTCATTCAAAAAAAATTTGAATGTGGTCATAGGAATTGTGGTTTGTGAGGCAAAGACATGATGAAATTAAGGAGGAATTTGTGAGTGTGGAAGTTACTTTTTCCACTGTTCTCCTTCCATTTGGGTATGTTGGCATGAACAGGAGTAGAATAAATGAATGAAGAGGTAGGTGATCTGGGGCTTGGGGTCAAATACAATATGTGAGGAGGGGAAATGAGAAGTATATCATAATAAAGAAGGTAAAATGGCAAAGAAGACCCAGAAAGTCCTAAGTAGGAAGAGGCCAAATAAAGGTAGAAACCACGTTAGTTCCATACAATGTCACTGATTAGCTAACCACTTTGGAAGAAAAATTATCAAGGTTCATACATTTTGAAAAGAAACCATTTTCATAAAAGTCAAACCTCACTACCTGGAATCAACCTTCTCATTTCCTAATGATATTCAATTACTTATCAAGATCCTTGATGACACTGTATATATACATACATACATATATACATATTCTTTGGTGGGAGGGCTGCTGTTTTGGGGGAAAACTAGCCCAAGTGGAGATCAAGTAGACTGCTTGATAAACCTAAAGATAGGAATATATGCAGAACAAAAGGGTCCCTCTGAGCGTGCTCTACATTCTCTCACAAGCCCACGGCCTCTGCAAAAACATCCCCAACAACCATAGAAAATGCACATCTTATTCTGCTGCTCCTTTCTGCAGATACCGATTTGGTTTTTAATGAGAAACCAACTTGCACTCATGATCCAAATTTTAAAGCTTCTAGGTCACTGCGTAAGAAACAGATGAATAGGTTTGGCTTTTCCTTGCTTTGGATCAGCTAAAACAATTACGCCCTCTAGCCTCTGAAATCTGTACTGCAAAAGCCATCTTAACAGTGGTTGCTTCAGCTTTATCCTCCTCAACTTTTGTTCTTGAACTCAAAAGTCAGCAAAAATGTGATTCAGATTCACAGAAACTGCTCCAGGTGAAAGTAAAGCAAACAATTAATCTCATTTGGCTGCATAAACATGGCTATCGAGCAGTTCATTTGCCTTCCTAACTCTATCAAAAAAATTTTTTTAATTACTTTTATGCTATACTTTTATGCTCATATTTTTAAAACTTTACTTATAGGAAAAATACTCCCTAAAATATTGCCAACTGGGAAGTTATCCACCAGTTCCTAATAAAGGCACACGATTAAACTCATAATGACAAATTATGAAAGTTGCCTGCCTGACCTTCATTAACCATCTGGCATTTAGGATGCTGATGTTTAAAAAGCCATCTCAGCACCTATAAAAAAGGCTTTGATTTGATCGATTTCCGCTTCTTCTTTGAGGCCATCAAGCAGGAGTTCTGAGAACACTTTCTGTTTGTTTACTTTTTCCTTTGATCCCTTTATGTCCTGTCTGCACACAATGGTGCACCTCACATTGAAAGAACTCCTAGATCAATGGAACAGGATAGAAAGCCCAGAGATAAACCCACGCACATATGGTCACTTTATCTTTGATAAAGGAGGCAAGAATATACAGTGGAGAAAAGACAGCCTCTTCAATAAGTGGTGCTGGGAAAACTGGACAGATACATGTAAAAGAATGAAATTAGAACACTCCCTAACACCATACACAAAAATAAACTCAAAATGGAGTAAAGACCTAAATGTAAGGCCAGAAACTATCAAACGCTTAGAGGAAAACATAGGCAGAACACTCTATGACATAAATCACAGCAAGATCCTTTTTGACCCACCTCCTAGAGAAATGGAAATAAAAACAAAAATAAACAAATGGGACCTAATGAAACTTCAAAGCTTTTGCACAGCAAAGGAAACCATAAACAAGACCAAAAGACAACCCTCAGAATGGGAGAAAATATTTGCAAATGAAGCAACTGACAAAGGATTAATTTCTAAATTATACAAGCAGCTCATATAGCTCAATATCAAAAATACAAACAACCCAATCCAAAAATGGGCAGAAGACCTAAATAGACATTTCTCCAAAGAAGATATACAGATTGCCAACAAACACATGAAAGGATGCTCAACATCACTAATCATTAGAGAAATGCAAATCAAAACTACAATGAGGCATCACCTCACACCAGTCAGAATGGCCATCATCAAAAAATCTACAAACAATAAATGCTGGAGAGAGTGTGGAGAAAAGGGAACCCTCTTGCACTGTTGGTGGGAATGTAAATTGATACAGCCACTATGGAGAACAGTATGGAGGTTCCTTAAAAAACTACAAATAGAACTACCATATGACCCAGCAATCCCACTACTGGGCATATACCCTGAGAAAACCATAATTCAAAAAGACACATGCACCCCAATATTCATTGCAGCACTCTTTACAATAGCCAGGACATGGAAGCAACCTTAGTGTCCATCAACAGATGAATGGATAAAGAAGATGTGGCACATATATACAATGGAATATTACTCAGCTATAAAAAGAAACAAAATTGAGTTATTTGTAGTTAGGTGGATGGACCTAGAGTCTGTCATACAGAGTGAAGTAAGTCAGAAAGAGAAAAACAAATACCGTATGCTAACACATATATATGGAATCTAAGAAAAAAAAAGTCATGAAGAACCTAGGGGTAAGACGGGAATAAAGACACAGACCTACTAGAGCATGGACTTGAGGATATGGGGAGGGGGAAGGGTGAGCTGTGACAAAGTGAGAGAGTGGCATGGACATATATACACTACCAAACGTAAAATAGATAGCTAGTGGGAAGTAGCCGCATAGCACAGGGAGATCAGCTAGGTGGTTTGGGACCACCTAGAGGGGTGGGATAGGGGAGGTGGGAGGGAGGGAGACGCAAGAGGGAAGAGATATGGGAACATATGTATATGTATAGCTGATTCACTTTGTTATAAGGCAGAAACTAACACACCATTGTAAAGCAATTATACACCAATAAAGTTGTTAAAAAAATTTTAAAAATTTAAAAAATAAAAAAAATAAAAGAAAGAACTCAGCAGCAGTTCTCAGGAACAGGAGTTTCAATGCCTTTATCTTGGGCCACCTTTAACAGAATTTCATCATTTTCTCTTTGATTTTGAACAGTGCATATATTTGCACACACTAACAGCATTCTGGCAAGTCTCCTTCATGGATTTGGAATTCAGATTGGTTGTCAGGTTTTTGAAAATACCTTCCTACCTGAATTGGATCATGGCTAATTGCTCTGATCAAGTGTAATACATATTAAGGAGAGAAAAAAAAATATTGAGAAGAGACCTTAGTCAATCTAGTTTTATTTCATGGACAAAAACAAATGACTGGTTTATTTCAGTGAGGCAACATTAAGGATTAAACGTTTCCAGCAATCAGTTTCTGGGTGTCTAAACCCAAATGACTGATCTTATCTGGTTATTTTAAAGGCTACTGAGAAATAAAATGAGAGTAGTTTGGGAGATCTTCCCTGGTATAGAGAAGATTTGATTCATAGCAATAGCTATGTGTACCCGGATACTTTGTGTTACACAAACTTCTGCATTTGACATCTCCACCAGAGGGAACAAATAAACAGATGAAAATCACCTTGGAAACTTTAAGAGCTGAAACCATCTTGGAACTTCGAAAGATCTTATAATTTCAGAAGTGGAGGAATGGTATGCTCAGGAGCAAGGCTGCTTAACGGATCCCCCAAAGCCCAGATGACTATCTTCCCATGACTTTTTCTTAAATTTTCATTATTTTACATTGCTTAAAATTCTCACCAATGAGAAATTCATTTGATTAATTAATATCAAAGCCTCTTATAAGGATTGCAAAAACTTCTGGGATGGTTAAGGTAATATCTGTCATTCAGGAAGGTATGTATATAACTGGGCAGGATTGGTTTAAAAAATCTTTGGGACAACAAAGGATATTTTGTTTTAAGTTTTCAAAATCATATTGCATGCAAGGAAATTCAGCATAAGTCCTGTTTAGGAGGCCTTCCTCTCTAGCATTATAAGCATTATATAGGAACCCCAAGTAGCCTGGTGTTGAGCTCATCAGAACTGCACTGAGATCCTCATTATTCGTCATTACGTGGTTTTCTGCTGATCATTGCATCTGCCACCTCTGCACCCAAGTCAGCCACTGGGCACAACTATCAACCACTAGACCCCACCACCCCTCCACTTCTTCTACTTATAGCTGGGTTCTTCCCTCTTATTCAATTAACAGAGCCCTCCTTCTCTTAAAAAAAAAAAAAAAGAGCCAGGATTTTGAAAATAAAAAGTTCTTAACCTTAAGGCTCCAGACCTTCAGGATACTTGCCCTTTTGAGCACCTGCCCTCTTCATTGCCCTGCTCCAGGACTAAGAATTAGGTAGAATTTCTCTAAGCTTCATGTCTTTCCTCTCGAATGCCATGGCCCTCTCACAGGATGCAGAGCTTAGACTGACACTGCTGGTCCTGACTAGCTCCACGCAGGTAACCTCTGGGCCTCCACTCTCTCACTTATGAAATGGGCAGCCTTGCAGGATTAGCTATCTAAAGGATTAGGTATCTAAAACTCCTACTATGAGTCTGACCCATATTGGTTCTGTGGCAGTATTTTTCTTTTCCTTTAGCAAGATGTCTCTGAAGCTCTAAATTACCCACTTATGAAAAAAATGGAAACATAAACCCACTGTAAATTGGGTATTACTTGTAATGAGCAAGGGTCTTACCACATTAACAGTGATTCAGAATCAACCTGTAGCACAAATTCTTCCTGGTACTCCTACTGAACTACTTTTTTTTTTTTAAACAATTCACAAATTTTTGGTAGATTTGATTCATTTTAGATTTTTAAAATATTATTTTAATAAAATTCCTCCTTAATGGAGAGCTTATCCATTACTGATAATTCCGTGAACTATTTCTTTCAACTCCAATAGGAAAACATCAGGGAAGAAATTTTGCTTCCTCTTCTGTGTATAATGAATCTTTTCACATTTCTTCTAGTTAATTTCTTAAAAAATTAAAATGAATGACAGCTTGAGCCATGCTTCTCACATTCATCTGTGGCGTTGTGTGGTTAACAGTCCAATCTCACATTTACATGGGACCAGCTTTCAAAGATGACACCACAGGGAATGCAATATAATTTTAAGACATGTTGCAGAGTCACATATGTCCATAAATCTAAATCCACTAGAATGCTCATGGGAACACAGTCATCACCAGATTTGAAAATAAATCCTTTATTGCTTTCATTTTGAACTTCACCCTTTACTTGACTCAAATTATCTTTATCAGATAATGGATGAGGGCCCTCATAATGAGAGAACAAGTTTCTGGGAGCAATCGCATTTGCAAAACTTCTTAAAATTCTTGTCAGAGCCCAGTCTGAACATAACCAGGGCAACTGTCTCTGTTCCCTTGAAGAAAAACCTTCTTGTGGAATGAGCCAATTCTACACCTTGGAAGAGTTTTTCAATACACAAAAATTGAGGGAAATTGGGCATGTTCTACAAACCTCTCTGAGCCTCCAGGACCTCATCTGTGGGCAGAAAATATTTTCATGTGGGAGAATTAGACAAGATACAGGGAGGAAATGTGGTCAGTTTATTATTCCCTCAATGGGAGTTCCTTCCTCCAAACTTGGACCTTGGTAAATCACTGCTTAAAATCAGTCACCATCAACCTCCTCTCATTCCTGTAGTTCCACCCCAGAACCCTCCTCATAGGCTGCCTTTCCCCACCCTGTATCACCGTAGTTGTCTAACATCTCCAGTTCTTCATAGGGACCCCTAAGTGATACTGAAGAAAATCCCATGGCTGGAATTATAGATTCATGATTCTGGCCTCAGAAGAACTCCTTCTGTCAGCCTTACACATGACCCAGAGTGTTCTTGTGTCCATTCACCACTGGGGGCTAGTTGCCTCATTCCCCATCATGGTCTCTACTATCCCTCACTACCCATTCTCTTTCTCAGCAGATGATCTTTCCTCCTATGACACTAAAAAAAGAGAGACCCCAAGGCAGGTGTTCAACTTCTCATTCCTCCTCTACTCCCATCTGAGCTCTGTTCCTCACTTATTTTTTTTCCATGTCAAGTGTATCTTCAGTCTTGCCCTCTTCAGTGACTTCTCCTCTGCATATACATGTGACCAAGCCTCTCCAATCCAAAAAGAACTCCTGTCAATCTCCTCTAGCTACCTTCAACCCCCAGTCTTATTTCCCTTTCACTGCCAGTATTCCCGAAAGTGTGTCCTGGACTTATTGTCTCCATTTCCATCCAGTCTGGATTCCACTCCTTCCATGTAATCGATGCTGCTATGATTAATGAGTGCATTAATTCCATTCCTAGGAATGTTGCTAGGCACTGGGGATACAGTAGCAAACAAGGCAGATATGATTCCTGCCTTCATGGAACATAAAGTATAGGAGGTGTATCAGTTTGGGACTTTTGAAAAAACAGTTGTCGAGACAGGATTAGATGTGCAAGAGATATATTGAGGGAAATGCCTGGGCAGGATACAGGAGCTGGCATAGGCAGGGAGAGCTCTTAGATGCTGTGCAAGTAGAGAAGGAAGGAAGGGTTGGATGAGAAAAGTCACAGGCCATAGAGAAGCTCTAAGAAAATCTCAGCTGTGCTGATGAGACATCACTGAGAAAAAGTTTCCTGTTAGAGAAACTGTGTTGAGCAGGAGTGGGCTGGCTCTCCTACCACTGCTGTGCTCAGTCAGTGATTGGAGCAGCCTGTGGGAAGTGTGTCTTAGTGCTGCCAGGGGCAGCAGGGAGAGATTATCAGGAACTATGTTCCTTACAGCAGGCTGGAGATCTGGACAGCCCTTCTCCAGGACTGCCATATAATGATAACCATGCTCTCCCTCCTTCCATTCTAAATTCCTCTCACCCCCAGATATCTCCTTTGCTGGTCTTGTTGTCTTACCTAGTGGTATAACCCAAACCCTCATACCTGATGGGTCTGACATCTTGGAAATCATACCCTTCTCAGGCCAGGGTTGTTGCACATGCCTGTTCATAGAGTTAAAATTGTGTCAGGAGTACCAAGAAACAGCCAGGTGGACGATCTACGTTCCACATATCTTTTCTGCCCTCATTTTGTCAATACAGCTCCTACCTCCTTCTGCTGGTTGGGGTAAATTCTCTCTGCCAAGATGGTGACTCCTCTTCTCACCTGCTGATCCTTGGACCTGAGGATCTAGCAGCAGTCATAGTTGGTAGTTCACAGGGACACTTGCTATGCTTCCTCACAAGAGTGTGCCCCTTTGGTGACCAGGCCCTCTAGCCCTGCAGAGTCCAGAACTGAATGGGGGAGAAGCACAGGGCTCCCCAGTAGGTCTTGAGAGTGAAAATAAGTGGGGCCACTTCTGTGCCTACTTCTGGTTCCCAGATGTATGTATTCTTCCTATTGAGACCATTTAGAGGTCCTCTGATGCCAGCCCATGCTTGTAGCATGCTGTGCCTAAAGATGGTACTTCAGATGTGCCTTCAGAAGGTTGTTCCAGTATTCTGTGAGGCTGGCTGATTCTGGATGGGACAGTGGGTGATAGAAACTGTGTTCTTTGCTGAGAAGTGGTTCCCCTGATTGGATGCCATGTTATGCGGGATTCCATCCAATGGATCAAGCATTCTGTAAGCCTCAAGACAGGGATGCTGCCTGAGGCTCTATGAAGAGGAAAGGCAAACTCATATCCAGAATAGGTATCTATCCCTCTGAGGGTGCACTACTGGCCCTTCTAAAGTAGAAGGGTCTCAATATTGTTCACCTGCCACCAAGTAGATGGCTGGTTTGCTTAAGGAGTAATGCCAGATTGAGGGATCAACACTGATTTGTTTCTGTTGCTCACAGGTTCAATATTCAGAGGCAGTGGCAGCTAGATCAGCCTTAGCAAACGGAAGTACACGTTGTAGATTCATGTGTAGCCTTCATCTCTTCTACTGGGTCATCATTCCCGTTCTGCGGTGCCAGTAATGAAAGCTGGCTAATGCCAACTGCCTTTTTTTTTTTTTTACTTGCTTGTTCACTGTCTCTTCCATAGCAGATATTTTCTGCTGGGCATTACTGTGGAAAACAAAAATCCTCATACTTTGTACCCGCTACCATTTGCTATCTATTTGTGTCTACACCAGAACTTCTTGTCTCTGATTTTCCAGGGCTTTACCTTTTAGGCTCCTGGTTAATGACCTGGTTAGGTCATTGGTCACTGCTGAGGAATCTATATATATTCTTGCCTTGAGTCACTTTTTATTACACACACAGTTAATGATGAGACATATTACTTGCTCACTGGGAAGATTCTGCCTCTCCATTGTGTTACAGAGCCATCTCTGAATACGGCTATATACAATTGCCGTTCATTTTTAGTTTGTACCCACATATTGACCTGATCCATATGCAAACCAAGCTTAGGCTTTTTTCCCCTCCTACAGCTGGTCATAAAGGGCCCTATAGATAGTCATAGATGTGATCTGGGACAGGGGTTCTTGTACAACTGCGGTAAAGGGCTAGGCTACCTGTTCATGCAGCTTATTTGTGCCCTCTGGTCTTGCTTCTGCTTGTAGATGTTAAGTGGCACTGATCCACTTTGCCCCTTGGGATACCATGCTCTTTTAATTTTCTCCACCACTTCCTGGATCACATATCCTTGGTTGCCCCTCTATCCTTGCTGGTTGTTATGATAATTGTGGCCTTCTGGCTTTTAGTGGTTGAGTTCCACTGACTGGCCGCTATTACTTCACTTCCCATCATGAGTCCAGTTCTGTGATCTCCCTGGCCTGCAGACGAGGCCGCCCCTGAACTCTTGAATGTTGCTGGTGCCCCTCTCACCAGCACATTCCCAATGGCCTTGGTATCTTCGGGGCCCCTCTGTGGAATATATAATCCTGCAGTAGGTCTTCTGGTTTCAATAATATATCTACTTTAGCATCCCACTTTCTTTAGCCTTTTTATTCCCTCCTATATTATGTGCAGGGCAACTCAGGCATTTCTACTTTGTCTAGCATAGGACATTGTGTTTTCCAGGCTTCTAAGAGCCATCATAGCTGAAGGTTTGTCCCATCCCCTTAAGTCCTTGCCAGGGTGGTAAATCCTGTGTCCTGAGAAAGTGTCTCAAGTTACTGAATTTTTGTTTATCCAGTTTTATGTTGTGCTTCCCTTGATCAAGTACCCCCGCCCAAATTCAATCCTAGAGGCAATCCTCCAGCTCATATATAATACATGCTGATTAATTCTTGCAGCTCCTTCAACAGAAATCTCTTTCCTTCCTTCTTGGGTACAGTAAGTCCCCAGTCAGATTATGTGGGGTTAATCCTAGTAATTAGCCTGCAGCCAGAAGTGCTGGTAGAATTAACTCCTGAGGGGGTTATCTATTGCTTTATGGGGAAAAGAGCTCAGCAGAATCTTCCTTCTTGGGGCTTCTAGCTCTTCCTCCAGAGAGGTGGGCCACTTCTTCAAGCTCTAATATTTCAGAGAGCTCTACAAAGAAGTACCCACCCAGATGTCCCCATTTCACATTTCAGGGTCCCAGGATTTCCCAATTTCAGTCCTTACCTTATCACACATACCTGCTTTGGCTGAGTACTTAAATATCACTAGAGTTCAGGAACCTCAACTACCAGATCCTGATTTTGCTCCTCAGCTATGATGCTTTCCCTCTGCAGGATATAAAGGCCTCATTGTAAACTACCAGGTAAGCGCTCACTTTGACCCTTTAACTGTTAGGAGCTCTTGGTTCCTAATTATGCCTCTGTGAGGCTTCAATACAACTTAGTAGTAACCAGCCAACAGCACTGCAGGCCGTGTTCTCCCCATGGTTTTCAGATGCCTGTACCATCTCATCAATGAGGGCATTCCCCTCCACTGAATGCTTCCCAGATCACCACCTTCCAGCATCAATCCAGACTTCTTTTCCAAACTCATCTCCTGCCATCTGTCTTCTCTCACAAGCACGTTAAGTTCCTCATCATACTCCAAGCATTTTTTTGCCGCATCAGGCCTACATTACATGCCTTTGCCGACAGTGTTGCCTCTGCCTACAATTTCTACTTTTCTGCACCTCTGTGACTCATTGTTCAAGTTCATCTCAAGCATCACCTGAGAAAGTCATAGAATAGACATGCATTTGTTTTACGGTCAAACAGACCTGGGTTGTAATTCCAGTTCCACCACTTACTGCTGTAAGAATCCAGCAGCTCCCTTGGTATGTAAACTCTTCTGTTGGGGCTCAGACTGCAGCGATTACGAGTCTCCTGGTGCACCACAGAGTGCAGTGCCAGGCTATGGTGAGGATGCAGTAAGGTACCCATATGGGGTGCAAATGGAGCTGGACTAGGGTTTTTTGAATGCATCCAAGGACTTCTAAACATCAAACTACCTCTGCAGGCCATGGGAACCCTAAACCAGTGAGAAGAGTTGAGGTAGTGATTGCTGGAATGAGTGGTAAGACGTGGCGCGGTTGACTTAGCAGTTAAGATACTGAGCCAAGTGGATCTAGACTCAAATCCTGACTCTGGTGCTCAGTTGTACGACTGTAGGCAATTTATTTAAGCTATCTGAGCCTCAGTTTCCTCCTCGGAAACCTGGAAACAGTAAATGTAGCTCAGAGCATGGTCATGTGGGTTGACTGAGGGAACGCATAGAAAGCATCCAGTACTCTGCTCAGCATGTTATAGGAACTGGCTGGATGTAAAAATGACATTGATTAGTCCCCTCTGCTGTCCCAGGTGAGGATCTCTTTTTAGGACAGAGGACCCATCAGAGATGGTGAAAGGGATGTAAGCGGAATCCATGCACGATGAGCCCAGCTGGCCTCCTTTGTCTTTAAAGCTCTTTGCCCTTCCTTCTTTCTTGACTCTTCTCCTTTGTATTCGGTGCTCCATTTCTGCCCGGATTGCTGAGTGCAGTCCCTCCCAGCTTGTGCCCAGTGCTTTGAATCTCATTTACTCCCTCACCTCATCAACATTTACCTGTTCTGTCCCCCTTTGATTAGGGCCTTGCTGGGGAGCCACCTAATTAATCTGGGGAAGCAATTAAGGGCAGGGCATTAGTGGCTTGTAATGTTCCGTTCCTCTTAGGGCATCTACTGTAAATTTAATAGGGGTCTCCTTAACTTGATGCAAAGGAGTGACTAATGGGCTAATTTCAGGACTCTTGCAAGGTCAAAATCCAACTGGAGGACTGAACAGGAGAGTGAGTGCCAGGCACTGGCTGACAGCAGGGCTCTCCTGTTCCTTGAAGTCGGTTCACTTCGCTGAGGGAACAGAGCTGCTTCAAGGAGCACACCACGCAGAGCTATGCAGTGGAGAGGGCCCAGACAGGAGCATCTCTGAGCCACTGCTTTGGATTGGGGCCTTTCTTGCCAGGACTGGAGGAGAAGCCTCTTCTCAGGTCTTCTTGCTTCCTTGAATAAGTCTCTTTCTAATCTTTCTTCCAAACCACTGGTGGAGGACCTTTAGAAGATACCATTCTAAGGATGTCATCCTCTTGCTTAAAAATCTGTTATTGGGTCCCTGTGACCTTCAAAATAAAGTCTGAACTCTTCAGCCTGACACAAAGCCCTCCTGCCTGGTCTCTGCTCCCTCCTCCAGGCTCAACTCCTGCCATCCCCATCACACATTCACATTCCAGACCAATCAAATGACTTGCTGTTCCCTAAAGTCCCCTGGACCCACATTTGCAGTTCCCAATGCCCAACTCACGTCACTCCTACACCGCCACCATCTCCTCTTTCTCCTCCTCCCACAGATTGCCCCATGGGCTCCTATTCATTTTTTCAAGACTCATCTGTTATTACATCCTGGTAAAGTCTTCACTATCCCTCACCCTCACTCCACGTTGGCAGACTGAGCTATTTTCTCTTCTGTCCTACCAAGTGTACCTCTGTGATAATATTTCCACTTTTAAAAAGTTACTTGTTTTACTCTCCAGAAAGTAGGTGTAGAGGAAACTTACCTCAACATAATAAAGGCCATATATGACAAACCCACAGCCAACATCGTTCTCAATGGTGAAAAATTGAAACCATTTCTACTAAGATCAGGACCAAGACAAGGTTGCTCACTCTCACCACTATTATTCAACATAGTTTTGGAAGTTTTAGCCACAGCAATCAGAGATGAAAAAGAAATAAAAGGAATCCAAATTGGAAAAGAAGAAGTAAAGCTGTCACTGTTTGCAGATGACATGACACTATACATAGAGAATCCTAAAGATGCTACCAGAAAACTACTAGAGCTAATCAATGAATTTGGTAAAGTTGCAGGATACAAAATTAATACACAGAAATCTCTTGCATTCCTATACACTAATGATGAAAAATCTGAAAGAGAAATTAAGGAAACACTCCCATTTACCATTGCAACAAAAAGAATTAAATACCTAGGAATAAACCTACCTAAGGAGACAAAAGACTTGTATGCAGAAAACGATAAGACACTGATGAAAGAAATTACAGATAAGACAAACAGATGGAGAGATATACCATGTTCTTGGATTGGAAGATTCAACATTGCGAAAATGACTATACTACCCAAAGCAATCTACAGATTCAGTGCAATTCCTATCAAGCTACCAATGCATTTTTCACAGAACTAGAACAAAAGATTTCACAATTTGTATGGAAACACAAAAGACCCCGAATAGCCAAAGCAATCTTGACAAAGAAAAATGGAGCTGGAGGAGTCAGGCTCCCTGACTTCAGACTATACTACAAAGCTACAGTAATCAAGACAGTATGGTACTGGCACAAAAATAGAAATATAGATCAATGGAACAGGATATAAAGCCCAGAGATAAACCCACACACATATGGTCACCTTATCTTTGATGAAGGAGGCAAGGACATACAATGGAGAAAAGACTCTTCAATAGGTGGTTCTGGGAAAACTGGACAGGTACATTTAAAAGAATGAAATTAGAACACTCCCTAACACCATACACAAAAATAAACTCAAAATGGATTAAAGACCTAAATGTAAGGCCAGAAACTATCAAACGCTTAGAGGAAAACATAGGCAGAACACTCTATGACATAAATCACAGCAAGATCCTTTTTGACCCACCTCCTAGAGAAATGGAAATAAAAACAAAGATAAACAAATGGGACCTAATGAAACTTCAAAGCTTTTGCACAGCAAAGGAAACCATAAACAAGACCAAAAGACAACCCTCAGAATGGGAGAAAATATTTGCAAATGAAGCAACTGACAAAGGATTAATTTCTAAATTATACAAGCAGCTCATATAGCTCAATATCAAAAATACAAACAACCCAATCCAAAAATGGGCAGAAGACCTAAACAGACATTTCTCCAAAGAAGATATACAGATTGCCAACAAACACATGAAAGGATGCTCAACATCACTAATCATTAGAGAAATGCAAATCAAAACTACAATGAGGCATCACCTCACACCAGTCAGTATGGCCATCATCAAAAAATCTACAAACAATAAATGCTGGAGAGAGTGTGGAGAAAAGGGAACCCTCTTGCACTGTTGGTGGGAATGTACATTGATAGAGCCATTATGAAGAACAGTATGGAGGTTCCTTAAAAAACTAAAAATATAACTACCATATGACCCAGCAATCCCATTCCTGGGTATATACCCTGAGAAAACCATAATTCAAAAAGAGTCATGTACCACAGTGTTCACTGCAGCCCTATTTACAATAGCCAGGACATGGAAGAAACCTAAGTGTCCATCAACAGATGAATGGATAAAAAAGATGTGACACATATATACCATGGAATATTACTCAGCCATAAAAATAAACGAAATTGAGTTATTTGTAGTTAGGTGGATGGACCTAGAGTCTGTCATACAGAATGAAGTAAGTCAGAAAGAGAAAAACAGATACTGTGGCTAACACATATATATGGAATCTAAAAAAAATGGTTCTGAAAAACCTAGGGGCAGGATCGAAATAATGATACAGAAGTAGAGAATGGACTTGAGGACATGGGGAGGGGGAAGGGTAAGCTGGGACGAAGTGAGAAAGTGGCATGGACATATATACACTACCAAATGTAAAATAGATAGCTAGTGGGAAGCAGCTGCATAGCACAGGGAGATCAGCTCAGTGCTCTGTGATCACCTAGAGGGGTGGGATAGAGAGGGTGAGAGGGAGACACAAGAGGGAGGGGATGTGGGGATATATGTATATATATAGCTGATTCACCTTGTTATACAGCAGAAACTAACACAACAATGTAAAGCAATTATACTCCAATAAAGATGTTAAAAAGAAAGTTAATTGTTTTATATGTATCATCCCACAGTAAATGAAAGCTCTTTGGCTATTTGGAGCATGTCCTGTTTGTTTGAATCCTCAGCCTCAGGGATTCAAGGTGATCAATAAATGTGTTCTGATTGAGATGAGTATGGCTATGGATGAGAAGAATTTAATTTGTGTTCTGTATCTATCACACATTATTGGGCAATTTATTTAATCTTCCAGTGCCTCCGTTCCCTATTTTGGCAAATGGGAATAAAATACCTATCTATGAGGACAGAAATGAGATTTTATGTACGTGAGTGTCTTGCCCCATGCTGGGCACAGACAAGGCTGCCCCATTGGTCTGCTGCCCCCACCTTTGCCCACCTGGGGGTATATCTGAGTCGAGTTGCTTGACAGTACTTTTAAAGACACATCCCCAGAGTCACAGCACAAAATCAAGAAACTCTGGGAGAAATCCAGTGTTTGCTGAGCACCTTCTGTGTGCCTATGCTTGTGCTTGACACTTTATACACTTTTCCTAAAGCTCTTTCTTCAGGTGTCTGACTTGCTATTGCATTGTACTTGGAGAGTAATAGTGGGTGTTCAATGAACATTTTAATTTAAGTGAATTGAATAGAACCTTATTTACATTGATTCAGAGTTTGCAGACCATTTTTTTCTGCTGTACCTTCTCAGTAACTAAGTTACAGATTTTCCTCAGACAACTACTATTATGCTGACAGATTTATATGCTGTTACTGCTGATTGCTTGAAAGAGACTAGTCCTTCAGAATGGAATAAATGTATCTGGCTCTCAGTTTTTGCCAGCTTCATGAGTAAAGAATTTAAAGAAATAAATCTCTACTGTAAATTGACATTTTCTCCACCAATAACAAATAGAGAAAGAGAGAGAGAGAGAGAGAGAGAGAGAGAGGGAGAGAGAAAGGGAGATTCCTATATGTTTATTGATACATAGGGAGATAAACGTCTCCTCCTTTGATAGCTATTCAGAGCATACTACTAGCCTGGAATTTTGGAATAGCTTACTTGTTAAATGCTAGGAGGATCAAGTAATTGCAAGGGATTCAATTTGCAATAGAATGTCAATCTTTGAGACGTATTGTCTGAGCAAATAAACTGACAAGAAAATCTTTCAGGAACCAGAACCAGAAGACTTTCTAGATGTAAAAGGAAAAATCTTACAGTGAGCTTTTGGTTACAGAGCAGTTTAAAACAAAGGGAGGTGACAATAAAACATAATTTCCTTGGCTTTGCGCAAATTCAGTTTATCAGTACCTGGGTAAGATTCTTTCAGTTCTTCACTGTCAGATATGAATTATAATATATGCTTTTATTTATTGCTTACAGAATGTTGTCTCTTAAGAAATGTGTACCCAGAAGGGTACATATGTAATGGTATTTTGCTGATGTTTAATTTGTATGTGTTTATTTATGATGAAGCAATTATTTATAGAATACCTCATAAATGCCAGATAGTGCTTTAGGCACTGGGTATATAGCAGAGAGCAAAATATCTGCTATCACAGAGTTTACCTTCGGAAGGCTGGGGCTGGGGGTGGATGAAGAAAACATGGTTGTTAAATAAATTAATGAACAAGGAAAACGCCAGAGAGTGAAAAGTGCTAAGCACAGGGAACATAAAAGTCCCTACAGTGGGAATGAGGTTGGCATGTTGAAGGAAAAAAAGGCAGGTCTACATGGGTGGAGAGAAGTGGTAAGTATATGGCAGGAAGTGAGATGAAACAGTAGAGTTGGAAAGTCTAGGTACTGAATTTGCATTTTATTCTTAGTGCAATGGGAAGCTGCTGGACGTATTTTAACATGAATAGTGACAGACTCTGAAGAAAATTTAGAAATGTGGGTAGAGAACAGATTCCAGTGAGTTAAGAGTGGAAGCAAGATTTCTAGTTAGAAGGAATAGTTCTTCATCAGTGAAAACACGGTGGCGGCACAGACTAGGGAGATACTTGTGAAGATGGAATGAGTGAAAAGATTCTACATACGATTCACATTTGGCTTCAGTTTATTAATTGCTCATGAAACTTTTCCAAATGAAATTTTAGGCAGGAGAACAAACTCCCATGAGAAATGAATCCAATTATGTCAAAGAAGTGGCAAAAGAACTAGAATATCTTGGTCTTTTTGACATTTAAATACTAAATGTAAGCCAAGCTCTGCGATTTATGCTTTACCTCATTTAATCCTCATTTCAACCCTATGAAGGAGGTATTATAATTATTTCTATTTTATTACACGAGGAAACTGAGGCTTAGAGATCCAAGGTCACACAGCTGAAAAAAGGTATAGTTAACAAACAATACAATTTAAAAAATGAGCAGAGGACTAAATAGGTATGTTTCCAAAGAAGATATGCGGATGGCCAATAGGCACACGAAAAGATGCTAAACATCTTTTCGTGTGCCTACTGTAATTATCAGGGAATTGTAAATCAAAACTACAATGAGATATCACCTCACACCTCTCAGAATGGCCATCATCAAAAAGAACACAAATAACAAGTGTTGGCGAGGATGTGGAGAAAAGGGAAACCTAGTGCACTGTTGGTGGGAATGTAAATTGGTGAAGCCACTATGGAAAACACTATGGAGGTTATCCCCAAAATTAAAAATAGAACTACCATACAATCCAGCAATTCCACCCCTGGGTATTTATACAAAGAAAACAAAGACACTAATTAGAAAATATATATAGAAAATATATATGCACCCCAATGTTTATAACAGCATTGTTAACAATAGCCCAGATATGTCCATCAACAGATGAATGGATAAAGAAGATATGGTGTAGGGACTTCCCTGGTGGTGCAGTGGTTAAGAATCTGCCTGCCAATGCAAGCCCTGGTCTGGAAAGATCTCACATGCTGCGGAGCAACTAAGCCCATGCACCACAACTACTGAGCCTGAGCTCTAGAGCCCACGAGACACAACTACTGAGCTCACATGCCATGGCTACTGAATCCTGCACACCTAGAGCCCATGCTGTGCAACAAGAGAAGCCACGGCAATGAGAAGCCTGTGCATCACAATGAAGAGTAGCCCCTGCTTGCCACAACTAGAGAAAGCTTGCGTGTAACAACAAAGACCCAACACATCCAAAAATAAATAAATACATTTATGAAGAAAAAAGAGGATATGGTGTACACACACACACAGAGGAATATTACTCTGCCATAAAAAAGAATGAAATCTTGCCATTTGTGATAACGTGAATGGATCTAGAGGGTATTATACTTAGTGAAATAAATCAGACAGAGAAAGACAAATGCTATAAGCTTTCACTTATATGTGGAATCTAAAACACAAAACAAATGAATAAATATAACAAAACAGAAACAAGTCACGGACACAGAGAACAAACTAGTGGTTACCAGTCAGGAGAGGGGTGGGAGGAGGGGTAAAATAAGTGAAGGGGATTACAAGGTACAAACTACCAGTTATAAAATAAATAAGTTACAAAGTTGTAATGTATAGCACAGGGAATATAGTCAGTATTTTATAATAAATTTGTGTGGTGTATAATCTATAAAAATATCAAATCACTTTTTGGCACACCCAAAACTAATTTAATATTGTAAGTCAACTACACTTCAATTAAGGAACAAAAGTCCTATAAATGTTTTAAGAAAAACAGTCCTATAACCTAGGACTGTTTCTACCAAAACCAGTTTAAAATTTAGCTACCAACCTAAACCTCTTTTCAAGAATGAAATGTATGTGATTTTCTGTAAATATCTAGGACATTTTCTTCATAATTTTACTAAGGGCTCTAGATTCTACCACTGAATAAATATCAGGGTAAAGCACATGTAACTTGAATCTGTGGCCATGACTTTGGAACAAGATGTAACAGAGGATCAAGGAGTTGCCAGGTGGATTGTATGTTTCTCATAAGTTCTAACTTATGAGTTATGGTGGGTACAGGTACCTCAAGCACTTACAGGACAATCTTCATGAGTTGAGAGTTGCTGAATGACCCAAGTTTGTGATCTAATTTTGAAATCCTGTTGATTCTACTTCAGTGCCTCTTAACATTGTAGCCCTTTTTCTACGGCCTCTTTCAATACCTTCCTCCAGGCCCTTATCTCCTGGTGCCTAATCAGATTAATATTGCTTTATAGTTTACAACACACCTTTTCGCATTATTACCTCGACTCTCATGGCATTGTGAGTCAGATATCATATTTTGTTGGTTTCTTGCTACATATACCTTTTTTCACATTTTAATATATTTGAAATTGTAATAGGTTTTACTCTCAATGTCAACTTACAATTGTTATTGGTATAGTAGTAGTGGTGTATTAACAGAAGATAGCAGTAGTGGTGTATTTGTCATTGCCTATGCTAGCTCATTCTGACATATTTTTCCTGGTGAAATAAATGTAATTCACTGTTCTCAACTGCTAGCTCCTAATAGATTGTTCAAGGAAGGAATATGAGGTCTGGTTATTGCCTAAAAACCTTCTATTGAACAAACTGGGATATTTGCCAGCAACAAAATTTTCAGGATGAATGGGTCTTTAAAAATTGCAGAAACAGCAGTGGAGCATTCTTAAAAATATGGCATATCACCAATGCATCCATGGCACAGAGGATGGTGCTATATAGATAAAACATGCGTGCAGACTACTTTGAAACAAACAGTGATCCAGGTGAGTTGCACTATGAATGTGAAGAAGCTTTAGGAATACCTTACCCCAGAGATTCTCAAACTTTCTTGGTTCATGACACTTCTAGGGTCTGAGTACTTTTTCATAGCACCCCCAGGCTAAAAGAATTATCTAACGGTTTCATTTTTTTTTAAATGCTTTGGTTCAACAACTTAATAGCCATTTGAAAAAATAACTTTTAATTTCACTCTTAAATAACTAGAATTACTTACTAATGGTATGCATGTGCTTTGGAGGCAGTACACAACTTTCCAAACCCTGGAATCAAATTGGACACTGCCATCCTCATTTCCTGTTCCACGTTATTTTTTTCAGTACTTGCTTTTTTATCGCAGCAACTGCCAATAACCCAGATTCACAAAATACGACGTCATCAAAAGGAGTGTAGCCTGATCTAATGTTGAAATTATAAATAACTTTGAGCTCATAGTTGGTACCATGTCTAACAGATGTCAAGTATTACTGTGTTTCCTCTGAAAATAAAACCATCCCATGGTACCCCTGTTAGTTCACTCCTTGAGGAACCACTCCTTGTGGCTCCTTGAGGTGGCTTGGAGCATATTTTGGGAACCATAGCCTTAGTCAATCCTTTTGGCTCATGGTTTATTTTTATGAATGCATAAGAATAATACATAATAGAAAAGTAATGTCTAAATTAGTATATAAGAGCAATTCAATACGTATAAAATAAACATTCCAAAGCAATAAGAAATCATTTTTTCATAGTTCTATTGACAGAAATTTTTCTTTCTTTGGGATACATAAGTGATTCTTATAACTGGTGGCATCTTAGGTTCTATTTTATAGATCAAGCTAATAAGGCATAAGATTCTGAATTGATCTCCTAGCCTCTGGGCACTTATGCTGTGCTGTGTTGCTAGATTAGTTACCCTAACTCAGAATTTTCATTGACACTTCTCCCTGTCAAAATATTCAATAATTTGCCTTTGCCTATATGATAAAATCTGCGTTTCTCAATGTGACAAGTAACGCTCTCTGCACTGTGTTCTAATCTACCTACCTCTGTAGCCTTAGCTTTACCTTTCAGAATGAGGAGACTCCCAGCCTACATCTTCTATCAATTGGTAAAGCACTTCTCCACTCCAGGCCTCAGTCTCCCCATCTATAAAATAAGAAGTTGGATCACATCATTGGTTCCTAGATTTAAAAAAAAAAAATGTGGAGACTGACATAGGGTTCCCAGTGTTTTAGTCTGCGATTAAATTTGATATTCATACAGTTAGTCTATCTTAATAGGATTGTGTTGCAAATAAAGTGAATTACAACTTAACATGAATACAAAGAAAACACTGAATAAAGTTAACTATATAAAAAACTTAGCAACTGGAGTTCATTCAGAGAGCTTCTGGGCTGGTGAACACATGGGGGTGCTGGGAGGGAGGCACACCTGGAGAGGGCATGGAAACTGTACCCCTTTCCCCATACCTTGGCCTGTGAGCCTCTTCCATCTGGCTGTTCTGAGTGGTATCCTTTTATTAAAAAACCTGGCAATCTAGTAAGCAGAAAAAAACAAAACCACTCAGTTTGTCTTTATTGTTTTTACTCAGCTTTGTGGACCGTATAGACTGTTGAGCACTGGTTCTTAGGCCAGTATTCAGGACCAATCAACTAGATTCTTTCTACTTAAATTGAAGCCTTAGACCAGGAACTTCACATCACCTGGAAGTTTGTCAGAAATGCCGAATCTCAGGACTGGCAGAATCAGAGTCTACATTTTAACGTGATCCCCAGGTGATTCGTATGCACATTAAAGTGTGAGAAGCCTTAGACTCAATGCTATCCAGCAAGAACATTCGCTGTCATCTGTCATCCCCTTGTACAAACTTGACACAGCTGCCAAACCCTGGCTTGCAATCTGACTTGCATCTAACTATCTCGTATCGTACTTCCGCGTTTCTTATTGCTTGGCCACCTCCACGCCTTCCTCCTACCTATTCTTCAGTGGTTGGCTCAGGTTCCATCTTTGCTTCTCTGTCCTTTAGCTCTGTCAGATTTTAGGCAAGTTGATTTTCCGATCTGTCACAATTTCCTCACCCGTAAAATGGGGATAATGATGTCTATTTCATTAGGTCGTTGAAAAGATGAAATGAGTTAATACATGTACACTTTGTACAACAGTGCTTGGCATAATTGGCCCTCAGGAAGGGGTAGCCGCTATTGTTGCTGTTCTTGTTCTCTTGGGAACAGTAATGCAGTGTACCATACAGACAAAAGTCCCCTGCCTTGTGGGGTATACTTTCTAACCGGTGGTGCTAAATAAGTGCTTGTTGGGTACTGTAGTCACATCTTCACTTGCCAGGCAGTTACTGATAGGCCTGGTGGGTCCCAGAGATTGCCAGAAAACTAACTATGAGGTTTTTTGTTTTTTTTTTTGCGGTACGCAGGCCTCTCACTGCTGTGGCCTCTCCCGTTGCGGAGCACAGGCTCCGGACGCGCAGGCTCAGCGGCCATGGCTCACGGGCCCAGCTGCTCTGCGGCATGTGGGATCTTCCCGGACCGGGGCACGAACCCGCATCCCCCGCATTGGCAGGCAGACTCTCAACCACTGCGCCACCAGGGAAGCCCAAACTATGAGATTTTTGTATGCTTATGATATTGCGTTTTGCATTATGGCTGTTTATGTAGGCATTTCTTACTCATCAAATGCTGTGCCTCGCTTCTGTGTATAGTCCCTTGGCTCTTGACACTTGGTAGGTATGCTTAGTGGATGGAAGGCTTTCGGTAAGCCTCTCTTTTAGACCTCTCTTTGTCCTTCCAGTGTGAGGCTGCTGTGGTGAGGGCTGTCCAAGTAGCCAGCTTGGGTGAAGGTGTTCCTGGCTCCAGTCAGATGCTGTTCTCTCTGCATTACACTGCTTATCTCAGCTGTTTAATGTGGACCTCTGTATTTCCAGCCTCACTCTCTTTAAGTTGCCTTGTTGCAGATGTTGACGGCTTTAGGGTAAACTTCTAGCTAGAAGGAAACAGTGCCAACCCACAGGCTGGTGCTGAGTGCACAGGTTTTGTGTCCACTGTAGTACAACATACATCCATTCTCTCTGACTTCCTGTAGTGTCAGATGGCTATTGTAAAAAGATCTTGGAAACTTTGGATTTAAATATAAAAATTCTCTGTAAAGCAATTTCAGGGAAATGGAGAGCTGCCATATGGTTCCTTTTGGCTTTCTCTGCCCCCAACTCTAACTGATACCCATTCTTTTTCAATTAAATCACCAGATTTCTTTTGGCAAATCTAAGATAAATACGCTTTGTCCTCTTTCTACCA
The DNA here is from genome assembly GCF_964270905.1 of Leucopleurus acutus. NCBI lineage: Eukaryota > Metazoa > Chordata > Mammalia > Artiodactyla > Delphinidae > Leucopleurus > Leucopleurus acutus. Next base: position 87,792,054 of record NC_139145.1, read on the forward strand.
TCCCCCTTTGATAGTGTCAGGGCTGGTGCTTTTGTGAATCAATTTCCTGAAACCAGGTCAACGTGAGCAGAGAGGACTTGGAAACCAAGTTCCTCTGGTTCACCAGAACAGCTCAAAATCACTTCAAACTGGGGTCATCATCCTCGCTGGCGTTTCATCACCGTTTTGCTGATTAGCCTCTCTTTCTATAACAAGCCCTATTAAAGCTGCACATCTCATTGAAAACACCCATGTTCTCTACACCCTCAAACCTACCATTTAAATCCAAGACGCTTAGGGAGATCATTAATTCAGACATTTGACTGAACAGAGCCCTTTATCCCTTTTATTCCCCCCCCAAGTAGCAAGTTATGCTAAGTACAGGGTAGGAAAACTCAATAACTCATGGAAAAGGCATTCATTTTACTTTTAAATTTCAATCACCAGGGTGAAGGGTCAGGAAAGGCCACGACAGAAATTCTTGCAGAAGAAAATCTCCCTGTTGCCCCGCAGCCAGTCATCTTCCTGCTGCATAAATCATTGCATTCTGTGGAATGTCAGCTCCAGCTGTAATCAGAGTGCCAAAGAGAAGGGCTTTCTTCAGGGCTTCCGACTGTGACAGTTGTATTTATTTTGGGTCAGCCTGATAGATGAACGGCCCTTTCAAAATAGCACGATTCATTAAAGAGTCGTTCCTACATATGCTCTTGGGGCTGGCCCGGTCCCGCTGTGGGAATGAGGAATCAGTGTTGCTGCACGCGGCCGCACCTGCAGTACACACAGGCCTCCTGTTCCCCTCCAAGGCCACCTGTGCTGGCTGTCCACGTCCTCCTGCTTCACTCTTTTGGTGGGATACCACAACGTTTAAAGAATAAAGAAGGTGTAGGCTCTTGACTCTAATCCGTAGCAAATGAAGAAAGCAGAAAATCTCGTAAAGCGAATTTTCTCAAGTAGATATTCCTGGGCTTCCTTAGCGCTTTCTATTCTTTTCTACCCTCTATACAGTGAGAGGATAGAGGCTGGCCTCAGACACACACTGGGCTCTGGCAACCCTGTCCTGCCTTTTGCATCTCTTCCAGATGGCACCATTTCCTTCTTATCCCCTGTATTCCTAGTTCACTTGCCGGTCTGTGCTTGTAACACTGTCCTGCTCCTTTCCCCTTTACTATTACATGCCAGCCTCTCTCCTACATATCTCTGGTGACAACACACCCTACACACACCACACACCCCTAGGTCCTCACCTTGGTGGAACTAATGCTAACGGTATCCTGGTTTATTTGTGAAGGAGGAGATAGCAGCTCAGGGGTTTGGAAGCTCGCCTCAGCCTCCTTTGCTGCTGCACACCCAGGACCATGAGAGTCTTTGCCATGACAACGGCCTCACTGTGCTCACAGTGAAGGTGAAGGAGGTCACCTCACTCTTCCATCTGTTCAGTTGCTGTGACCTGTGAAAGTGAAGACTGTCCATGGGAATCTCACACTGAGCTTGTCCATGTGCTTCTAGGGAAGGTAGTATGGAACAGGGCCCATGAGGAGTGGAGTAAAAAATTCAAGAACAGAAAGATGGAATTCTTATCCAGATTTGAACTCCTTCCTCGCAAATTATTTTCCACTAAGACACAAAATTGGGTAAGTTAAACATCATTATTGCTTCTGCACCACATGTATTTAATCTTCATGGCAACCCTATGAAGTAGGTATGGTTACTTTTTTTTTTTCAGATGAGGAAATTGAGGATTCAAAAGACTAATAATTGGGGCTTCCCTGGTGGCACAGTGGTTGAGAGTCCGCCTGCTGCTGCAGGGGACGCGGGTTCGTGCCACGGTCTGGGAAGATCCCACACGCCGCAGAGCGGCTGGGCCCGTGAGCCATGGCCGCTGAGCCTGCGCGTCCGGAGCCTGTGCTCCGCAACAGGAGAGGCCACAACAGTGAGAGGCCTGCGTACCGCAAAAAAAAAAAAAAAAAAAGGCTAATAATTTGGCCACAGTAACTGTGATCCAGAGCAAAGTTCTTAGTCCCGTGCTGGAATGGCTTCTTTCACAAGAACTGCTGGAATGAATGTGACAGAGGTAAGGGGGGAAGCTGATAAAGCGCAGAGGAGCAATGTTGACAACGATAAGCTAGAGACTTGGGAATAGAAAGATTATACAGACCAGCTAACAACCTTGAAGGGTTAGAATATATATGAATAATGAAGAGTAAGACAGTGGAAGGAAGACATGAAGCCTTTCAATTATTAGGGAAGAGATCAAGAAAAGAATCAGCTGATCACACAAACAATCTGCCCTGTCCTCTTTCCTTACCTCTGTTACCTATCCATGGTGACCACCTGGGCAAAACCCCAGGCCCTTGACTGCTCTTCAGTACCTGTCAGGACCTCACACACAACCAATGGGTGTGAACATGGAAACCAGCTCAACTGGTCATTCTCTGCTCCCGGATTGCTCTTGTCCTATGCCCACCTTACTGCCTCCTGGGATTACCTTGATGTTTCCCATTGTTACCTTTATGGACCTGGCTCTGCTTCTGGATTTTACTCATTTTCTTTTTCAGCAATTATACTGGATCCTCTTATATCTCATCTGTCTTATTTTTTCCTTCATCTTCATGCTAGATCATTCTGGAATACCTCTCATTATGCTGCTTCTCTGAATAAAAATGTTCGGTGACTCTCCATGGCTGAATCAAGTGCATATTCTTCAGTTTGGTTTCAGAGCCCCCAAAATATGGCCCCTGGTGGGGACACCTTGCTGTTTTTCCTTCCCAGAAGCCAGTTCGTTTTTTGGTAGGTGTCTTTAAGATTCCTTATGGGGACCCACTCCCCATTTCCTCGTCCATGTGGATTGGCTGGCAGCGATCCCTCTTCCTGGCTCTAGGAGTGGACATATGACACAGTAATGGGTTCAGGGATAGGCAGAAATGACTTAAATCAGACCAGTGAATCTCTATTCTGAGTCTTTGGGCTGAACAGTTGAGAAAAAGAAGCTCATTTTCTGTTGAGCCTGCTAGAATTGGTATGATAAAAGACTGAAGCTGCCAGGAGTTAACAGGTAAAACATGATAATGCAACCAACAGAGAGAAAAGAGGTGACATTTAGAGAGCAAGGTGGGAGTGCCTGGATCCACCTATGACTGAAGCCAGAGCACCCCTTGACTTTCCAGTTGTGGGCCAATTTCTGAGCTTAAAGAATCCTGAACCTAAAGAATTCTGACTAATACAGCTTTCATCTACCTTTTCAAGCATCTCCTCTTACCCCTCTACAATTACGCCAAACTATCTGCTCTTGTCTCAGAGCCTGATGACTGTATATTCATGCTTTGGCTTGTGCGGTTCTTTCAATGTGGAACACAATCTGTAGCCACCTCCACCTGCTCATTCTTTTAAGGTCTCTTTCAGATGTTACTTCCCATCTCGTATCTTCTCTGCCCTCCAGCCACATAGGTTCTTATCCCCATTTGAATCCCACTCCCCCCAGTGAATCTTCTTTGTCATTAAATATTCAGCATCTTTCACCAGTGGCGCAGAGTAGATGCTCAATAAACTAGTGTGACTTGGATCAAAGAGAAAAGGAAAATGGAGGGCTTTCCATGTAGAAATGAAGCTAACATTTGTTGCAGTGAACTGACTTTAAGTCCTGAGAAAATAACAGGAAATAGCTTTTCTCCTTCCTACTTCATACCTGGCTTTTGTTTCTTCCAGAAGATAGGTAGGCATTTCCACTGCACTTCCTTAATCACACAAGCAACTGTAAACTGTAATTTTGCAGCATAAAAGCACTTTAAACCTGTGGGAAGCAGCAGTATTTCTGGTTATAGGAAGACATTTTACTTACTTTAACATTGGTTGCTTCCTTTTACATATAGACTTTGTTGTTGTTTTGTTGTTTGTTTTTTTCTCAAAGTCAATACTGTAGATTTATTTCACTAGCAATGTCAGTATTTCTGAGGCTATTGTATTGCTTTCTTCTTCAGAGTATTGCAAATTCTTTGAGCCTTGTGAGTTTTACCATGACACTATTTGAAAGGAATGTTCGGTTGTATTCAGTGTTTATATAGCACCTGACAGTTTATCCTCTGAGTGATTTACAGCTCCTCTATGGATGAGGAAAATAATGACACTGCAGTCTGGCAGAAGAGGGGCTCTTTCTATAGATGCTAACTGGAGAGGTTAAACAAGAAAAATCCTTGAGTCTCTTGTCTATGTGGTGTCAAAGACTCCTTTTCTACCCCACAAGTTAAAATAGTTACTTTGATGTCATATAAACACAACCTATAGAATCAGATGTTGAATTCAAAAGGAATCCTAGGACTTAAATCTAGACCTTTTTTCCCTTTATTTCCTCACTGCCATAGGCTACATATACTTGAAGAGCTTCTTTACAGTTAAGCAGAAAAAAAATCTGGGAGGTTGTGTTTGCCTTGGTAAGTAGCTTAGAAAAGGAACTTTATACAGTCTATGCCTTTTTCCAACTTCCTGCACTGATATTTTTAGTGTATGGGACTTTTATTTTCATGAAAGGCTAAAAGCCAGAAAAGCATGCTGGTCAAGACTGTCCTTAAAAAGGATTCCCCAAAGCCCTATCTTTCTTCTACTGTTCCATTCATCTACTTATTATCTCTGCTTTTACTACTCCGGCTCTTTCCCACCAACTTCTCTCCACTTTCCTCTTTTATATGGCTTCTATTTATTGCCCTCTCATTACTCGTGATTATTCATGACTTTGTTGTCTCTCCTTGTGTATTTCACTTCCTTCCCAAAACGAATGGTTCATTCTAATGCCTTAAATTCAGAACTCTTGAGAGAGATCTTTTGAGGCAAAGCTCACCTGTTGGCCCCCTAAAGTGTTTCCAGCCAGTAGGTTTATTGATTGGCTGCCCTTGTTCATTCACCTGGGACCACATGCAACAGTGAGGCAACTTTTGGGAAGATCACGTCTTAAAAGGTCTGTGGGCATGGCAAACATTCCAAAGCTTGGTCCATCCAGGACAAGCCAGCTCATAATGTATTGCTGATGTATATGGCTATATACGCCTAGAAGAGCATATAAATGATAAAGGAGAGGGAGGATTTCTACATCCTTAAGGTATCAGGGGACCTTATCAACACATTTCAGAGAAATATTTAAAGGTTACTCTAAGGAGATTTCTTTTTTGAAAGGGTAAAAGAAAGGAGGCATGTCACATATTACTATGGATTTATCCCTCTTTGGCTATCTTTACTGTCATTTCTATGGGACATGGGGGAGAAGAAATAAATACAGGTTTTCAGTCAACTTTCTGAACCAAAACCTGGCTTCTGCATTTTGATGGGCTTAGTTCACTTTAACATCATGTGCATCCTTGAAAGCAATACGTTTTCACAAAATAAACATTCTTACTGCTCTGGTATTATAGCAGCAACACAGTGAGCGGAAAACTTTAAAAGAGGTGAATTTTAGGAAAGGCAAAGTTCAACCACTCCAGCAGAGAACTGAGTCAATGGACTAATATTTGCCATCACTATCTGGAAGGGACTCATTCCCTGGAAACTTTGCTGTGACTGACCATCAGTGGATTTTTCCTGATATGCTTTGTGCCTGGTAAAGAAATGAAGAAAACTAATTTCTAGAGGGCTGAATCATATTTTCAGGGTGGGCTGAAGTTGGTAAGAAAAATCTAGAAGCTCAGCTTAGGTGGGCCAGCAAGTAGCATTTGTTGTCTGGTTGACAGTTTTTTTTTTTTTTTTAAGTCAGCAAGTGATAATGATTGCATCATAAAAAAGTCATGGAACAAGACTCAGCAAAATCCTCAAAACAAAACATCAGTAATGAATGTGAATGCTTCTTTTCTTCATCTTTTATTGACATTTTTCTTTTCCTCAATGGTGTGACAGGCTGTACCATATCATCTACACTTGCTCAGCTGGTCTTTGCTCTAAAAGATGGCACATTTATCAGGCAATTAGCAGAGGGTAAATTTTTAGCCTTTGGTGACAGGGCAGTAATTTAATTTGAGTGAAGATAAATAACCAGTTTGACATTGAAACCTATGATCTTGCTTCTAATCCTTGGACCTCAACAATTGATAAAATCAAACAGGCCACCAGAAGGACTGACTTACGTACCTGCTTAGATATTTACTTACTGACTAATTTCTGTTGTGTGTTCAGTATTACAGTGTGTTTTAGGAATAGGGGGTGGGGTGGGATCAGCAATCAAAAAGTAGAAACCCCGTTTATTAACTGGGAATCTAACTGGGTAGAGAAAATACATGTGAAGCAAATTGTAAGGTAGAATGCAGGTGGTTCTCCATCTTAACTATACATTGGAATCACTTGGGGAGCTTTAAAAATTACTGGTGCTGAGTCCTACCTCCAGAGAACTGGATCATACAATGTACTTGATAGTCCAGTGAAGACTGTAAGTCCCAGTGTTTGGTTCTTGACACTGGGGGCACATCTAGAATCATCTGGAGGACTTTTAAAAGTCCTTATTCGCAGCTCAAAAACATCAGAATCTCTAGGGATGGGACCTAGCCTCCAGTATCTCTTAAAGCTGTCTAGGGTTGACAACCATATCCTTAGAGAAATTCATAGCAAAGGAAGGGAAATAATGTCTGGTACAGTCAAGAAGATCCCACAGACAAGAGCAAAGGACATTTTGACACAAAAGAAGGTGGCGTACTTTCATGTGAGGGAGAGCATGGGTAAAGGCGCAGAGCTTGAACTGAGGCTGGTGGAGGCTCAGTTGGAACACAAGCTGGACAACGGTAGGATGCTCTTGTTTGAAAAAACTGCAAACACATTTGGAGAGACAAGGTAAATTGAAATCAGGATTTAAAAGTCAGGCTGCGACACTTATTAAAATGGCAAAGATCCAAAACACTGGCAACACCAAATGCTGGCAAAGATGTGAAGCAATAGGAACTCTCATTCATTGCTAGTGGGAATACAAAAAGGAACAGCCACTTTGGAAGATAAATTGGCAGTTTCTTACAAAATGAAACGTATTCTTACCGTACAATCCAGCAATCGCACTCCTTTGGATTTACCCAAATGAGATGAAAACTGTGTCCACACAAAACTCTGCACATGAATGTTCATTGCAACTTTATTCATAATTGCTGAAACCTGGAAGCAAATAAGAATCCCTTCAGTAGGTGTACAGATAAATAAACTTTGGCACATCCAGATAATGGGGTATTATTCAGTGCTAAAAAGAATGAAAAGCCATGGAGCATCTTAAATGTATATTACTAAGTGAAAAAAGCCAATCTGAAATGGCTGTGTAATGTATGATTCCAACTGTATGACATTCTGGAAAAGGCAAAACTATGGAAATAGCAAAAGGATCAGTGGTTGCCAGGGATTGGAGAGGAAAGAGGGATGAATAGGCAGAGCACAGAGGATTTAGGGGAGTGAAATCATTCTGTATGTACCACAGTGGTGGATACATGTCATTGTACATTTGTCAAAACCCAAAGAATATACACCTAGAGGGAACCCTAGTGTAAACTATGGACTTTGGGTGATAATGATGTATCAATGTAGGCTAATCAATTTTAACAAATGTACCACTCTAAGTCAGGATGCTGATAATGGGCGGGGAGGGGGGCTATTTGTATGTGGGGGAAGGAGTATAGGGGAACTCTTTTACTTTCTGCTCAATTTTTCTGTGATCCTAAAACTACTCTAAAAAATAGCCTTTTCTTTTTTTTTTTTTTTAATGGAGAAAAAAAGCCAGTATGGGGAATTGAAAGTTTAGACTGGAGGCAGTAGGGTGTTTCTGTATTTCTTGAGCAGGGAATAGTGATGAAAGCAATGTTTTAAGAAGAACACCTTGGCCACAATGTATGGAGTGGATCAAACAGCAAGGGGCTGTGGCAACAATACAGATGCTAGATGAGGAGAGAGGGTTGAAGATTGGCGATGATCCGAGACTCAATGTGAAGGAAACCTTGGTGACTGACATCTCATCTTGAGTCCTATGACTCTCTTTTCACTATTTTGATAAATAAAAGCAGTGTTTGAAGCTATCTAAAAGGGAAAGGGAAAGTATGGAAAAAGAGTTGAAATGTGCACTATGCTCTGAAAATCTGTTTTTCAGAGTGAGGCTAGAAGGCAGCATATGGGAAGCACTTGAGTACATTAAAAAACCACCATGTGAATTATTTTAAATATCTAATTTGCAAAGGTCATTGGCATTGCTTGGGTGCATTTGTAAATCAGGCAGTCGCTTAAGTCATCTTGAGCAGCTAAAGCTATAATTTCCATGAAAAGGCTCAAAATATTAAAACATTAATTGAAAAAGAGCACTTTGAAAATCCTGTTTGCAGAGTTCATTCAGCTGGGCAGGATAGGGTCAGGCCAATTTTTCATCTGCAGTATAGGCTAAGCCTTTTTGCATGATTGCCCTGGAAAACAAATCCTTCATATGGTAAATGAATGACTCCTTGGTCTGTTTGCTTTATTAAAGGCTATTGCAGTCCTTTTTATTTATTATGCTCTCAGTTTCTACTAAACTCTCAAACTTGAATGTAAAATGTCCTGTGTTATTTAATCTACAAGCTATTGTTTACTCCCTCATCTTATGAAGCCAGGGCTGGCAGACTCAGCTTTTATTATAATAGCTGTAAAGTGTCTGTGGCATCTGTGACGAGAATCAGCCTAGCAAGACAGGGTTCTGCTGTTCCCTGCTCTTCTCCTCTAGGCTGGCAATTTGGGGTAGTGGGTGCAGATGCTCCCTCAAGCACTCCCTCCCATCCCCCAATGTCTGCTGCCAAACCTTAGATCACCTTTACAGAACAGAGGGCGACTCAAAGTCAGCAACTCACACATGCTAATCTTTCCTCTGAGGCAGCTGACAAAAACTCTGCTGGGAAGAGAAGAGTGACTCTGGGCTCCCTCTCTGAAGGTCTTTGCTGATTTCAAGGTCAGGTAGGTAATGCACATGGTGTCTTATCTAGAGTAGACACTACAGAGTCTGGAAGGAAATAGAGAAGAAGGAAGAGGAAAATTGCCGTGCCTATTCTGCTGCAGGTACTTTACATTAGCACATTTTATTCTCCTTCCATCTTATGAGAGAAGACACATTATTTACCTCATTTTATAGGTTAAAAAAAAAAGAAAGCATCGGGATATAAGATCACCCACAGGCAGGGATGCAGATTAGAAGTTATCAGCAAGTGGCAGAGCTGGGGGCTAACCCCAGGACTGCCCAACTTCACAGCCTGAGTACTTTTCACCCTTCTGATTTTTGCCCTGGTTCTTTTGCCAGGCCTTCTTGGACCCCCCAGTGCTCTGTGCCTCCTCTGTCTGTGTGACCCACTCCTGCATTACTTCCAAGGTCCTTGCCTGAATGACACAGCCCAAGGTTTCACCCATGGAAAGCTACTTCTCTGTCCCTCCCAGACTGCAGGTCAGCTGGGAAGTTCTTATTCTTGTCACACACACGATTTCTGTCAGAGGTAGGCTTAATTTAGCCCGTTAAGCACCTTCCCATTAGGCTTGTGGCTTAAGTGAAATGTCAAAATGTGATGTCTAATATTTTATGAGTAACACTGATGTGCTACTTCTTTGATCCCTTTTCATAGCCCGTGTTACGACCATCTGGACACCTCCTTCTCTTGGAGTTTTTGGGATGGCAGCCAAAGCAAGTACAGAATGCTGAACAGATCAATATAGTTAAGCACATTACCATAATCCACAGACATTAAAACATCAATACCTCATTCCCCTGACAAAGCTTATATCAAACAGAAGGCTCGATGGCACAGGAGACAGATTCATTAGGCTTTCGCCTCTGGAAATGGGTTTCCACACAGCTTAGGTCACTTGAAAGGAAGAGTTTCATGGTGTTAACTTTGCCAAACTTTATTTATTGGCATTTGGGCTCCAATCACAATCCCAACGGGATAGCAGCTTTTCCTTACAAAAGGGGCATTTTCCACATTTGTCGCATCAAACACATGGTGTCAACACAGGAATTTATTTGAGCTCTGTGTATCCTGTTCTATTAGGTATTCTGTTGTATTAAAAAACACCTGCAAACATTAGACTGCAAAGCTTCACGTGTAACCCCTTCAGTATGTTTAGCCAAGATGTGAAGAATTTTAAAAATCAATATTACTCGGGCAGCTACTGTGTGCCTGGCACTATTCTAGGCACTGGAGATGCAGTCAGGGTGCTCCACAGACTAGGAGCTTCCCCTCACAGAGCTTACACTGTAGTTGGAGAGACAGACAAGCAAACATAGACATAAGGTAATTTCAGGTACCTGTAGATGCTATGAAGAAAGGAGATGTGGAAATGTAAAGTGGGACACATAAGGCAGAGCAGTGACAGAAGAATTGCCGAGAAGCTAGATCCATTCTGTGCAGAGAGAAGTCATGCAAAAGTTAGGAAGTTAGGGGAGAAGTATCCTAAATAGAAAGAATAGCAAGGGCAATGTCCTGCGGTCAGAATGAGCTTCATTTATATGAGGAATAGAAGTAAGGCCACCGGGAGCCTTAAAATCAGAGAAACTGGCAGTTAGATCATGCAGAGCCTTCCTGGACACGCAAAAGACCTGGGGCGTCACTGGAGGTTTTAAAGTAGGGAGGTGACATTATTTTTAATTTTATTTTTACTTTAATATTTATTATCATTATTATCTATGATTCATTTTTTAAATAAAAATTGCTCTTGCTATGGCAATGATTCTTAACTGGGGGAGATTTTGCCCTTCCCCGCAGGGGACATTTATCAATGTTTGGAGCCATTTTTGGTTGCACAACTGGAAAGTGCTACTGACATCTAGTGGGTAGAGGCCAGGGATGCTGCTGAGTATCCTATAATGCCTGGGACAGCCCTCACAACAAATAAATAGGCAGCCTAAAAGGTCAGTACTGCTGTAGTTGAGAAACCCTGAGCTAATGGTATAGAGAATAGATTTTTCGGGAAGGGGGAAAGAGTGGAAGCAGAAGGCCGAGGCAGGAACCCAGGAGAAATGATGGTTATTTGGACTAAAATGGCAGCAACAAAGTTGGAGAGAGGTAGAGTGATTCAGGATATATTTTGCAGATAGAGCTGACAGGACCTGCTGATAAGTTGGCTGTGGGAAGTTAAGGAAGGGAGTCAAAGGTGACTTCTAGTCTGAGCAACTAGTAGATGGTCAGGTCATTTACCTAGATGGGGAAGAATAGGCAAGAAATAGATTGAGAAGGGAAAGTTCAAGAGTTTTGTTCTAGGCATCTGTTAGACAGTGGAGATACCAAGTGAGCAGCTGAATAGAAGTCTGAATCTAAAGGTCAGGGCTAGTTATGAAACCACGGATGGTCATTAGTCAAATCCATTTCACCTGACTTCGCTCATCAAGGTTGTCTTCAAAAGACTTGCCTCTCCCCCAAGCCGCACCGTAGCCTAAACAATAAGAAGTTTGCAGTCAGCTGTGTCTAGTTCCAGCTGAGCTGGTTAAGACTGGTTACAACCACCAACTCTCCAACTGGGCATGCGCGAGTGTCCAGTTTGGTGACCTTCTGACGTCAGAGGGCCAAAAGCTCCACCGTCAGAGCCTGGCAAATGCCTCAGTTTTTTAAATGTGCAGAGACCTGTAGCTTAGTTACCCCCGCACAGGACAGAACGATTACCACACCTTTTTCCAATCACCTTTCCCCACGTTCCCCGTGCCTCGGACCACCCTGCTTCGTATTCTTTATCCTATAATTACCCCAGCCCTTTGCTTTGGGAGAGGCAGATCTGAGATCTCGCCCGTCTCCTCGCTTGATTGACTTGCAAATACATCCTCTCTTTGCTGCAGATTTCGGCATGTCAGGGCTTTAGCAAATCGAACCTACTTTAGTAACATTTATCATTATGTAGATAGTACTTAAGGTCTTGAGACTAGATAGATAACCTAAGAAGAAGGGGTGACTGGGAGGGGCAGAGGGGAGAGTGCTGGTCTCCCCAATATTTAGGGGCCAAATTATAAGGTGGAAGATCCAGAGGAACGTGGTATCCTGCAAGACATGGTTGGGGGAGTGGGGGTGGGCAAGAGGTTTGGAGAATGGAGGTGTCATCTATGTTGGATGTTTCTGAGAGGTCACATAAAATCAGAGCCCAAAAAAACCCCACAAAAAACAAACCAAAAAAACCCCCCAAATTTGGCTGACTTAATTTGGCCAAGGGAGTGTTGGCACAGACTAGAGTAAGCTTCTGTGAAGTAGATGGGGTTGAATGCTGATTGGAGTGGGTTATAGACAGCATGGGGGTTTAGGAGATGTGATCAAAAATAGGAATTCTTTCAATAAATATTGCTGAAAAGAGAAGCAGAGAAATGGGATGGTGGAAATGGGATGGTGACAGAATTCCAACTGTAGAAAAAACCTTTTTTCTTACTAGAATCCCCCCTTCCCTTTTTTTGAAAGTCCCAAATTGTAACATTTACTTATGAAATTAACCAATAAGAATTTAAATGAATAATTTCATGGTTTCCTAGGTGTTGGTATATAACACACATGTTTTATTAAAATTAGAACTCTATCTTGTGAATGAAGTAAAAATAGATTATTCTAGAACCACTGAAGAACCACTAAAACTTCAGAGAAGTGGTTTTTCTAAGAATATATTTGGAAAACCACTACACAAAATTAATTTTAACAACAAAACTTCATGTACCAGTCAAGGCAATAATTTTTTACTCTCCATAAGTCCTTTCTCCTGAGCCTGAAATTATAGCAAGATTTTAATCTTGGCTCTGTCACTTCTTAGCTCTTTGGGCAAGTTGCTTCATCTCTTGAAACATAAGATTTCTCATTTATAAATCAGTAGGGGTTAGTGTGAAGATTAAATGAAATAAAATATGCAAATTGCGTGTGTCCTGCATGGGGCCCATCTCCTTTCCTTCTGGCATCTTTACTCCAGGACTCTCTCAGGCCAGCGGTGCAGTGACTTTGTGCTGCAATATTATATGTGGCAGTGCTGGTCATCATGGGGAGCTCCATTTTTTTCCTCTCATCTCACCTTTGTTGTCTTTTCATCTTAGCTAGTACACAGCCCAGAAGGCAAAAGACTTTGCATCCACTTGCTGCCTATTACCCTTGAAGCATCTCAGTGACATGAGAAACAAAGCAAGATTTGTTTCTGAGACACTGTAGATAACCAAATATGGAAGCTGTGACTACTTCAAAGGAAGAATACCACCAAATTTTTAGTTTAGGGTTTTGCTACAGTCGGACCCATAAGCAATTACCTTTTCCCAATCCTCCAACCATAAATGGAAAATTCTTCTAAGAAGGAAAAAAAAAACAACCCAAAATAAATTAATTTTGAATTATTGTATATAATTATAAAATAATTTTGAATTATGTATACAAGTAGAAGTGAGAAAGTCTCTTCAAATCTAAAAAAACTGCCACTGACTTAACATTGAGAGTGTTGAAGAGACCTGTGAGAAGAGTATTGGCAAGCGGAAGTGGCAGAGGTAGACAATGTCCTTTGTTAAATACAGACTACATTTCAAGTCAGGTTTGAACCCTATGGATAGACTGAAGGGTGCATGTGACCTCAGTGCCAGTTATAGCTGTTATCAAGTTTCACACACTTGTCTCTTTCAGAACCCAATTCCCCACTACCACTCTGTATCTCTTAGGTTGGAGCCTGAACTTCCCAAGACAACATCTATGTGAATATTCTGAGATGTGCCTCATGAATGGGAGATAATACCCCTGGATTAGGGTAGAGAATTGTCTTTGAGATTCTGGCCCATGTCCTGCACCCTTCCTGGGGCAGCTTCCACTATGAACGAACCCTGTCTTCAAACATGGAGCTCACCTGGGCTTTTGAAAATATGAAAGGCTCTTACTATCACACCAGTCAGCACCAATGAGGACTAACCTAGCCTGGTGGTGATTTCTGCCATGCAAATGTCTTCTATGTAAATTGTCTTATTGGGAGCTTTCAAACTCATGGGGGTGAGGAGTGGTTACAGAAAGTCCACAAATGTCCACAATGTCCCACATTATCAGTATCTTCAGTACCAGATTTCTGGTACAGAAAAACTCCAAAAGCTCCAACAAAGACTGCATTCATTCTTCAGGAGATGCTTCTCCATTTTTGTCATATTTCACTTTCCCTTAGTGTCATGTTATTTGCCTGGGCATAATTTCACTTTCTTTATATTTTTAAAGTTTCAGGTTGGGTGGATTAATTTTTAACCTTGAGGTAAAAGTCAATTCATAGCAATTTAGCAGTGTCTAGTTTAGTGATTCTCAGGATTTTCATACTTAAGACCCTTTAACAGGTTAAAAATGTTTCCTGATCCCCACATTGTAGGAGCAGAACATTTAGTATCCACTGATTGAAAAATTACTTAATGACAACAGCAGAAGCATTTGAACACCTTGAAAAAAAAAACTGAACAATTTCACAAGTTTGAAAGACAGTAGTGCACTATACTTGAGTCACATCAATCCTTCACTTTTGGGTAGCCATTAGTATGAGGATGAAGGAGCTGATCCTTTCATTCAGTGGCTGCTCAGGAATTTGTGCCCACCCTTTCCCCACAGTTCTGCACCTCCCCACACAGACTTCCTTGAGATGAAACTGAGCAGGAACCCTGAGGGGCCTTCCCAGAGACAGACCCCCCAAACTCCCATGTCCAGTACCTGCCTCTTGTGTGTAGAAAAGTTTTAGCCCCCTAGGCCCTCCTCAAGTTCCAAAGAGCAAATTTAATCAGAGAAGTGAGAAAATGCAGAAACAAAGGAAAACAGTCAAGTAAGACAAAATAATAATAGTTTAGTCATAAAACAAAGTCAAGGACATTCAGTGCCTCCTCAATGGCTACAGGTAATATCCCGAGCCATATCCTAGCTGTTTTGCAGACACTAAGACCCCCACTAGGTGGAAGAAGCTAACTGCATGATGACCATGAACACATAGCCCCCAGACCAGCTGGAGCCTGAGGATTGGTAATGCTGACCCCTGTGACCTCACCATCAACAAATCAGAGAACCGTGCATAAGCTGATCAAGCTGTGACCCTGTCCCTCACTTTGTCTTTAAAAACACTTCCCTAAAAGCCATCGGGGAGTTCAGGTCTTCTGAGCATGGGCTGCTTTTTCTACTTGCTTGGCCCCATGTTGGACACCTTGCAATAAATGCTGTCCTTGCCTCCACCAAAACTTAGGATCAGTAAATTGGCTTTGCTGCACATCGGGCAAATGAACCCAAGTTTGGTTTGGTAACAGAAGAACTGATATCTTTCTTAAGCAGCTTCCCAACTCATAGCACTCACTTAGTTTGGGCCAGTACACATGATGAATCTTCTGGTTTGACTTGATTAGATCCTAAGATAAAACTATAGCATTTTGGAGCTAGGAGGCACAGTAGAGGTCATCTACTTTTACCACTTTAATTCCCAAATAAGCAACTTAAGGCCAAGGCATAGGACTGGCTTGGCCCAGGTCAGGGAGAGTAGGACAGAACCACGTACACATAGCATTTTGGCCCTGGCCCTGTCTGGGCCTTGTGTGCGGGACAGCCAGGCCTGCATCCTGAATACTGGCTACTCCCTATGGCCAGAAGATTCTCCAATGTGTCAGGCTGTGCCCTGCTTTTAGCTCTCTACTCATGTAACTTTTGCCCAGAACCTACCACTCCCCACAATTCCCTGGCAGAAATTTAGTTCATTTTCGAGACTCAACTAGAGAAAATCCTTTCCATGAAGCATCTTTAGACCCTCACAAGTCAAATAAAACACTGCCTCTTTTTCATTTCTACTGTAGAAAGAATAATAACAATGGCTAACATTTATTGAGCACCTACTGTATGCCAGTCATGTTTACAAGTTATATTTCCGTTAATCCCCCTACAACCTATGCCATAAGAACTATTATTTGTTTACAGTTTGAAAAGGAGGAAGCTGAAGCTCAGAGAGATTAAGTTTTCAGAAGTGTCAGAAGTGAGACGTCTCCCCTGGCACTGCGAGTCAATTAACTGCTGTGCTAAGTTACTATATTGTACAGTGGTTGTAGCATAGCCCTCATAACATGGAAGTGCACTTATGTTTGATGTACATCTGTCCTTCCCACTAGACCATGAGCCTCTTAAGGGAAGGGCTTTTTTCTCCCCATATCTAGCAGTTTCTGGCAGAGAGTAACTTTTCAATACATATTTGCTGAATGAATGCATGAATGAAAGAATCATTTGCTATAGGTGGTTCTTAAAATGCAAGTCCCAAACAGTCCATGAATAATGATCATTTATAAATGAGAGGGCTGGACTAGTGATTTATCTACCTGAATGATGATTTCCCCAAATAGATGTTACAGATTATTGGCAAAAATGTCAGATAATTAAAAGGCTTTCTATATTAGGTCAGTATGAGAACTTCCTATTTCTCTCTCTCTCTTTTTTTTTTTCTTGCTGAGGGAGAAATTGAAAGCTAGAGAGAAAGCAGGGAACAGTGGAAGCAGTGTTAGAGTGGGGGTCAGGAGTGCTGGACCCATAACCTGCTCTGCCTCACCGCTTTCTTTCAGACTCCAGCAGGTGAGAGAGCCCGCCATTTCTAAGCAGGGATGTGCTTCTAAATGCTCCCTGAGGCCTTTTCATTGCAAACATTCTGAGATTCTAATATTCGCCAGGTGGTGTGTGGGCTGATCCAAAATGCAAGTCAAATGAAAAAGCTCTGTCACTTTGGACTTCCCCAGAATATATATATTCTGTATCACAGATTTGAAACTGCTTTTTAAAAGACAGAAAATGAAGACTTAAAAAAAAATGAAATTAAACCTATGCTTCTTTTCCACAGGCAAGGTCCTCAAAGATTTTGTGTTTGTGATGGTGAGAAGAACTAGAGAAACTCTCACCTGTAAGTGGTCTTCAGACAGAAAGAGCTGGAAAGACGCTGTGACCTTGAGCTAATCCCCCAGCCCATTTTGGTCTGCCTGTCAGACGGAAGGGTGGGGCTCATTGAAGGGTTTCTTCTAGGGCAAACGTTCCATGATATCACATACTCCTGGAATCAACTCATGAACTTTCTTCACACCACCAATATGGGTGGGTACTGGATCAAAAGCCCCAGTACTACATGTTACCACTTCTTCCACTGTGTTTCTATTAATGCTCTAGCTTTGGCCACATCTATCATCTCTCCATGACTGTGGTCAGTTCTAAGTCACTTGCTGCTTCTTCTTCTATTTTTTTTTTTTTACTTTGATCCCTGCCTACACTATTTTTGGATAACTGTAAATTATCTAAGGAAATGCCAATTCTCACTTATGTCATCTTCTAGCCATTAATCTTGGGATTCACACTCATCTCTTACAAAGAGAAATACAATATGTATGCGCTTAAAATGTGACTTCCTTTGGGAAGAATATCCTTAATATCATAAATAAATGGTTTATTTGGTTTGAAATTAAATTTTTTTTATTTTTAATCTTTATGATTTTCTCCTGAAATCTATTTTGCTTTAAAATCACAGTAAAAATTAAGTGTTTGAAATTAACTCTGAATGCTCATCATTCAATTAATAACAGAGACTGACATCATCAGTGATAAACTATGAAGCTCACAGTGTACAAACTTCTGATATTTTTGGACAAGTCACATCAGCTGCTCTTAATATTATGAGCTTCCTTTTATCCTCTACACTTTCCTTTTTTAAACTTGCTAGATATATTTACAGAACATCACATTTTCCCCACAAGCTGTTTCAATTTGCATTTTTCTCAATGACTAATCTGACATACCAGATAGGAGATTCTTATTTTTTCCATCTTAGTAAATGCTAACCAAGTATTTTGTTCTGTTTTCGTGAATTCTGAGAAATCTAGCAATAATAGACAAGAAATAAATAGTCCAATGTCTGTATGTTCTTGTTCTCAAGATGGCCATGTTTTTGAGATTATCCTTTTTGCAAAATGGCAGTCCATGTTTCCCCTTCAGTAACTTTGCTGTAAATGGAAAGTCATACAAGAGTTGCCAGAATCAATGTTTTAGATTCTTGTGTCTCTCAGAGGATTCATGGTGGTAATGCTGTATACCATGTGTTTCTATTTGAAATTATCTGAGCTTCTTACTTGTAGTTATGCTGCAAAATGGTGTGATCCTGAGTCTACTCTTCTTCCAAAGCAATACATAATTTTATTGCCTTGTTTTTCAGAAGAATGCACTTTTTTATTTCTAGGACATTGAGAGATTATTCCATTTCTCTGTATTTGTACGAAGAAGAAGGAAGCAATTATCCATTTCTACTTCTTCTCTGTTACATTATTTGCCAAGCGAATCCTCTTTGTGCTTCCAGTGGACATTTGTCTCCTGGTTATTTATAGTCACCTAATGATCACTCTTCAGGAACTCTTGTCTGTGTCCCACATGTTTGATTGCAACAAGGCAGTCGGCTGGCAAGAAATTTCAAAGAGAAACCCCTCAAAAACTGGCTTCACGATTTTCCACATTTATTGCTGGTTAGAAATAGGACTTGGGAAGTACAGCTTTACTTCATTTTATTGCACTTTGCAGATACTGTTTTTTTACACATTGGAGGTTTGTGGCAATCCTGCCTCAAGTAACTCTATTGGTGCCATTTTTCCAACAGTATTTGCTCACTGTATCACATTTTGGTAATTCTCAGTACTTCAAACTTTTTTATTATTATTACAGTTGTTATGGTGATCTGTGATGTTACTACTGTAAAAAGACTACAGCTAATGAAAGTCTGGATGTTGGTTAGCATTTTTTAGCAATAAAGTATTTTTTAATTAAGGTATGTACATACTATAGTCTATCGTATAGTATAAACATAACTTTTAAATACCCACTTGGAAACCGAAAAATTCCTGTGCTCAGCTTATTGCAGTTATTTATCGTGGTGGTCTGGAACTGAACCC
This sequence comes from Leucopleurus acutus, assembly GCF_964270905.1. Lineage (NCBI taxonomy): Eukaryota > Metazoa > Chordata > Mammalia > Artiodactyla > Delphinidae > Leucopleurus > Leucopleurus acutus. The sequence goes on from NC_139145.1 coordinate 87,810,880, forward strand.
ACGAAATCTCTTGGTATGCCTGTATTCATTCTGCACTTGTCACCAACAGCATATATCAGGGATTTATCATAAAAGGAGGCATCCCCATGTGAAGGTTCCTAAATATAGTCTGTGTGTGTAATTGCACTTTTGCCATTGGTGTTTACATACCTTAAATAAATCTTGCATCTGGCTGACAGGATGATTCTTCTAGGAAACTGTCAAGACTGTGGCTATAGAAACCACTAAGTTCAAAGAGGAGCCAGGAGTTGAGGCTGAGGGATAGCAAAGATTGAGAAGGAGAAAATATTTCAATTTTCAAAAGGAATGAGGCAAGTCAATGGCATGACTTACTGGTAGCTTTATTTCTGAAAGAGTCATAAGGTTTCTTGAGAAGTTAGGCAGAAGGACTCCAGACTGAGAATAGGGGTGAGACGGAGATCAAACAGAAATCTCTAGACAGAGAAATGAGTAAAATCCATTTCTAAAGCTAGAGAACTCAAGACTAACTTATCTATTCAGTAGCATTTATTGAGGATATATTGCATGTGAGTCAGCAATTATTATACTATTTGTCCACTTCACTACCAAACAGATTGTTCCTTTGCTGGCACTGCTGTCTTTAGTGGACAGACAGGTATTATTGTGTCTCCCTAGAACAGTACCCTCTCCCCTTCTTTTGGGAAGTGCTCCTCACTCATTTCAACCACATGACTCTGTAGAGAGATACAGATGATCCTCTTCTATCAGGAAAAGTGGGCACCTGCCCAGGTTGGCCCAATCTTGTATCTCTTCCCCTAGGCCACAGTGACTGTGGTAGAGCTTGTGACCTATGTGAAGCCAATGAGAGAACTTATAGCTTCTATCATTCCTCAAGATTTGCATACTTGGAGTTGGCTGGGCAGAACTCTCTTTCATATCTGGTCAGGAAGTTATCAGGATGTAAACCTAAATCTGGCCATCATTAAAGCCTGGAAGGACATAAGGACAGCTGGCCTGGAAGACCAAAACTGACTTATGGAAAGAAGCAGAGAAGAAACTTGCAGAGAGACACACACACACATAGCGATCGTCCTGTTTGGCTTTTGAGTCCTATATCCAATCATCTCTGGAATCAGATCCCAGCTTTTCCATGGTGTGTTATGTGAGCTAATTCATTCCTTCTTCAGATAGTTGGAACTGTGTTTCTGCACCTTACAACTGAGATCTTGAGAATCCGTGGACATTTCTGCTTTAGGGAATATGGGGGGCTTCCCTGGTGGCGCAGTGGTTGAGAATCTGCCTGCCAATGCAGGGTATACGGGTTCGAGCCCTAGCCTGGGAAGATCCCACATGCTGCGGAGCAACTGGGCCCGTGAGCCACAGCTACTGAGCCTGCGCGTCTGGAGCTTGTGCTCCGCAACAGGAGGGGCTGTGGCGGTGAGAGGCCCGCGCACCGCAATGAAGAGTGGCCCCCGCTCGCCGCAACTAGAGAAAGCCCTCGCACAGAAATTAAGACCCAACACAGCCAGCATAAATAAATAAATAAGTAAATTAAAAAAAAAAAAAAAAGAATATGGGGACTTCCCTGGTGGTCCAGTGGTTAAGACTTAGCCTTCCAATGCAGGGGGTGCAGGTTCGATCCCTGGTTGGGGAGCTAAGAGCCACATGCCTCGCGGCCAAAAATCCAAAACAAAAAGCAGCAGCAATATAGTAACAAATTCAATAAAGAGTTTGAAAATGGTCCACATCAAAAAAAAGAATATGGAAAAGACTATCCAATTGCTGTCACGACCATCCTAAGAAGGGAGTTTTAAAAAAGGGTTAGAGAGATAATGTGTATGTTGGAGGCAGAGAAGGTGTAGGGCAGCGGTCCCCAACCTTTTGGTCACTAGGGACCGGTTTCGTGGAAGACAATTTTTCCACGGACCAGGGTGGGGGTGGTTCGAGTGGTAATGCGAGCGATGGGGAGCGGCAGATGAAGCTTCGCTCGCTTGCCTCCCCGCTCACCTCCTGCTGTGCGGCCCAGTTCTTAACAGGCCTCAGACTGGCACCAGTCCGCGGCCCAGGGGTTGGGGACCCCTGGTATAGAGAATTACATTCCCAAGGCTTGGCCCCAGGAGAAATCATCAAGCCCTCAGTAAAAAGGCAGGGAGAAAGCTACAAGCCAACACCAAGAAGAGCCTGCTGGTTCACCATTCAGACACCAGATTTATCCAGAGCTAGCCTTAATGATGAATGTCTTATCATGCAACCATTGCTAAAGCACACACTCAGGTTTATTTTCTGAATCCTGATCTGATATCATGTAGTTAAGGAGTCACCCTACTCAAATATATAGCATTTAGCGTTTCTATCTTTTAGGATTAGGCAGAAGCCAGATACTCAAGGGAAGAATATTCAAATCTTGAATCTCTTGGAAGAGGCAGAAACAATACAATGGAATAAAGGTTAAAAAGCAACAGCAACAACACATTTTAGGCCTTGTTGTATTGATTTGAAGAAAGTAACTAAAGGTAAGTAAAACTTCAATGGAAGATAAGTAACTATAAGTAACTGAAACCCCAACTTGAGCTTGGAAGGGGGATTTATAGCTTATATCATTTATGTTTGGGGCTTCAGGTGAGCTTTCATCAGGGTTGCATGTCTTTCTCTGTAATTCTCTTGGCTTTTCCAGCACTGCTAGATTCAAGCTTCCAGAGAGGGCCTCTCTTAGAAAACATGTACTTTCTTCCTTGTTTTTGTACAAGCCCTCTTAAGCCTAAGCTTGCCTTTTTATTTTAGGATCAAATTGAAGACCACAAGGCATTCTAACCTACTGAATTTTTCTTACCAGTTTTTCTAGTTCTATATCCTCATTAGGCACATGATCACCATCCTTATGTTTAACCAATTGTTTTGCTATCATATGTCAATGATTGCCAATTTCCCAGCCTAGAATAAAGTACATTCACTACCTAATTTCCATTCAATAATTCTCACATTTTATAGTCTGTTACTTTCCACACCTTATTTCTGGGAATAAATTGTGTCTGTTAGGATGTATTTGACTGAAGGGAATAGAACATGCAGTGTGGTTTAAACATCAAAAGTGCTTTATCGGTTCGTGTGATAAACAGTTTGGTGGTAGGACAGCCTTCAAGCATGGTTTGATCAGGACTTTGGCTCCACTTCTCTGTAGTGCTGGCTCTGCCCTCCCACTGTGTTGGTTTGGTCCTCAACCTGGCTTCCTTCATGGAGTGAGATGGCTGCCAATGACTAACAAGGCTACAAGGCTACATGTTTCTTGTTTACAAATAATGAATTTCTCTCTAAATTTCAGTTTTTCTGTCACATCAGTAGAGAGACAGCAGCTCTGGTTCATAACTAAGTTGTACTTAATAGCTTCCACATCTCCCTGTATTAACTCAACATGTACCCCTGACAAAATATAATCCCCTCATGTAATAAGGAGAAAGGAAATCTCAGTCCAGCTATCAATTTTCACAAGCATTTTATTTCAGAGTACTTTATGTTAAGAAGGTTTTTCTCTTCCCAGACTCAGAGACCCATTTTTCTTTTCCTCTTGCCCTCAAATAGAATAATTTTCTTATTTCCAGATTGAAGTCTGAGAGCAAAGAGGATGCCTCATTGTTGGTAAAAATGGGAAAACCCTGGGAAAGGGGCTGTGCCAGGAAAGAAACACTATTATGCTACTTCTTCCTTCATAGCTCTCTTCCTGCTTGTAGAAGTGTCAAGAGAAAGAGGAACAAGTCCTCCTTCAAAGGAGAAACAGCTGTTGAGATGAGGTTACCACTCACCTTACACATACACCCTGGAATTTAGAGATCTGGTTGCACTTCTATGCGAGCTCTGCAGAGGGTCCCTGGACACCACTTTGTATCCAGCACAGTTGTATTTTAGACTCAGCCCTTGCTATTCTATTACTTTTTGCTAAAGCATAGCCCAACACATGGTTTTCAAGTAGAATTCAAACCACTTCCTTAAGAATGAACTCGGTAATAGAGTAGTTCATATGTAAACCTGGGTTTACTTTATGTCCAACTACATGTTTAACTAGAAAGAAAGCAGGTTATGAGGAAGATGTGGTCAGAGTGGTACGTAGAAACCTGCCAAGGCGGGAATCCAACCCTCCTGCTCTGTGTCTGTGAAACGTGCAGAGGTGTACAGAAAAAGGCCTGTGGGAAGTCAGGGCAAAAGGCTCCCTCCTTCTTAGAAGAAGTTCTGGGAAATTCTCAAAGAGAAAGAGCAGAAGAAGGGAAATTTGGAAGAGACAACACAAATAATTCAGAAGTTGCAGCGAACTAACATTGGATTTGGTGGTTCAAGCTCATAATTCTTCCCCCAAATGCCATTCTTTGGGACCATACATGGAACTATGTCTTAAAACCCAGCCTTTCCCCATCACAATGCCCTTTTTGAATTTAGATGTCACAATCAAGCAGAGTACAATCTGATGCCAACTCAGTCGTGACAACAGATTAAAGACTACACATTTACAGCCTGAAGTAATTCATTTTAGGGAGGGAACTGCCGGATTGGAGACAGCTGGAGTTTAGTTAATGACAGCCAGTCTAAATTGCTCAAGGCTCTGGTGCAAGGGCACCTGGGGTGTCTCAGAACAGCTCTCACTTCTCACCCAGGCAGCTATCCTGTTTCCCAAGCTGCTCAAATGCCCAGCAATTCGACCATGTGATAAATACAAATTAAACTTCTGGCTGTTCCAATCCTTCTTTATTATGAGCACTGGGGAGGAGCCAGTTTAAGGGAGTAAGGATTCCAGGGCAGAAATAGTTACTGTGTTATCACTGTGCACAAAAACAGGTGGATGCAAATTCCTCACTTTATTGCTTTGCTTCATTTCCTTCCATCCAGACCTCCCTCTTTCCATAACCTGTTTTGTATTCTGCTGGTAGATCTAGATCACCAAAGAAAGAAAGCTAAATTGTTTTTAGATAAAAATGTCATCTGCCTCGCTCAAAATGGGAAATTCAATCATACAAATGACTGTACAAATGACTGTGGAGGCTGGTTCTCCATTTCCAATGTGGTGTCACTTAGAACGAGATGTTCTTCAGCAGCTGTTGTGCATTATTATGGAGGCTGAAAGCCCATCCCACCAATCATGGCAGAGGATACCAAAAGCTGCAGCTCCTTCCCTCAAACAAATTACTTCAGGCTATAAAATCATAATTGTCAACAGCCACCAAGAGAGCAGACTGCATTTGAGAAGTCCAGTGCACCAAGCTTCGAGTACAGGCCAGAGACAGAACATAGGATCAGCGACTTGCTGTGTGGTCTGGGAACAAACAAGCACTTCTCACAACTGTGACATCCCCTGTGAGGTTAAGGTATAAAAGGTCTGAGAGCCATAAGAGGGGAAGGGGCCACAAAGCTTGGTGACATGTCAGCTGGCTTCAACCAGATTTCTACCTCTTCATTCCAAAAGAATATTTCCCTGTTATTACTGCTCTTCTCTGCTGAATAGTGCTTTTAGGTATATTCAGAGTGTGTTTTTAAGATCCATCCCTTTTATTAGATCAGCTTAAAGACAACCTTTGTTTATGTAATGCATATACTGTACATCCTCATGATCGGACTGCAAAGGACTAATTATTAAAGACACCTGTCAGGGAATAAGTCAGTGAAAATGCACAACGCATTCATTCTAATGTGCTCAAATAACTGTTATCCCCACAAGAATGGGAGAATAAATTAAAGTACATTAGCTTCTTTATTTGGCATCCATAAAGATAGTGAAAGGAAAGGAAACAAGTAGGTGCTGAGTGCCTACTTAAGGCTAGGCCTCAGTATAAGGGATTTTCACATACCTTAGCTCATACAGTCCTAGAAAACCCTGTTACATACGAATTATTATTTCCATATTTACAGGTAAGGATATTGAGGCTGACAATATGTAAATTGCCCAGGTTTCTACACAGAGGGTGAGTGAACTAGAATTTGACCTGTCTGACTCTATGCTCTTTTCATTACATATTTCGTCTTGGGGTATGACTTAATGAAAGCAGATTTCAGTAACCCTTTCCCACCTTGAGCCTGCTCAATTTTTAGAGTAAGAACTATATGGAAATATTATGCCTTTGGGGAGCAAATTCCTCATACCTCAAGTAATGCAAGTTTCCATTCTGTATTTTCACTTCCACGGCCTTCTCTTCCCTTTTCCTATTTGCATGAGCATGGGAATTTGCAGCAGAGCAAAACAGCAGTCCTAGGAAAAATGTGGTCATATCCCTCTAAAAACTACTAAAGTGATAGTCCAGGAGAACCCATATAATTTCTCCCTCATCAAGACGTACCCTTCCAAAAAACAAATACAAAGAAACAAACAAAACCAGACAGGAAGATACACACACACATCCCTCCGAAAAATTCTGCCTGTGTCTCCTAGCCTGGCTTGCGAGTTCCTTATGGATAGAAATCATTGGCTTTGGACCTCGTTGTGAACTCGGAACCTCTTATGGGAAGTGAATGGTGGTTTGGCTGGCTTGGCACTGCATAAATTGTTGGTGTGGATCTGAGAGTTTGTCCTGAGGGTTTAGAGAGCCAAAGGACAAAGCAAGCTAGCAGACGCTGCAGGAGACGGGCAGACAAAGGGTCAGAGGCAGGACTGAAGGTACAGAGCCAAGAGGTTAGTCTGGGGGAAGCAGAGATTTAGACAAGGGGAGGGCAGAAAAAAGAGGAAAGACAACTACTATGAACAGCCTTGAAGAATCTGTAAACCTTCCACTTCGGGACCGCTCAGTTTTTAAAGTATAGGACATGTGAGGTGGGTGTTATGTGGTAGAATGGACAAGAATCTAGAATGGAGATTCATAAAAATTATCCATGAAACAGACGGGGGTTTCATTGTTGTTATCATATTATTTTAGGTCAGCTCTCCCCAGTCCCAACAACTAATAACTCCATTCTTCCCCGCAAAGAAAGCATTTTGTCTTGTCCTTTCTGTGAGGATAACCCTACTGGACCTCTTCCTGATGCATGCATGAGGTTGTACTTCTATCTTGCATATTTTCTTACCTCCCATTTCCTGCCATGTTTTCTACTATCTATATTATTGCAAATGTGACCTGCAAGTTTTTACATTTCCTTCTTAATTCTATGGTCATTTATTTGCTTTTTTCCATAAAATTCCCTCAAAAATATTTATAGTCTGTGGAAACAGTAATATTGCCTGTAAATTAAAATGGAGATGCTCAGCACATCAGCATTCAGAAAACCTTCTAGCCATGGAGCCCAGTGGGAACCTGTCGTCATATACAAACTTTCCCCTTTAGCGTTACACAAAGAAGAATCTGGTACTTAAAGAATCCCCCTGGGGACTTCCCTGGTGGCACAGTGGTTAAGAATCTGCCTGCCAATGCAGGGGACACAGGTTTGAGCCCTGGTCCGGGAAGATCCCACGTGCCACGGAGCAACTAAGCCTGTGCGCCACAGCTACTGAGCCTGTGTTCTTGAGCCCGCGAGCCACAACTACTGAAGCCCGCGCGCCTAGATCCCATGCTCCACAACAAGAGAAGCCACTGCAGTAAGTTTGTGCACCACAAGGAAGAGTAGCCCCCACTCGCTGCAACTAGAGAAAGCCCCTGTGCATCAATGAAGACCCAAAGTAGCCAAAAATAAATAAATTTATTTAAAAAAAAAAGAATCCCCCTGGAAAATAAGTAAGCACATCTATAAATTTGCTTTGCAATACCTATGTAAGGGACATTGTGATTCAGCCTTGAATAATAAAACATTGAAGTACAAAACATTGTTGGGACTTCTGCTGTGCTTAAAATAAAATTGATGCAATTCTCAAGCTAAAATTCAGGAAGTAGGTAGTTATAATCTAAAAGTGGGCTTGGGTTGGGATGTTTCCCTGACTCTTCCCCTCAGTAGAGAAGAGTAGCACTTGGAGTTATCTTTTCTTGGCCAGTGTACTCACTCTCTTCCAAAAGAAAAAAAAATTCTTTAAATAAAAGTACTCAGAAGGGAGTATCACGGAAGCAGAGGAACAGTCTGTCAATCCCTCTATTCTCTCTGTGCAGACTTTTTCAGAGAATGAGAGGGAGGTGTCTTGACCCTGGGGTCTGCAACCAGGTTCGTTCCAGCAAATCTCTGAAATGACGCTAAGTTCCATTTGGGCAGAAAACCAGGGGGTGGCATTTTCTTTCCTCTATAACTCTGGAGCTTGCTTTGATTGAATATCTCAAATCAATACAAGGCATGTCAGACTCTAAGTTTTTTTAGGGTTAAAATGTGTCTGAGAATAGGTTGTTAGCATGTTGAGCCAGAATTCAAAAAAAATATCTTCTTTTGAATTCAGAAAAACTCCCAAGGTCTCTTCACTACATCCTCACACAGTCCCCTTAGCGGGCTTGTGGTTGGGCCAGTTAAAAGCAAATCTGAAAGCTATTTCCACTAATGCATCTGCTCCAGGCTGAGAGACTAAGTATTTGCTGTGTTTCCAGATCTTTCTGGTCTCTTATGGTTTGGAAATCAGAATGCACAGCTGCAATGTGGCAGTCAAAGCGCGGGAGCTGATCATTTACATTCTAACACACAGAGATTTCCTAGTCAAAGTTACTTATAAATCAAATAGATGTCATTTCATAAACACCCCCCAAACAACTGTACTCCATTACTGAAATGGGAAGCAATGGTGTTAATGGGTAGCTAAGGACTAAAATCAATTTAACTTACAGGCACTCAGCTGCTACAACAGTTGTGAACATGTCTGAATGTTAATAAACACTGATTGGTATTAATATCTTACAAGACTTTAAATGTGGCTGGCATGAAATTCTTATTCTAATGGATAGAGAAGCTTGTTGACAAAGATTGATTCTTTTTTCCTTTGTCTAAAGAAATTTTCCGTAGCTTTGACAGTATTATCATCGGTTTCACAAAGATATTATGGCATTTCTTGAGTTTTAGAGACTATGACATAATACTCTCATGAAAAGAGAGAAAGTTGAACACTCCTTTGTCACCCAGAGACAGCACCAAAATGATACCAGGAGCTGCAAGTGGAATGTGAAAATTAGGAGAAAGACAGAGTGAATATATGCAGACCATGATAATATAGAACAGCTGGGAATGAGGGGCTGTCCCACAGAGAAGGTGACAGCAGCCATGACCTGCATGACAAAGGGTAATGTTAGGACATGGCTTCACTTTTGTTTCCTTTCAACGTGAGTGAAAAGGAACAAAATGAAAGGAAGTGAAATGTATTGACTGGAAATGCAAAGGGATCGGATTTTAGCAAGTTTCATGTGAACTCTGAACTCTATAATTTCTTTCTATTTTTTTCATCATTATTTGCCTTGACTACTCTGTGACGCGAAATGACTAGACTCAAGAATGGAGAGTTAAAGTTAGGGATTAATATGGATCAGTGTATTTTACTTGAATAATATCTATTATCTAGGATGGTTATATATTTTAACAGCTTTATTGAGGTATAATTGACAAATAAAACTTGTATACATTTAAGGTGTACGACTTGACATTTTGATATATGTATACACTGTTAAACGATCACCACAATCAAGCTAATAACATATCCATCACCTCACATAGTTACCATCTTTTCTTTTTTTCTGGTGAGAACACTTAAGCAAATTTCAAATATACAATACAGTATTGTTAACTATAGTCACCATGCTGTACACTAGATCTCCAGAACTTATTTATCACAAAGGTGACAATGCAGCGCAGTGGGGGAAAGGATTATCTTTTCAGCAATTAGTGCTGGGTAAATTGGATGTCCATCTGAAAAAAAGAAGAATCTGTATCCCCCCAAGGATATACAAAAATAAATTCTAAGAGGGTTGCACGTTCTAATTGGTGAAAGGTTAACGTTTTAGAAGAAAAGACAGGAGACTGTCTTCATGACTGTGGCACAGGCAAAAACATCTTTATGAACCTAGTGGCAGGGCAGGAATAAAGACTCGGACATAGAGAATGGACTTGAGGACACGGTGGGGGAGAAGGGGAAGCTGGGGCGACGTGAGAGTAGCATTGACATATATACACTACCGAATGTAAAATAGATAGCTAGTGGGGTGCAGCAGCACAGCACAGGGAGATCAGCTCGGTACTTCACGACGACCTAGAGGGGTGGGATAGGGAGGGTGGGAGGGAGGCTCAAACGGGAGGGGATATGGGGATATATGTATGCATATGGCTGATTCATTTTGTTGTACAACAGAAACTAACACAGCATTGTGAAGCAATTATACTCCAATAAAGATGTATTGAAAAAAAGACACACAAGGCATTTAAGTATATTGAGAAAAAAATTGATAAACTGAACTATAAGATTAAGAACTGTGTATCAAAAGACACCATTACAGGAGCAAAACTACAGCCCATGGTATGAGGAGAGATATTTGTGATACAGATAACCAACCAAAGACTTGGAAACATGTTACGTAAAGAAAGTCATAAAGAAAAACACAGACAATACAAAAATAAACTTTTACTTGAACAGGGACTATCCAAATGGCCAATACACATATGAGAATATACTCAACTTCATTGGTCACCAAAAAAATGCCAAACTGAATTCAATGAAATAACCTTGTCAAAAAGTATAGTTTTCTAACAAACTTATGGTTACCAGAGGGTTAGGTGGGGAGGGATAAATTGGGAGATTGGGATTGACATACACACACTACTATATATAAAATTGATAACTAATAAGGACCTACTGTATGGCACAGGGAACTCTACTCAGTACTCTGTAATGGCCTATATGGAAAAGAATCTAAAAAAAGAGTGGATATATGTACATGTATAAGTGATTCACTTTGCTGTACACCTGAAACTAACACAACATTGTAAATCAACTATACTCCAATAAAAATTTTTTTTAAGTATAGTTTTTTTACCTTTTAGGATGTTTAGTTATTTGATGTTCTTTCTCCTATGTCTCCTTGTTAGTACATATGGTCAACTAGCCAAAGATAACAGGTAGGTCTTGTGTTAGTATCTACCTGTACTACATGGACAGGTAAGGAAAGTTGCATTTATCTCCTTCTTGGATCATGTGTATAACTATTCCTCCCACCCAGCCTTCTGACTCAAAGCACAGGGTCTACACAGTACATACATGTTTGCTTTATATGTGGGCTTATATGTAGGAACACACCGTGTCTTTATCTGGGTGCTGATTATACAGGTGTGCTCAATTTATAAAAATGCATCCAACAGCACACTCATAATTTACTTCTCTGTATAAATGTTGTAGCTGTTATACTTCAATAAAAAAGTTTTAAAACTCAAATAACACCTGAACTCAAATGTTAACAGGTCCTCACTCTTTGCTACACCCTACAGAAAAGTTGAAAGACTATTAATACAATTGGACGCACATATACTCTATACCTATATTCACCAGTTGTTAAAATTTTGCCACATTTGTTTTCTCTCTCTTCTCTCTCCCTCTCTCTAGCCACATACACACACATTTTATCTATACCAGTTAAGAGTAAGTTGTAGACATTACTACACTTCACTTCTAAATTCTTCAGTGTGTATATTCTAAGAACAAGGACATGATCCATGAAAGTACTACATAACCACAATTCAATTATCATATTGAAAAAATTTTCTTATGTAAATTCTGTATTCAGATTTCCTCAATAATGTCATGTAGTTTATTTGTTTGTTTAAAGAGCCAGGCTCCTTACAATTAGTCGTCAAGTCTCTTCAGTGACCATTGCTCTCCTCTTCCCAGCCAGTCCCAGGAGGCAGGTTATCTACCCTCTCTACCCACAGCATCCCCTTGCAAGCACCCTCTGGGGTCTGAGAGAGGAGCCTGGAAGTGCCATGACATCCTTGTGTATGAGGTTCCCAGAGGCATTCTGTTCTTATGCTTGCTCACCCTCTTCTTTTAGCAATTCATTAAAAGTGACCTGAAATCTTACTTGCTTGCATAGTGACCCCACCTTCCTCGGTGCCCTGCCTCAGGCAAACCAGGGCTCATGCACTCTCTCTTCCTGAAGGCATCCATTTTTAACTCAGATTTCATGATAGTTGGACACACTGAAAACTTAGCTCTTAAATGGGTTCAAGAAAAATGATTTTATAAAATATGCAGCATTTGCCTGTTCCTAGGGTAGGAATGACACTCCTTCCAACTTTCCAGATCCTAAAAAGAAGCCAGAAGGTCACTCTATTTTTAAAATTCAATGTATTATCTTTCACAGTTATTCTTTTTGATGTTCAAATTGTCCCAGATTCCAAATTTGGCCAGTCACAATGTCCTCAAGCTGGCTCTTGTGACTTTTTGATATGTTGTCATTTGTCCTTGAGCATTTTCCTTCTAGCATAAGATCTTCCAGCTTGCTTTGTGTTTTCCTTGCCTCAGGCCTGGAGTCAGGTTATTTCTCCATGGATATTTGGTTCCTTTTACTGGGGAGTAGCAATGAGAAACCTGAGCACTAAATGTGCACATTGCCACATGCATCATTATTTCTAAATAATGTCATTTCAGTGACAAAGTGAAGAAATAAGAGGGCTGTTTTTAATCGTCAGTTCGTACTGATATTACCTATTCCATTTCAACACCACCTCCATTCCTTATTGTATTTCAACTCCCTCAGTGAGAGTTTTGGTTCCAAACATTGATATATTTAATCATTTACTCTATTCTAAAATAAAAATAAAATTATTTTAGAAGCACTATACTTATACTACTACCAATAACAAACCAACTAAAATCCCAGATTCCTTTGCAGTTCTGAATGCATATACTGTATACATATAATGTACTGTGTTCAGATGTTACTTGATGCATTTTTGTGCTCGTTACAAATTTGATATGAAAAATTTTAGGTTCATTTGTTTTTGTTTATATTCAATTTTAGGTTTTTCCCCTCCTTGTTATAATTATACTGTTTTAAATATATAAAACATTGACTTGATTCAAAGGTAAAACTTATATTAAAAGATATATTCAGGGGCTTCCCTGGTGGTGCAGTGGTTGAGAGTCCACCTGCCGATGCAGGGGACACGGGTTCGTGCCCCGGTCCGGGAGGATCCCACATGCTGCGGAGCGGCTGGGCCCGTGAACCATGGCAGCTGAGCCTGCGCGTCTGTCCGGAGCCTGTGCTCCGCAACGGGAGGGACCACAACAGTGAGAGGCCCGCGTACCACAAAAAAAAAAAAAAAAAAAAAGATATATGTAGAAGGTCTCACTTCCTTCCCTATTCCTTCCATTCTGTTCTCATTCATCACTTGTGGGTAATCAGTTCAGTTCCATTAGTTTCTGATTTATGCCACACCCTCACCCCCCTACCACACATACATTTTCCCTTCTTTACTTGAACTAAAGATCAGCAGGATATTGAAGAAGATTTTCTAGCAGTTATCTTGGTTTATAGTGCAAATTCGTTTGCAAGAGAGGAAAAGTTCTAAAAAGTTTTTTTTTCATAAGGATGACAACTGACTTGAGAGATCAAAAGCTTATTGAAAATAAAATCTATATGCAGAGAACTGCATTCTCTTTCATCATTTGTCAAATATAATTTTTTTTTTTGGTCGTGCCACGCGGCACGTGGTATCCTAGTTCCCCAACCAGGGATCGAACCCTCGCCCCCTGCACTGGAAGCACGAAGTCCCAACCACTGGACCACCAGGGAAGTCCCATTTGTCAAATACAATTTTTGGTTGCATAAAAGTATAATAGGAAATATAATTGCTAGATAAGAACTTTAATAAAGATCAATTAATTTCTTACACTCTTGCTCCTATTTTTTCCTTCTTCTCTTTCTTCCTCCTTTTCTCCTTTTTCTTCCTTTACTACATGGATACTGGACATCCTTCTATGCATGGGGGTACAAAGATGAACAGTACAGATGAAATCCCTGCCCTTAAAAAACTATTCTATTTGGAGAGACAGACAGTGAATGAATTATAATAAAGCAGTGTAGAAAGATAGGCTGCCATTTCCCCACTTCACTGTTGGGTGGTAACAGAAGTTTAGGTGATGGATACACATCAATAGTTGCATTGTGTTAATAATATCTCAGTATCCATAGAAGTCAGGAGAAGGTAATTAATGGTATGAAATTCTCTTCCTTCCCTTTGTTTAACTGACCAAATTTGCTTTGGCATAATATAGTGGAGATGGGAGCGTTGGGAATAAAGACTGTAAAACAGAAGCTCCTCTACAAACCAACTTTCACTTAGGAATTTGGAGAGATTAAGCAAAGCTGTGTGCTTGTGCAAGAGTGTCATTATCAGCCCCCTCTGTAGAAAATGGGGTCAGCAGTTGTGTGGTGATACAGTGTTGGTTGTTAACCCATAGCAAGTTTGTCACATTTGTGCTTTGTTTCCAGATCTGTTACAAACCCTGTCAAATCCCGTAAGTGCAAAAACATAGTAGTATTGAATGTGTTTAGAAAAAGAGGTACATGATTATGATGGAAACCAAATTGATCTTGTCTCTACACAAATATACTTTGTCCCTAGACATGTTGTCCTCATAGATAAATGGACTTAGGATCAAACTTGGAAATCTAACGTGTACATAAGTATAGCAGCTTCTGAAGTTAAAAACATGGGAATCAATCCCATGTCTTTTAGATTATACATCTTCCAGTAGCATTGGGTTCTAAAGTCATTTGTGTAAGTCAGAAATCCCCTGTAGTCAAAACAGTCTTTGAAAATTTCTAAAATGGTTTGTGTATGTAACTTTAAACAGTAATTTTAAAGTTTGAGCACTATTGAGTTAGTCTTTGTAAAAAGGCAGGAGGTGGGGGACAAAAATAAGCTCTAAATGCTGATGTCTTAGCATTAAAATCATTCAGCCTTTAAGATAATCATTAAATCTCTGAATGTAATAGAGGAAGGAAGGGGATTCTAAACTGCTTTTGCATATCTTCAGATTGACTTCATGTTTCAAAGGCAATAAGCACAGTTATTTTCACACTTGTTAATTTGTGTGTTGTTTTGAGGAATAAATGAGGTATGTATGTGAAAGAACTTGGTCCAGGGCTTAGCACATGGTTGGTTCTCAATAAATAAATAGGAACTGATTTGAGCCTAAGATTTGCTTGATCAGATCCACATGAATATGACTTTAAAATGTAATAGAGAAATACTCAGCTGCCTGCTGCCTGTCATTTCAAATATGCATTTCTTGAGACTCTGCTAAACTGTTGTCACAGTAATGCCTTTGGGAATTGGTCTCAGGGCCCCTTAAGTGGGATCATGCTCACCCAGGGTATAGGTTCTCAAATCAGTATGAAAAATAAATGCATTTGGACAACATGACTAAAGTATAGATGTCTTCTTATCTGTAGTTCAATGCACAATTCACCTTCTCCATTGTTCCTGAATATCTCTGTACCCTTTGCATTCTCCCACCTCCCATTCATTAGAGCCCATGGAAACTTGCTGTTCAGTTTTCCAGCATTTTTCCTCAGTAAGAATATGCAGTCTCTAGGAGAAATTCCTTGGTAATTATTTTAATTCCCAGTAATGAGACAGAAAAAAATAATAACACCTTTTCTTAATTTTACTCACTTGAGTATTAATTAATTTGGAAAGCAGTGTGTGTTTTTCTCTGTACATGTCTGGGGCTAATTTAAAATTAACCCCTAAGGGGAAATACAGACTGCTTAGAGAAGTGCTCTTCTTTAAATATTTTTATCATCAATTGTTGTAAGGAAACTGCAAATATATTCTCCTTATTAAAAACACAGACAGTACAAAAGAATATAAAGTGAAGATCATAATCCTTACCACTCCCCCCAAATTCGAATCCACTCTCCAGAGAAAACCAAGTGCTCTTAACAGTTTTGTGTGTAACTTTCCATACTTTTATCCTTTTATTCATATATGTATAGACACACATAAAAATATCTAGTATTGCTTTCTTTACCTTTAACAATATTGAAGTTAAATAACAATGTATTATAGTTCAACTTGCTTTTTTTCTATTAATGATGTATCGTGGTAACCTTGCCCTATGATCCACCCCACTTCTTTAAACTTGCACCACACAATATTTCATAGTAATGCATGCACCATATAACCTATTTGATGTATATCTGTTTCTAGTTTTCACTGCTACAAATAATGTATCAAACAACATTACTGTTCCATTACTGTGCACATTTGTATTTTTCTAGGATAGATATCTGAGAGTGGACTTTCTAGGTCATAGGTAAAATCAAAAGATTTTACTAGATACTACAAAACTGTCCTCTATTAAAGGCTTGGTCATTGTGCACCAAGAATGCAAGAGAATACCTGCTTCCCTTACACCCTTGCCCTCGGTGGATATTCATTTTTATTTATTTATTCAGATAAGATAGAGGATAAATTACACCTATTTATTTTAATATGCTTTGCTCTCATATCTAAAGAAGTGAACCATTTTTAAATTACCTTTATTAGCTATTCATTTATTTTCTTCTGTGTACTATTTGTGCTTTGTATGCATTTTAATGTTTGAATATTTGCCTTTTTCTTAATGAGTTTTAGGAACTCATTATATAACCCTGATATTGTTTTGGGTTGCATGTTACTCATCTTTTAACTTTAAGATGTCATTTTGTCTTTCAGAAGTTTTAAACTGTTACATAGTCAAATCTTTCATTTCTTTATGATTTCTGACTTTGGGGTATTGTTTAAGAAAGTCTTCTCAGACTTCCTTGGTGGTGCAGTGGTTAAGAATCAGCCTGCCAATGCAGGGGACATGGGTTCGAGCCCTGGTCCAGGAAGATCGCACATGCCGCAGAGCAACTAAGCCCACGCGCCACTACTGAGCCTGCACTCTAGAGCCCGCGAGCCACAACTACTGAGCCTACATGCCACAACTACTGAAGCCCACGCGCCTAGAGCCCATGCCCTGCAACAAGAGAAGCCATGGCAATGAGAAGCCCGTGTACCGCAGTGCAGTGTAGCCCCCGCTCGATGCAACTAGAGAAAGCCTGCGAGCAGCAAGCCTGCATGCAGCAATGAAGAACCAACACAGCCAAAAATAAATAAATAATTTTTTTTAAAAAAAAAGAAAGTCTTCTCCACTCCAGCGTTGTAAAAATATTCTCCTATGTTTTCTTCTAACACTTTTGTAGGGTTTTATTTTATATAGACAATTCATTAATCACAGGAATTTCTTTTGGTGTACAGAGTAGTCATCTTCCCTTTGTCTTTTTCCAAATGGATAACTAATTGATCCAACTATTACTAAATATTCTTTCCTAATGCATTTGAAACATTTCCCTTATTTTATACTAAATACCCCTATATACTTGGATTTTTTTTGGAACTTTCAAATCTGTTCTATACATACATTTGTAAATGGCCCCTCAAATACTGCCCTATTTTAATTGCTATAACATTATATAAATTTTTGATATCTGATGGAGTATGTACCACACTATTTTCAATTTTTAGGTTTCAAAATTCTTTGTATAGCTATTATATCATACTTGCTGATTTTGTTATTTCAACACCCTTGTTTATTTTTCATCTATTTTGTCAACTATTTATGAGAGGAGTAAGTTGACATCTCCTATTTAAATTGGTGTTTTTTAAAAAATTTATTTATTTTTATTTATTTATTTATTATTATTTATTTTTGGCTGTGTTGGGTCTTCATTTCTGTGCGTGGGCTTTCTCTAGTTGCAGCGAGCGGGGGCCACTCTTCATCACAGTGCGCGGGCCTCTCACCGCCACAGCCCCTCCTGTTGCGGAGCACAAGCTCCAGACGCACAGGCTCAGTAGTTGTGGTTCACGGGCCCAGCTGCTCTGCGGCATGTGGGATCTTCCCAGACCAGGGCTCAAACCCGTGTCCCCTGCATTGGCAGGCAGATTCTCAACCACTGCGCCACCAGGGAAGCCCTAAATTGTTTTTTTGACTTTTCTTTGTAAACTTAATGATAAGTTTACATATCAGTGATTGTCAGCATATTTCAAATCTATTTCTTCAGATGCATAAAGTTTCCTGACTGCTATAATGACTTGGTGGATAATAACTTCTTGTTCAATTCAAATATCACTCTTTTTCTTTTAATACATTTTATCTTTCAAATCTATTGTTACACTTGTTTTCTTTCTTTTATAGCATTTGTCTTGAATATGTTTTTCTTTTATTTTTTAAATTTCTTGTGTCATTTTAAGTTTGTCTCTTGGTTAAGAGCATACAGTTGTTTTTTTCTTTTTTTTTTCTGTAACCCTGGGTTATTTTACTTGGAAGCTCATTCACTTTTTTGTATTATACTTGGACTTTTCCCTTTCATCTTATGTTTCTATTGACCTTTTAATTATTCTTTTTTTCATATTTTTACCATTTATTGGCTTAATTGCATTTTAATTTTCTCTTTTAATATTTCTGCTAATAATCTGAAAGTCAGTCATACTGATTCTACTCTTCTAGAAGTTGTTTTATATATTTAATGGACATATTTAAACAACTTATTATTATTATTCTGGGATAATTTTCCATGTGCCCAATTTTCTGTCCTCTTTCTCATTCTCTCTCTCCTTCCCTCTCTTTCTCCCTTACTCCATTTCTCTTCTTTTAATTTGTATTCTAGGATATTTTCTAAACTTGATCTTCTAGATCACTAATTTTGTTTTCAGCCTCATCCATTTTATTGTTAAACCCTTCTATTTATTTTTTTAATTACAACAATCATGTTTTTAAGTTAAAATAAACTTCTTGTGTTTTTTTAAATGTGGTATTTTCTTATTTAATGGATAAATATCCTCTCTATTCTGAGAATATCAATATATTTTTAAAAAAGTTCTTTTCTGGTCTCTGAATTATCTTTGCTTTCTCAGAAGTCATTTGTTCTCTTCATCCATTTCAGACTTGTTCATGCATTTGGTATTCTTGGCTGTCAGGGTACTCTTATGACAGAAAAAAATAGATCAAAATAATAGGTAGTGCATTAGCTTTCTATTGCAACTGTAATAAATTACAATAAATTTAGCAGCTGAAAACAATACAAATGTATTATCTAACAGCTTTTGTGCATCAGGAGTCAGTGTGGGTCAGCTAGGTCCTCTACTCAGGGTCTCACTAGGCTGAAATGAGGATGTGACTCATAGTTGGGGTCTCATCTCATCTCAGGGTCCTCTTCCCAGCTCACTCGTTTTTGGCAGAATTCAGTTCCTTGTTGAATAAGTGAAGTCCTCATTTCCTTGGTTACTTTCTTCAGGGCAACTGTCACCTCCTAGAGCCTTGCCAAATGCAGTTCACATGATTGTTTACTTCTTCAAGGACAGCAGGAAAACATCTCTGCTGCTTTGAATTTCCCTGACTTCTTTTGCAGGCTCACCTGATAATTCCAGGCCCACTCAGTGTAATCTCCCTTTTGATTAACTCAAAGTCAAATTATTAGTAACCTAATCATGGGAGTGAAATCCCATTGTATTCCTAGGTTCTGTCCACATTCAGGGGAAGGAGATTACACAGAATGTGTACACCAAGGGGCCGGAATCTTGGGTGCCATCTCAGAATTCTATCAGAAGAGGCATAATTTTTTTCTGTAAGTGTTGATCTGTTTCCCCTACAGGCTCGCTATTTCTCCTGTAGGACAGTGAACTGAAAATTAGCCAAGTGGAGTGGGGATGGAAGTGTGTTGACTCGCTGGTTTTACAAGTTATCCAAAATAAGGAAGCTTTACATGAGGAATGAGGGTTCTTAGGACATTTTATTCCAGGAAAATGACTTTTTTCTATGGGATATCCAGTAACTATGAAGTCTGTTCTTCTCTTAATGTCCTACACTCAACCAGGAACTTTCTTAAGTAGGTAGTTTACTTTCTTCATCATCCCGGGTTTCAACCTGTGATCAAGTGTTGCTGAGATGGATTGCGCTGGTGGTCTCACTGGCCCTGCTGTTCTTTGCTCATCTCTCTATTAACTTTCCTAACAGCTGTCCCAAGACTCCCTCCTGATCTTGCTATTTAATCAGAGCTTGCAGTTTTTCTGGATCTGTTGTTACCTCTGTAGCTGCTGTTGGTTGCGGTGGTGGTATGTGTGTTTGAGGGTATCTTTTTCTCCATTTTTGTCCCATATGCTTTCTATCTTCCAGGAATTTCTCACAATCTTTTATCTGTTGACAGCATAATTTTAAAATTTGCTTTCTCATGCTGCTAAAGATTTATTCACCATAAAATATATTTTCTATATTTAAAAGGGATTTGAGGTAGGAAGGGAGGTAAATGCATTTGCTCATTTCATCATTTTGCTCTAATTTCCAATTTTGATGTTTTCAACTTTACAAAATCAAGATTTTTTTGCAATTAGGGTTAACTGTCTACACGTAGATAATTTAATAAAGCTCTCAAGCTGTTATCCTTACCCTTTGCTCTTCTAATCTTTACTCTTCCCTCCTTAGTTCTCCAAGTATGAAGGACAGAGAAAAGGCAAATATGAAAATCAAATACTACTTTTCCTTCTGTGTTTATCCACTGTGAAAAAGTTGATTTTGGTTGAAATTTCTGGCTATAATGAAGCCTTTGCATTATTAGTGGATTCTCTCCCCACCTGAATACCCAGTGCATGGATAACCAAGGCACTTCATTGCCTTCAAATGATAAGAACATTTTCATGAAATAGGCTCATTTAACAAGCCATCAAAAGCAAAAAGAGGGCTTCCCTGGTGGCGCAGCGGTTGAGAGTACGCCTGACGATGCAGGGGACATGGGTTCGTGCCCCGGTCCGGGAAGATCCCACATGCTGCGGAGCGGCTGGGCCTGTGAGCCATGGCCGCTGAGCCTGCGTGTCCGGAGCCTGTGCTCGGCAACGGGAGAGGCCACATCAGTGAGAGGCCCACTTACCACAAAAAAAAAAAAAAAAAAAGCAAAAAGAGAGTGGAATCAAGTTAGCAACTTCTCTTAGGGAGCTAATGTGGAAAACACGGAGAGAGCCAACCTCACAGAGAATGATGGAGTTTCCTAACTAGGTAATAAAGTGCAGAATGTCTTATCAAGAGATAACACAGCATGGTTTAGCCCATGATTTAAGGGAGAGATTTTAAAGAATCAGATTTTGAAAGGGGCGTGTAAGTATTAGATCAAACAACATATATAACATATATATGTGTGTGTGTGTGTGTGTGTGTGTGTGTGTGTGTATATATACATATATATATGTGTATATATATGTGGAGAGAGAGAGAGAGAGAGAGAGAGACTAGTCCAACTCACAGGTGGTCATATTTTTAACTCAGTTTATAGTTATAGTTTTTAACTCAGTATACAAGTATACTCAAGTATGATGAGTATACTTGTATGTTAAAAGCATATAAGAAACCAGAGCATAAATTCAGGCCCTGAGAGAGTAACAGTAACTGACATATAGGAAAAGGGAGAGCCGTTTCACATGACTTTCAGCAGAAAGTAGTATAAAGGGAATCAGAGGAAAAATGTTTTAGAGAAAGCCAGGGCTTGCAAAATGGGCCAGATGAAAAGAATATTAATTCTAATATACAAGGCAAGCATTCAAGGGTGAAGGACTCGAGATTGTAATCCATCCTTTTCTATGCCAGATTGAGTGCCATCCATACCATGCCAAGCAAACCTTCTATTTAGGGCCATGAACTCAGTGGAAAATTGAGTAACATCTCTAAATTCTATTCACTTCCTTTTCCAGTTCATTAAAGGCATTGAACTAGACCAGACCCAATATGGACCCTTGCAACACCCCACTACACATTGCTTTAGACTTAATTATGCTGTCATTAATCATTTGCCAATTGTTTATAATCATCCAAGCATTTTTAATATAACTAGATTCTTATTCAAGCCTGTTTTAAATTAATTTTGTAAATAAGATTTGGAGGGCTCAGATACAATGATCCATTGGCACCTACATCCATCAATTAGGCAGCATTCTCCCTCTCTCCTCCTTGGGGGTTGTCCTGGTAGGATGTGCCCTCTATGCAGATCCGGCCTTCTGTTAGACATAGTTCTTCTGTGCTCTGGTTGCTTACAACTTTTCTCTTTCAATAGCTGCACCACAACTTTTTAATCTGTCGACATAACAACCAGATGATGCTGACCCAAATCATACTTATTTCTTAAAAATTGATTACACGTCTATTTTGTTCCTTGTTCATTTTTCCACCCACCACGCTCCTGTCTATTTTCAGCAATATGCCTTAGTTTTCCATTGGAAATAACTTGATGTATTTCTTTAACACCGTTTAAGTATTTTATGCTTGGATGTGTGTCACAAACATTGCCATTTTGGTTTTTTTAAATTTTTATTGGAGTATAGTTGATTTAAAATGTTGTGTTAGTTTCTGCTGTACAGCAAAGTGAATCAGTTATATATATATCCATGCTTTTTTAGATTCTTTTCCCATATAGGTCATTACAGAGTACTGAGAAGAGTTCCCTGCGCTATTCAGTAGGCCCTTATTATCTATTTTATACATTGCCATTATGGATGTATTAAATGTTTTATAACTTTCTCAGACTGCTTTTTTTAAAAATAAATTTATTTATTTATGTTTGGCTGCGTTGGGTCTTCGTTGCTACTCGTGGGCTTTCTCTAGTTGCAGCGAGCAGGGGCTACTCTTTGTTGTAGAGGGGGTTACTCTTCATCGAGGTGCATGGGCTTCTCATTGCAGTGGCTTCTCTTGTTGTGGAGCACAGGCTCTAGCAGGGGCTACTCTTTGTTGTAGAGGGGGTTACTCTTCATCGAGGTGCATGGGCTTCTCATTGCAGTGGCTTCTCTTGTTGTGGAGCACAGGCTCTAGGCATGGCACACGGGCTCAGTAGTTGTGGCACACAGGCTTAGTTGCTCCCCGGCATGTGGGAGCTTCCCGGACCAGGGCTCAAACCCGTGTCCCCTGCATTGGCAGGCGGATTCTTAATCACTGCACCACCAGGGAAGTCTCTCAGACTACATTTTGAAAAGAGCTATTTTTCTTAATTTTTTCTACAGACTTAAAAAAATGGTTCCATACTCTCCTTTAAAAATAAGTTTTGTTACAGGTTCTATTTTTCTGGACTCAATCCTTTACCAGTTCTCTGTATCTTTCTTTATTTTTAACTAATAAAACCTAAGTTTTATATGTACATACTTTAGAATCAAATAGTTCTACAAGGTTTTTAATGAAAAAGAGAAGTCCTCCATTCCCACTCCAGCATCTACCTCTCCAAGAGACATCACATTTAACTCTTAGCTGAATTTTGGTATTTACCTCCAAGACTTGAAATAATGTGCTTGAATTTTTATCATTAATTTTTATTTTAGACATTATTGTCTTCCCATTATAAAAAATAGAGTTTGGCTCCTTTTCCTCCCCTGATCCTACCATTCATGTGTTCCCTTTCTTTTACCTTGTCCTCCCAATATGACTGTATCATAATTTTGTTAGGTTAATAAGTATCAGGGTTTATTTTATTATGATTACATAAATGCTGTCCATAGTTGAAATACATGGTAAACTCTGATAACTTATTCTTTCTTGCACAATTTTTTCTTTTCTTTGGAATTAATGATTGTCTTGACTTTTTAATTTACTTATCACTAATTCATCCCCTGGCTTGCCATCAGTTGTTAAAGGCTCCTCTCAAGACTGTCAGGCTCATTAGCATTACCTCCATTTTAGCTTGCTAAAGAAGGACCTTACAGAAACTTCTGACATCATCAATCTGGAATGGTAGTTCTCCAGGTATGATGCACAGCTCTCATCCTGGGATCTCCTTTCACCATCATCCTGGCATTCCTACTGTCTCCTATTCTATTGGCTCTCCTTGTCCCTCTATCCTATGTTTTCCTCTTTCTTGACTTAATTTCCAAGAGCCCTGAAAATACAGGAATGGAAGAGGATGCTTTGAGGAACTCGTATGTCTGAAGATGCTTTATGTTACTCTTACACATTGAGTGGCTGGGAACAGATACCTAGATTAGGACCATTTTCTTTGTTTAAGGCATTACTCTATCACCTTCAAGCTTCCAGTATTGCTAGTGAAAATTCTAAAATGTTCTGATTCCAACTTCATTAGTATTCTAGGTTCGTTAGTATTCCATATTGCTAGTGAAAATTCTAAAATGTTCTGATTCCAACATCGTTAGTATTCTAGGTTCTTTAGTATTCCAGCTTCTAACGTATTAGGATGAACTTTTTGGCCAGCCCAATATTTCGCCGGTTTCTTTTTCATTCTTTCTCTTTGTGTCCTGTGTCCTGAAATTTCACAGTGATGTACTTCAATGTAGATCTCTTTTCATCCATAAGTATTGCACACTGCGTGCCCTTTCAACCTGGAAATTAAGTTGTGCTATTCTAGAATTCTTTCCTCACTTACTTTGTTGATTATTTCTTCCCTTCTATTTTTCTTTCTTTCCTCTTTCTGGAACTCCAGTTATTTGAATATTAAAACTTACTAAATTAATATTCTAATTTGATTTTCATTTTGATCTCTTATTTTTCATCTTTTTGTTCTTCTGCTCTACTTTCTGGGATATTTCCTTAATTTTATCTTTCAATTCTTCTATTAATCTATTCACTTTTGTTATATTTTCAGTTTCTAATAGGTTTTGTTTCTAATATTTTTTTCTAATAAGTTTAGTTTCAGGTTCTAATAGAACTTCAGTCCTGTCTAATTTCATATTTGCATTATCTTTTGTTACCTAAACGTGTTTTCCCCAACATTTTATTATGAAAAATTTCAAACATATATAAATGGTGAAAGAGTAGTAAGATAATAACCATATATACACTACTCAAATAAATGTTAACATTTTACTGTAATTTGTTTTATCTTTTATAACTTTTTGTCAAGACATTTGAAAATCAATTGCAGATATCATGTCACTTCACCCCCAAATTCTTTGGTGGGTTTAGGGTGATAAGCTTATCCTTACTTGCCCAGGATTTTCCTGGTTTTTAAAGTGAATGTCTGTGTCTTGAGGACCCCCTCCAGTCCTGGGCAAACCAGGACCCTTGATCAGCCTAAGTGGGTGACTCTAGTGATGACATTCTCCTATGAAACCACTGTACCATTATCATACCTAAGAAAAATAATGGTAATTCCATCATTACATCATTTTAATTCTGCTCTACATTAAATTTATCCAACTATCTTTTATAGTGTGTGTGTGTATTTAGGTCTCTACCCTCCCTGTTTCTTTTTTTCTCTGACATTGACTTTTTAAGAAATTAAACCAGTCATCTTATAGAAAAATGTCTCATATCATATTTTGGATTTGTCTGATTCTTTCTTCTTGATGTCTTATTCCTCTTCTGAAATTATATCCTGCATATTAGCAAAAAGGTCTAAAGTTTAATTAGACTGAGGTTAAATATGTTTGACAAGAACATTCTGTAGGTTATAACATGCTTCTCAGAGTGTATCACATCAGAAGACAGAAAATGTGAAGGTTCCCCACTGTTAGTGATGTTAAGATTGAACTCTTAGGTAAACTGATCATTACCAGATCTCTCCACTAGGAATGAATGTTACTTCCTTTGCAATTAGCAAGTAATCTGTGGGATGATATTTTAGAACCCTTCAAATATTCTGCTCCTCACAATCTTTCATCTCATGATTTTAGCCTCCATTGATTATTTTTATTTGGAACATTTTTTCAAATGGTGTTGCAAAACGGTGTTTTTTCTAATTCACTTATTCCTTCTACATTTATTAGCTGATGTTCTTCTGTAATAAAGACATTTCCCTGAGCTGGGAATAAACTATATTTTCTCCTAAAAAGGCTTAGTAAATGTTTACTTTTTTGTCTTTCATTGCAATTTTCAGAGTGAGGAATGGCACTGTTGTCCCTCCGAAGGTGGAAAATAGGGTCTCGCTCTCTCCCTCCTTCTCTCTATCCAATGTGGACTCCTGGATTTTGTTGTGGTTGTTGTTAATATAAAAGATGTAAAAGCTAGTTTACTAAGATTTTTTTCAAGTTATATTGTATAAAAACGATTGATGGTTATCTTGATGGTTTTAAAATGAACAATGTATTTGATCACTTTCCTACTGCAGTTTAATAAAGTGTTTCCTGCTTATTTTTTAAAAACCCAAATACAACATCAGATATATTTCTATATATGTTAATATCTATCTCTCTACATGTAGCTCCTTTTCCCAAAATGGAATCTTAGTGGAGGTGTCTATCAATGTCTACCAATCCCAAACACCTTTGCATCTGTTTTTACCATGTGGCCTGTATCATTTCCCTGCTCTAAAGGTCAAAGCTGATTGGACCTGGCTAGTGGGCATCTGTCACAAATGCTGGTGATCCAACCGTGGTCTATGTGACCTGCCTTAAAAAGAATAACTGGGCCAGTAAGAAACCTTTACCAGGAATTTGGAATTGGGAAACTGAGAAACTGAAGCAGTTAGTAGTGACACTGAAGTGGAGGTAGGAAGAGAGAGGCCTTGGTGAGCACATTAAGCAAGAGTCACATGAAAGTCAAAGCTGTGGGAGCAGAAACTATGAGAACAACAGAGGAAAGGAAATCAAGTGGGTTTCTGTGCCAGGGCAGTGTTCTCATCCTGTTCCCCATCCCAGGGAACGGCACCATCATGCATCCGGTAGCCCCAGCCTAGTGCAAGACATTGTTCTTGCTCACCTAGAGTAAATGGCTTACCTGCAACCCCTCCAGCCCCTCTCTAAGCCATTCTCCCAAAAAAGTGTAAATCCAATCCTCTCACCACTGCTCCCACCCCATCCTCCACCCCCTTACATTTCATCAGTGACTTCCCATCTTACATAAGAGGGAGACAGAAACCTTCACACGGCTTGCAATAAGGTACCATATAATCTCTCCGCTGCATCCACATGAGCCTTTTATTAGTGCTTTGTTCTTGTGTTCTTGGGACTTTGTACGTACTGCCCCTGTGCCTGGAACACTATTGCCTGTTTCTTAGACAACTCCTTCTCCCACTTTGCTGAAACATCACTTTTTAGGATACCCATTCTTTTCTTATAGCCTCTCATAGGTCTGTGAACTCCCCTTAATAGCATACATTATAGTTAAATTTTTTCATTTTTATTTTTGTGACAATTTGAATAACACCTCTCTCTCCATTATCCTAGAAACACTAAGGCCACCAAGTCTGGTTATTGTGCACCATTTAATTTCAGTATCTAACACAGTTCTCAACACATAAAAGGGGCTCAGAAAATATTTATTGGGTGAATGAATAAGAAGCAAAGAAACCAGAGAAGAACATGAACTAGTTTCTCTTTGTTTTTCCCCACACCACATTTAACTCATCAATCATTGCGTAGAATTGACCTTCACAATGTAAATTCACACCAGAATCTGAACACTTCTCATTACCACCACTGCTACTAGCCTAGTCTGAGCCACCATCAACTCTCACACAGACACTGTATTAGCCTCCTTCTTGGTCTCCCTTCTACTTTAGGCCCCTGCAGAGCAATCAGAGTGAACCCTTAAAACATCAACCCTACATGACACCCTTCAATGCCTTCCCATGACAATCAAAGTGAAGTCTAAACTTTTTATTATAGTCATGAGCGTCTACAGTACCCTTGCCTACCAATTCTAATTCATCTCATCCACCTCCCTCTTCATACTACCCAGTTATGCTTGCCTTTTTGCTACTCTTTCTACACATGAAACCCATTCTGGCTCCAGTGATTCTGACAATTATATTCTCTTTGCCTGGAATATATTTCCTTGTATTACTTCCTCTGTTCTTTCAGATATTTGCTCAAAAGTCACTTCCACAGAGGCCTTATCTGACACCCTGATCCCCATACTTTATGTAACCCTATTGTTCATTTTCCTTATAGAAAATTTTACTTTCTCAAACAAAACACAAGTGTAAGTCTTTGTGAGCTTGGAATAGGCAGTGGTTTCTTAAATATGACACCAAAGCACAAGCCATCAAAAAAAAATAAAGATAAATTGGATTTCATAAAAATTTAAAACTTCTCTTTTTCAAAGGGTACTAACAAAAAATGAAATGACAGTCCACAGTACGGGAGAAAATATTTGCAAATCATATATTTGAA
Organism: Leucopleurus acutus; assembly: GCF_964270905.1. NCBI lineage: Eukaryota > Metazoa > Chordata > Mammalia > Artiodactyla > Delphinidae > Leucopleurus > Leucopleurus acutus. The sequence continues at coordinate 87,838,816 of NC_139145.1, forward strand.
AAGGATCTAGTATTAATAATACATAAAGAGCTATTACTACTCAATAATTTTTAAAAAACTTTTTTTTACTAAACGTTACTTTTTTTCAATTTATTTTTATTTATTTTATTTTTGGCCACATTGGGTCATTGTTGCTGTGCATAGGCTTTTCCCTAGTTGTGGTGAGTGGGGGCTACTCTTTGTTGCTGTGCATGGGCTTCTCATTGCAGTGGCTTCTCATTGCGGAGCATGGGCTCTAGGCATGCGGGCTTCAGTAGTTGTGGCATGTGGGCTCAGTAGTTGTGGCTGGCAGGCTCTAGAGCACAGGCTCAGTAGCTGTGGCACACGGGCTTAGTTGCTCTGCAGCATGTGGGATCTTTCTGGACCAGGGCTCGAACCCATGTTCCCTGCATTGGCAGGCAGATTCTTAACCACTGTGCCACCAGGGAAGCCCCAAAAAACTTTTTTTAATGAGCAAAGAATTTGAATCCACATTTCTCCAATGAAGATATACAAATGGTGAACAAGAACATGAAAAAATGCTCAATATAATTAGTTACTAAGAAAAGGCAAACCAAAACCATAATGAGATACACTTAACACCTACTAGTATGGTTGCTATAGCCAAAAAAAAGAATAAAAGGAAAATAAGTGTGGGAGAGGATACAGAGAAATTAAAACATTCATACATTAGTGGTGGGAATGTAAAATGGTGCAGCCATATTGGAAAATAGTTTAGCAGTTCCTCAGAATGTTAAACATAGAGTTACCATTTGACCCAGCAAATCCACTTTTATGAATATACCCAAGATAGTTGAAAACAGATGTTCATACAAAAGTTTGAAAAAACTAAATACAAATTATGAGCACATTAAAAATATCCTGATATAAAGGCATTATTAGCTTTCACAACTTCAGCTATAATTTTCTTTTCAATTTTTAAGTTTTTAAAATAGCTTTGAGGAGGAACCAAGATGGTGGAGTAGAAGGGCGTGCTCTCACTCCCTCTTGAGAGAACACCAGACTCACAACTAGCTGCTGGACAATCATCGACAGGAAGACACTGGAACTCACCAAAAAAGATACCCCACATCCAAAGACAAAGGAGAAGCCACAATGAGAAGGTAGGAGGAGTGCAATCACAGTAAAAACAAATCCCATAACTGCTGGGTGGGTGACTCACAGACTGGAGAACACTTACACCACAGAAGTCCACCCACTGGAGAGAAGGTTCTTAGTCCCACATCAGGCTTCCCAACCTGGGGGTCTGGCAATGGGAGGAGGAATTCCTAGAGAATCAGACTTTGAAGCCTAGTGGGAATTGATTGCAGGACTTTGACAGGACTGGGGGAAAGAGAGACTCCATGCTTGGAGGGCACACACAAGGTAGTGTGTGCATGAGGACCCAGGGGAAGGAGCTGTGACCCCAGGGGAGACTGAACCAGACCTACCTGCTAGTGTTGGAGGGTCTCCTGCAGAGGCAGGGGGGATGGCTGTGGCTCACTGTGGGGACAAGGACACCTGCAGCAGAAGTTCTGGGAAGTACTCCTTGGCATGAGCCCTCCCACAGTATGTCATTAGCCCCACCAAAGAGCCCAGGTAGGCTCCAGCATTGGGTTGCCTCAGGCAAAACAACCAACAGGGAGGGAACCCAGCCCCACCCATCAACAATCAAGTGGATTAAAGTTTTACTGAGCTCTGCTCACCAGAGTAAAAGTCAGCTCTACCCATCACCAGTGGCTCCCATCAGGAAACTTACACAATCCTCTTAGATAGCCTCATCCACCAGAGGGCAGACGGCAGAAGCAAGAAGAACTACAATTCTGCAACCTGTGGAACAAAAACCACATTCACAGAAAGAGAGACAAGATGAAAAGGCAGAGGGCTATGTACCAGATGAAGGAACAAGATAAAACCCCAGAAAAACAACTAAATGGAGATAGGCAACCTTCCAGAAAAAGAATTCAGAATAATGATAATGAAGATGATCAAGGACCTTGGAAAAAGAATGGAGGAAAAGAGCAAGAAGATGCAAGAAATGTTTAACAAAGACCTAGAAGAATTAAAGAACAAACAAACAGAGATGAACAATACAATAACTGAAATGAAAACTACACTAGAAGGAATCAATAGCAGAATAACTGAGGCAGAAGAATGGATAAGTGACCTGGAAGACAGAATGGTGGAATTCACTGCTACAGAACACAATAAAGAAAAAAGAATGAAAAGAAATGAAGACAGCCTAAGAGACCTCTTGGACAACATTAAATGCAACAACATTCGCATTATAGGGGTCCCAGAAGGAGAAGAGAGAGAGAAAGGACCAGAGAAAATATTTGAAGGCATTATAGTCGAAAACTTCCCTAACATGGGAAAGGAAATAGCCACCCAAGTCCAGGAAGCACAGCAAGTCCCAGGCAGGATAAACCCAAGGAGAAACACGCCGAGACACACAGTAATCAAATTGGTAAAAATTAAAGACAAAGAAAAATTATTGAAAGCAGCAAGGGAACAACAACAAATACCTTACAAGGGAACTTCCATAAGGTTAACAGCTGATTTCACAGTAGAAACTCTACAAGCCAGAAGGGAGTGGCATGATATACTTAAAGTGATGAAAAGGAAGAACTTACAACCAAGATTAATCTACACAGCAAGGATCTCATTCAGATTCGGTGGAGAAATCAACAGCTTTACAGACAAGCAAAAGCAAAGAGAATTCAGCACCACCAAACCAACTCTACAACAAATACTAAAGGAACTTCTCTAAGTGGGAAACACAAGAGAAGAAAATGATCAACAAAAACAGACCCAAAACAATTAAGATAATGGATAGGAACACACATATCGATAATTACCTTAAACGTGACTGGATTAAATGCTCCAACCAAAAGACCCAGGCTTACTGAATGGATACAAAACCAAAACCCATATATATGCTATCTACAAGAGACCTACTTCAGGCCTAGGGACACATACAGACTGAAAGTCAGGGAATGTAAAAAGATATTCCATGCAAATGGAAATCAAAGAAAGCTGGAGTAGCAATACTCATATCAGATAAAATAGACTTTAAAATAAAGAATGTTACAAGAGACAAGGAAGGACACTACATAATGATCAAGGGATCAATCCAAGAAGAAGATACAATTATAAATGTATATGCACCCAACATTGGAGCACCACAATACTTAAGGCAACTGCTAACAGCTATAAAAGAGGAAATCAACAGTAACACAATAATAGTGGGGGACTGTAACACCTCACTTACACCAATGGACAGATCATCCAAAATGAAAATAAATAAGGAAACAGAAGCTTTAAATGACACAATAGACCAGATAGATTTAATTGATATTTATAGGACATTCCGTCCAAAAACAGCAGATTACACTTTCTTCTCAAGTGCACACAGAACAGTCTTCAGGATAGATCATATCTTGGGTCACAAATCAAGCCTCAGTAAATTTAAGAAAATTGAAATCATATCAAGTATCTTTTCTGACCACAACGCTATGAGATTAGAAATGAATACAGGGAAAAAAACATAAAAAACACAGACACATGGAGGCTAGACAATATGTTACTAAACAACCAAGAGATCACTGAAGAAATCAAAGAGGAAATCAAAAAATATCTAGAGGCAAATGACAATGAAAACACGATGATCCAAAACCTATGGAATGCAGCAAAAGCAGTTCTAAGAGGGAAGTTTATAGCAATACAAGCCTACCTCAAGAAAGAAGAAAAATCTCAAGTAAACAATCTAACCTTACAGCTAAAGGAACTAGAGAAAGAAGAACAAACAAAACCCAAAGTTAGTAGAAGGAAAGAAATCATAAAGATCAGACCAGAAATAAATGAAATAGAAACAAAGAAAACAATAGCAAAGATCAATAAAACTAAATCCTGGCTCTTTGAGAAGATAAACAAAATTGATAAACTTTTATGCAGACTCATCAAGAAAAAGAGAGAGAGGATTCAAATCAATAAAATTAGAAATGAAAATGAAGTTACAACGGACACTGCAGAAATACAAAGCATCCTAAGAGACTATTACCAGCAACTCTATGCCAAAAAAACGAACAACCTGGAAGAAATGGACAAATTTTTAGAAAGGTATAACCTTCCAAGTCTGAATCAGGAAGAAATAGAAAATATGAACAGACCAATCACAAGTAATGAAATTGAAACTGTGATTAAAAATCTTCCAACAAACAAAAGTTCAGGACCAGATGGCTCCACAGGTGAATTCTATCAAACATTTAAAGAAGAGCTAACACCCATCCTTCTCAAACTCTTCCAAAACATTGCAGAGGAAGGAACACACCCAAAGTCATTCTATGAGGTCACCATCACCCTGATACCAAAACCAGACAAAGATACTACAAAAAAAGAAAATTACAGGCCAATATCACTGATGAATATAGATGCAAAAATCCTCAACAAAATACTAGCAAACAGAATCCAACAACACGGTAATAGGATCAAGCTCCATGATCAAGTGGGATTTATCACAGGGATGTAAGGATTCTTCAATATACGCAAATCAATCAATGTGATACACCATATTAACAAATTGAAGAAGAAAAACCATATGATCATCTCAATAGATGCAGAAAAAGCTTTTGACAAAATTCCACACCGATTTATGATAAAAACTTGCCAGAAAGTGGACATACAGGGAACCTACCTCAACATAATAAAGGCCATATATGACAAGCCCACAGCAAACATCATTCTCAATGGTGAAAAACTGAAAGCATTTCCTCTAAGATCAGGAACAAGACAAGGATGTCCACTCTCACCGCTATTATTCAACATAGCTTTGGAAGTACTAGCCACGGAAATCAGAGAAGAGAAAGAAATAAAAAGAACCCAAATTGGAAAAGAAGAAGTAAAACTGTCACTGTTTGTAGATGACATGATACGAAACACAGAGAATCCTAAAGATGCCACCAGAAAAGTTCTAGAGCTAATCAATGAATTTGGTAAAGTTGCGGGATACAAAATTAATGCACAGAAATCTCTTGCATTCCTATACACTAATGATGAAAAATCTGAAAGAGAAATTATGGAAACACTCCCATTTACCATTGCAACAAAAAGAATAAAATATGTAGGAATAAACCTACCTAGGGAGACAAAAGCCCTGTATGCAGAAAACTATAAGACACTGATGAAAGAAATTAAAGATGATACCAACAGATGGAGAGATATACCATGTTCTTGGATTGGAAGAATCAATATTATGAAAATGACTATACTACCTAAAGCAAACTACAGATTCAATGCAATCCCTATCAAGTTACCAATGGCATTTTTTATGGAACTAGAACAAATCATCTTAAAATTTGTATGGAGACACAAAAGACCCCGAATAGCCAAAGCAGTCTTGAGGGAAAAAAACGGAGCTGGTGGAATCAGGCTCCCTGATTTCAGACTATACTACAAAGCTACAGTAATCAAGACAATATGGTACTGGCACAAAAACAGAAACATAGATCAATGGAACAAGATAGAAAGGCAAGAGATAAACCCATGCACCTATGGTCAACTAATCTAGGAAAAAGGAGGCAAAGATATAAAATGGAGAAAAGACAGTCTCTTCAATAAGTGGTGCTGGGAAAACTGGAGAGCTACATGTAAAAGAATGAAATTAGAACACTCCCTAACACCATACACAAAAATAAACTCAAAATGGATTCAAGACCTAAATGTAAGACCAGACAGTATAAAACTCTTAGAGGAAAACATAGGAAGAACACTCTTTGACATAAATCACAGCAAGATCTTTTTTGATCCACCTCCTAGAGTAATAGAAATAAGAACAAAAATAAACAAATGGGACCTAATGAAACTTAAAAGCTTTTGCACAGCAAAGGAAACCATAAATAAGATGAAAAGACAACCCTCAGAATGGAAGAAAATATTTGCCAATGAATCAACGGACAAAGGATTAATCTCCAAAATATATAAACAGCTCACGCAGCTCAATATTAAGGAAACAAACAACCCAATCCAAAAATGTGCAGAAGACCTAAATAGATATTTCTCCAAGGATGACATAGAGATGGCCAAGAAGCACATGAAAAGCTGCTCAACATCACTAATTATTAGAGGAATGAAAATTAAAACTACAATGAGGTATCACCTCGCACCAGTTAGAATGGGCATCATCAGAAAATATACAAACAACAAATGCTGGAGAGGGTGTGGAGAAAAGGGAACCCTCTTGCACTGTTGGTGGGAATGTAAATTGATACAGCCACTATGGAGACCAGTATGGAGGTTCCCTACAAAACTGAAAATAGAATTACCATATGATCCAGCAATCCCACTACTGGGCATATACCCAGAGAAAACCATAATTCAAAAAGACACATGCACCCCCATATTCACTGCAGCACTGTTTACAATAGTCAGGTCATGGAAGCCACTTAAATGCCCATCGACAGACGAATGGATTAAGAAGATGTGGTATATATATACAATGGAATATTACTCAGCCATAAAGAGGAACGAAACTGAGTCATTTGTTGAGACGTGGATGGACCTAGAGACTGTCATACAGAGTGGAGTAAGTCAGAAAGAGAAAAACAAATATCGTATATTAACGCATGAATGTGGAACCTAGTAAAATGGTACAGATGAACTGGTTTGCAGGGCAGAAGTTGAAACACAGATGTAGAGAACAAACGTATGGACACCAAGCTGGGAAAACCGCGGTGGGGGGGGATGGTGGTGTGCTGAATTGGAAGATTAGGATTGACATGTATACAATGATGTGTATAAAACTGATGACTAATAAGAACCTGCAGTATAAACAAACAAAAAAAAACTAATACTAAACTTTCTTTGGGTTATTTGTATGGAAATATGTTAATATAAATGTTTCAGACATTACATGAAATTTCTAAAAATCTTATATGTTCTCGTATAATAAGTCATAATTCTAGTTATTACTTTAAAATGTGTATCTCAGAAATAACTGAATTTCCTTGTTAATTGCATTATTATGAACTTTCATCAAATCTTTAACCATGGTCATTTTTAAGTCTTTTGTCATTTACAGACAGTTCTGGGTGTACTCTGATGCTTTTGCAAAACCGTTCCTATAAAAGGGTTTCACCTTCAAGGAATTCATGGAAAAGACTCTGACAAGTACAGGTTTCTAGTAACTGACTATACTGCTGGACTGAATGAATAAGCATTTTCAGAACTCTAATGGAAAACTGATGAATTCAGAAAAGTGCTAACAAAAGATGAAGATGAAAAAAATTAATTACATGGGACTGAGTGAGCTGATGAGGATGATTATAATTTTTGTGACTTTCTGTTTGAATAAAAAAATAATCCCACAAGGACTCAGAGGCAAAAAATATACAAATCAATTTTCACTGCAAAGTAAAGGAGCTGTTACAGTGGAGGATTACTCGACTGAATGTCAATATTATGAGTGTGTTTCGTGTTTGGTAATTGCAATCATTGTTGCTTTTGTTGTGGTGATCCATTTACAATGCTTGGTGTCAGTTTATCTCTTGTAAAAATAAAATACAGTGTGTGTGTGTGTGTGTGTGTGTGAAAAATTTAAAAAAATAGCTTTGAATGCAAGACAATTATTAAGAATTTTCAGTGAAACAAAAAGCTAAGGTGAGAAAGCAGAATAAAATAATTTAAAGTAGCCCTTGGTCATATTTTACTTCCTGTGTTGTCATTGTATATCTGAAGAGAATTGTCCCAGGGCTAGATGTCCTCCCAGATTCCACAACTGTTTTCATGATGCCCTACTGTACTGTGGTTTGTGTTTCTGGAAATCCATAAGAATCCCTTTGTAGCTAAAATAACCCTCAGTTAATTGGACTGACATGGTTGAGTGACTGAAATTAGTAGTCACACAAACCTGATGAGAACAAGTGTTTACCTTCTCTTTTGTAACTTTGTTTTCACTTAATCATATAGTATGAAAAATCTTTTCAATGTCAACATATATATGGATCATTTAAAATGACTACATAGTGTTCCATTTTGTGACTAAAACATAAAATTTTAACATTCTTCTATGATTAGACTTTTAAAGACATGATTATTCTCCCCAGTTGCCTGATTTTTGTTCCATTTTTAAAAATTGAATTCCCAAATAGGTTTTTGATTAGACAAACCCTGAAAATTTTCTTTGGAGAAAACGAAAACCTCAAAAGTGAAAGACCTATAATGAAAGGATTAAAACTAATATTCTAACATTTTATTTTTCTATAACATGCCTGAACATGAACCAGAATTCAGAATTCTATGAAAGACAATTGATGTCACAGTGAGTTCATGTCACACAGCCTGTGTCCTGACTGGTATAAAAGATAGAGCCAAACAATGCCTGGTCTCCCAGCTTTGGCAGAAGATGTGCTTCTAAAGGCCAGGTTTAAAACTTGGATACTACTTATCCATAACAAGGACCTTCTTTTGAAAGTCATATATTTGAGAAGTGCTTAACTAAAATGTTTTTTCCCTAAAATTAATTTTGTTTTTAACTTTTATTTTTCAGTTGACCTTAATCCAGTTACAGGAAACTAGACTCAGATAAGTGTGGACAGTAGTAGAATTGTTTATTCTTCTTTCTTAGCTCACTTACTTCAATTATTGCTAAGCCTGTAAGTATAATACATTCTAATGGCTCAGAGTGTTTGATTGACCAAGTTACTTATTCCAAATAAATTGGATTTTCAGGGGTTAATTTATTTAGGAGGAAAAATGACGGTGAAAGGCATGTGGTTTATAAGGACAGAATGATGAGCCTAAGGAAAGAACTGGGTGGATGTTCTCCAGTATTTCCTTAAATTCTAGATTTCTTGACTCCAGTTATCCTAGTGATAATTCGAAACTTTTTCCCCTAAAATTCTTCTCACTTACAAAATGGATTGGGATAGTCTCAGTTTGTAGGATCAAAAAAATAATAATAATTATTATCTGAGTCATTCCCAAAGGATTGTTTTTACCCTGGTTTACAGTGGGGAATTAATTCTGTTTCACAGTAAGTGTATTTTGGGATTTCTAGGTGTGTGGAAGTAAAACTCTGCTCAAGGACGTACCAGTTTTCTAGTAGTTGCTACATATTACTTCATATATCAAGGAAGAGTAATTCTTTCTGATTTTCTTACTCCCTGATTTTGTACCTCAGTCTCTTTCATTTACAATCAACTTTTTGTTCCACTAATGAGCCAACTTTAGGAACCTAGGCTTCCCTGGAAAGGTTTTCTAGTCTTTTATTTTTTTAATACAGAAAGATTTTCAGTTGGAAATTCTTTCTTCCTCCACGTCGAGGAAGCATGTTGAGGTTGCTAATTGACTGGGGAGGGAAGTTACATTCGAATTCACCGTGTGCCTGCACTTCTCTCCTAGATGAATGTGAGTCTATTGATGTCATGACAAAGTTTGTTGTCGACATCTTTGCCATCTGCATGGTTTGTACACTCATGCTAATTGCTTTTCTCAGCTTCAAATTTCACTCTTCACTTCAAATTGGCAATGCAAAACTATGAGTCACTGTGGTTTAACAGTTTGAATAACAGCCCCTCAAATAGGATCTCTGGGTGCTCTCTGGTTGAGCATGGTCTTTTTTTGCCATAATGGACATGCAGGCTTTGCCCTGTGTAAGGTAAAGAAAGGAGGGGAGTTTGAAAAACAGAGAGTTAGATTTAAAATCTTCTTGTCTTCTCTTGATTGTAGCTGTAACCTCATAAGGAGAATGGTCTCAGCCTGGTGATCTGTGAGTCAGTGCAGCTTTGCCATTGTTTTGAATAATTTGACTGAGTTTAATACCAAATGTTCAGTTTAACACATTGACTGAGTCCCCAATCTGTCCTAGGCACTGTAGACTTAGGACACTGTGGGACACAGACAGGAGTCTCTGCCTTGTGCTCATTCAGCTGACTAGGTGAACTTTTGCCTGAGTTAGAGACCTCTCTAGCTATTCTTTCTTCTCATTCATGGTTGCCTTGGGGACACTGAAGTGGTCTATAGGACTAATGGGAAAGCTGAACTGCTTGGAGGTCAGAAGGCACAGATAAAAAGAATGTGTAAGTCAGACTACAGATAATTAATTTGAATCTCTTTTCAAAATATTTTCCACTATTTCTGGAGCAGGGGAGCAATTAGTCAGGTTCTTACATCTGAAAGCTCTAGTACTCCACATTTATGGTATATTTGGGGGTCCAGATTATTCCTGAAGTTGCACTACATCAATGTCACTTGCAGTTAAATGATTTTACACATAAGTAGTCAGATCCTGTCATTTTGCATGCAGATAATTTCTGTGGGAAACATATGCCATATTCAAAATCAGCCTTCGGCCTTCATAAGTCCTATATGCACATTTTTTTTCTTTTTTCTACTTTTTGGGGTTTTTTTGGTCCACGTTGTGCAGCATGTGGGATCTTTGTTCCCCAACCAGGGATTGAACCCATGCGCCCTGCAGTAGAAGTGCAGAGTCCTAACCACTGGACCTCCAGGGAATTCCCAACCTATGTGTACATTTTGGGTGGGCATGAGTCACTTCTCCAGAATTTGCAAATATCACAAAAGAAAAACATTTTCTTTAAAAATGCACATTTTAATATACTTTGGCTGAAAACAGATTTGAAATATGTTCTTTACCCAATGGACAGTGGTGGGAAGGTTTCCAACATATACATTATTCTTTATTTCTTTTTTGTATACTGTACAAGTCAGAGCCTTGGTGAGCTTCTTTCAATTTTAGGTGATCCATCTAATTTTCACTTTGTCTTAGCGATTACCCAATCAGCCTAGCAACTCTTGCCCTACATCATACATCCTTTTCTTAATAGCCAATGTCAGAAATGCACCTTTTCTTGTGTGCACCCAACAAGCCTCATGAAGTTTTATTTATTCAACTTCTTTTTAACCATAAATTATAATTATCCTTCTTTTGCTAAAGTTATCTCAAGTTTCACTGGTGGGAGTCCCTTCAAGCTGGTTCCTGTGTTCTTTTAATACACCTCCATTAATCTTTGACTACTGTTTGTTTTTTGGCAAAACAGCTTGTTGTTTACCTGCCCTACACCTAGAATCGACCATTTTTCCAAGGAGTCCTGATTCTGTTAGTGGGAAATAATATAGAAACCAGAAACTTTCAGAAAATCATAATGGCTACATAATATCCCCAAGAGTCCACTTTGGAAAACGCACAGAAAAGCTGCTAGAGAAACCCACATCATTTCTCCCAAGCATACCTAAATACATATAATGAGAAATCTGGAAGGAATTGTTTATCAGAAAAATACACTGTTCCAGTTTTCCCTAGTGTCAGGGAAACTCTTCTTTTTCCCCTTCTCCTTTGTGGTAGTTTCAAAACACGTCTACAAATTCTTTGACACTCCTCTTTTCAAACGATGAAATCTAATTCCTCTCTCCCTGAATGTAGGCAGTACTCACTTCTAACAAAATGTGGGGGAAGTAATGCTCTGTGACTTCTGTCTGATCTCTCTCTCAGGACACTTGCCATTGGAACCCAGTCACTATGTTGTGTGGAAGCTCGAACCATATAGAGAGACCACATGTGGGTGTTTTGCCCTACAGCCTCAGCTAGGTCCTCAGCCAACAGCCAGGATCAACAATGAGATTGGTGAATGAATAAACCTTCAGAAGATTTCAGCCCCTGAACACTGTGGAGCAGGGATAAGTCATCCCCACTCACAGAAATCATAAGAGGTAATAAAGGATTATTGTTGTTTTAGGGCAAGTTGCTTCAGTGAGCCTGAAATGGAAAAACACTTAACTTCCGCCTGGAGATGTGCTCAGACTTTCAGAAACACTGTGTTGACCTCCTTTTCAGGAGTAAGGGCAAGAAAAAAATAGTACACCAGTTGGCTTATTTCTTAACAAATTATCATGCTGTTCAGTTGATCGTTCATAACTCTCTTGGTTCCAAGTTTCAAAAAATTCAACCAGAAGTAGCTTATCAAATAAGGATTTATTGCTTCATGTATCTGATGGGTCCAGTGTGGATCTGGCTTCAGAAATGGCTGAATTAAGAAAATGGAACAACGTCATCAGGATCTAGTGTGTCTCCAGTTTTCTGTGGCTCTGCAACTTTTCCATTTCTTCATTCTTATCTTCCAGATAGTGACAAGATGGCACCAATAATCTCACGCCAACAACCTTCCAGGTTTAAGTCTAACAGCAAAAAATTATGCCTTTCCTTCAGCAGACCCAGCAAAAAGTCTTATACTATTTCATTAACTCTGACTGGGTGTGTGTCCATCTCTGAACCAATAACTACAAATTAGGGAATGCAGTGCTCTGATTGGCTAGATGAGTCACCTGAACTTCCCTGAGGAAGTTTCATTTCATGAAATGAAAATGGATGAGATGATTCTGAGAGGAAAGCAGGATTTAGTAACCAAAGAAGGACAGATAGGTGGGTAAAAATAATTGTACAGCAAAGTTCAGTTAAACGTAACATATAGATAAGCTAAAATTTTCTATTACACACTAACAAAACACCTTTTGGAATTTCTTCCCTTCTACCTCCTCAACCCAATGAACAAGTACAAAGAGTATATTTTTCATTGAGGTGGTTTAGCCATTTCATTTTTCCAAAGACAATATTTCCCATCAATTTTTTAAAGCTATTTACAAAAAGTGCTATTTACTACTTCTACTCTTAAATACATTGAACACTTCTAAATATCTAGAAATACTAGATATAAGAACTTACTTGTCTGCTATGTACACAGACAGCACTGCTAAATAAAACTGCATGCACATAACAATGGTTATAATTTGAGGTATCTTTTAAATATGACCATTTTGGCCTTAAACAATTCCCTCCTCATCTCCTATTCTCCACCACCAATCCAGTGGACAAGTAAAGGCATGTGTAATGCTTGGAGGTGGCTGAACAAATTCATATCTGAAAGTCATTTACAGAAGACAAGTTTCCCCTGAATTTCAACACAAAGGGTACAAAATGTGCTAGTATTACTAAATACTTTGCCATATACTGGCAACTTCTTTAACAACTAGAGATTAGGTGTTGCAAAATTAGGACTCATTTTCCAAATGTGATCATACTAGCCTTTACCTTTTGCAATTTTTTCCCTCCCACTTCCTCCAAACGAATGAACAAGTATAGATCATAGTATACTGCTCACAGAGGTGATTTAACAATTCTAGTCTCCAAAGACAATATTTCCTATGAATTTTAGTGAAAAGGTATTTACAAAGTGATATTTTACTACCTCTACATTTTACACACACCAGGCACTTCTAAATATCTAGACAGATTAAGTGTTTCAAATAAGGACTTAATTTCTCCATTATATACACAACAGTCTTGAATAAACTGCACACATGTAACAACAGTTCTAATCTGAAAGTATCTTCAAAATGTGAATATGCTGGCCTAAAATCCTTTCCTCCTCTCATTCCTCTATCAACCCAGCAGGATATAATGCTCAAATTTTCAGAAGATAATTTTTCCCAGGATTTTTTGTGCAAAATGTACAAAATTTACTGGTTATTAAGTCTAGTTTTGTCATACACTGCAACCTCTTTAACATCTACAAAGACTAGATGTTGTAAATTAGGACTCATTTGTCCATGATACACACAATATACATAGCAAAGTAAAATAAAACACAGGAACACAAGAGACAGTGGTTAATTCTTGCCTCGGTATAAACACTGTGGCATAGAGCTCTACTTCCTTCTCCTCTGCCCACCCGTGTGTACTGCTTAAAGAGGTGCTTTGGCTATTCCTCCCGAAAAACATTTCATATGAATTTTAACAAAAATATATTTACAAAATGTGATGTGTTACTACTTCTACATTTAACATGTATCATGTGCTTCGTAACATCTAGAAAGATTAGATATTCAAAAAAGCGCTTAAAGTTGTCAACTATACATGCAGTAGGGAGAAACAAAATGCACATAAAAAACAATAGTTATCATATGAAAATGTCCTCTAAATCTGACCAGTCTGGCATAGAACGCTTTTCTCTCCTCATGGAAGCAACATGAGTATTCTCTCCCCTGTCTTACCACTCCTTGCTTAGCATGTAACCTGCTTGTGACAGATGTCATCAGTTATCAGACTGTTGCCTGCTTTTGTGCTTAGTTCCCCTTCCCAATTCTTGGCCTTTCTTTGGTGCTCTACCATTAACCTACTGGCCCTTCCACAAGGCTTCACTGCTTTGGCTCCAAGCTAAGTCCCAATTTTCGATATAACATCACAATGGAAATCTCTCTGGACTTTAAATTTCCCTAAGTCCAAGACAATATGCTTGTTTGGTTTGCTTTTTCACAAGTTAAAGCTGAATATCAGTATAAATATAGAATTGAGTTAGTCCTTGAAGGCCACCCTAATTGGATTTGACTTGAAGATTCTTATTATAAAACTCAACCAAGCAGAACTTTCACTCTCTGAAATTCTTAACCTTATAGGAGGATGAGAGGAAGCCGAAAGTGTAAATTCAATGACACTTTTTATTTTAACAGGAAGAAAATTGAAAAGCAATCTGAAAATTGGAAATTTCTTATCTTCGTCACACAATCTTTTCTCCTAAGAATCTGCTGTATGTGGCTAAATTTTAATTTACAACATTATATACCTCAATTCATCAGTTTCTTTAAAAGGAGTGGTTTCATATTAATATTCAGTTATTAATAATGAAGTAATTTCTATATTATAATTTTGTGAGTCAAAACAAGCAAGGCCTTTTTTTTTCCCCTTGGAAGACTTTCTATGTTAGCTCCGTAATCACATTTTAAAAATTTTATCCTCCTCATTTTTTTGGAGTGCTCTACTAAGTAGATCATAGGATGTTTTATCATACACACAGAAATAACTAGCCAAGGAGTCTTATTATATACAATCATGAGTAATATGATATTTTAAAAAATATCTACCTACTTCTGAACTGCAAATATGCTTTGCACAGTACAGTGATACAAATATGATTTTGGATCTATAGTGGAAAAAATCTTAAATTTACTTGCATTATTCTTTAGGAATTGCATAAAATGCAATCACAGAAATGTATTTAGAATTATTTAATTTTCTTTGTAGTTACATTTTTTTAACAGCTTTATTGGAGTATAATTGCTTTACAATGTTGTGTTAGTTTCTGCTGTATAACAAAGTAAATCAGCTATATGTATACATATATCCCCATATCCCCTCCCTCTTGCATATCCCTCCCACCCTCCTTAGTCTACACCCCTAGGTGGTCACAAAGCACCGAGCGGATCTCCCTGTGCTATAAGGCTGCTTCCCACTAGCTATCTATTTTACATTTGGTAGTGTATATATGTCAGTGCTACTCTCTCACTTCATCCCAGCTTATCCTTCCCCCTCTCAGTGTCCTCAAGTCCATTCTCTATGTCTGTGTCTTTATTCCTCTCCTGACCCAACGCTCGTCAGAGCCTTTTTTTTTTTTTTTTAAGATTCCATATATACGTGTTAGCATACAGTATTTGTTTTTCTCTTTCAGACTTACTTCACTCTGTATTACAGACTCTAGGTCCATCCACCTCACTACAAATAACACAATTTTGTTTTTTATGGCTGAGTAATATTCCATTGTATATATGTGCCATATCTTCTTTATCCATTCATCTGTCGATGGACACTTAGGCTGCTTCCATGTCCTGGCTCTTGTAAACAGTGCTGCAATGAATATTGTGGTAAATGACTCTTTTTGAATTATGGTTTTCTCAGGGTATATGAGCAGGAGTGGGACTGCTGGGTCATATGGTAGTCTATTTTTAGTTTTTTAAGGAATCTCCATACTGTTCTGCATAGTGGATGTATCAATTTACCTTCCCACCAATGATGCAAGAGGGTTCCCTTTTCTCCATACACTCTCCAGCCATTTATTGGTTGTAGATTTTTAACTGATAGCCATTCTGACCAGTGTGACGTGATACCTCATTGTAGTTTTGATTTGCATTTCCCTAATGATTAGTGATGTTGAACATCCTTTCATGGGTTTGTTGGCAATCTGTACATCTTCTCTGGAGAAATGTCTATTTAGGTCTTCTGCCCATTTTTGGATTGGGTTGTTTGTTTCTTTGACATTGAGCTGCATGTATATTTTGGAGATTAATCCTTTGTCAGGTGCTTCGTTTGCAAATATTTTCTCCCATTCTGAGGGTTGTCTTTTGGTCTTGTTTACGGTTTCCTTTGTTGTGCAAAAGCGTTTAACTTTTATTAGGTCCCATTTGTTTATTTCTGTTTTTATTTCCATTTCTCAAGGAGGTAGGTCAAAAAGGATCTTGCTGTGATTTATGTTATAGAGTGTTCTGCCTATGTTTTCCTCTAAGAGTTTTATAGTATCTGGCCTTAGATTTAAGTCTTTAATCCATTTTGAGTTTATTTTTGTGTATGGTGTTAGGGAGTGTTCTAATTTCATTATTTTACATGTAGTTGTCCAGTTTTCCCAGAACCATTTATTGAAGAGGCTGTCTTTTCTCCATTGTATATTCTTGCCTCCTTTATCAAAGATAAGGTGACCATATGTGCATGGGTTTATCTGGGCTTTCTATCTTGTTCCATTGATCTATATTTCTGTTTTTGTGCCAGTACCATACTGTCTTGATTACTGTAGCTTTGTAGTATAATCTGAATGCAGGGAGCCTGATTCCTCCAGCTCCGTTTTTCTTTCTCAAGATTGCTTTTGCTATTCAGGGTCTTTTGTATTTCCATACAAATTGGAAATTTTTTGTTCTAGTTCTGTGAAAAATGCATTGGTAGTTTGATAGGGATTGCATTGAATCTGTAGATTGCTTTGGTAGTATAGTCATTTTCACAATGTTGATTCTTCCAATCTAAGAACAGGGTATATCTCTCCATCTGTTTGTATCATCTTTAATTGCTTTCATCAGTGTCTTACAGTTTTTTGCATACAGGTCTTTTGTCTCCTTAGGTAGGTTAATTCCTAGATATTTTATTCTTTTTGTTGCAGTGGTAAATGGGAGTGTTTCCTTAATTTCTCTTTGAGATTTTTCATCATCAGTGTATAGGAATGCAAGAGATTTCTGTGCATTAATTTTGTATCATGCTACTTTCCGAATTCATTGATTAGCTCTAGTAGTTTTCTGGTAGCATTTTAGGATTCTCTATGTACAATATCATGTCATCTGCAAACAGTGACAGTTTTATTTCTTCTTTACCGATTTGGATGACTTTTCTTTTTCCTCTCTGATTTCTGTGGCTAAAGCTTCCAAAACTATGTTGAATAACAGTGGTGAAAGTGGGCAACCTTGTCTTGTTCCTGATCTTAAAGGAAATGGTTTCAGTTTTTCACCATTGAGAATGATGTCGGCTGTAGGTTTGTCGTATATGGCCTTTATTATGTTGAGGTAAGTTCCCTTTATGCCTACTTTCTGGAGGGTTTTTATCATAAATCGATGTTGAATTTTGTCGAAAGCTTTTTCTGCATCTATTGAGCTTATCATGGTTTTTATCTTTTAATTTGTTAATATGGTGTATCACATTGATTGACTTGTGTATATTGAAGAATCCTTTCATTCCTGGGATAGACCCCAGTTGATCATGGTGTATGATCCTTTTATGTGCTGTTGGATTCTGTTTGCTAGTATTTTGTTGAGGATTTTTGTGTCTATGTTCATCAGTGATATTGGCCTGTAGTTTTCTTTCTTTGTAACATTTTTATCTGGTTTTGGTATCAGGGTGATGGTGGCTTTGTAGAATGAGTTTGGGAGTATTCCTCCCTCTGCTGTATTCTGGAAGAGTTTGAGAAGGATAGGTGTTAACTCTTCTCTAAATATTTGATAGAATTTGCCTGTGAAGCCATCTGGTCTGGACTTTTGTTTGTTGGAAGATTTTTAATCACAGTTTCAATTTCAGTGCTTGTGACTGGTCTGTTTATATTTTCTATTCCTTCCTGGTTCAGTCCTGGAAGGCTGTACTTTTCTAAGAATTTGTCCATTTCTTCCAGGTTGTCCATCTTATTGGCATAGAGTTGCTTGTAGTAATCTCTCATGATCCTTTATATTTCTGCAGTGTCAGTTGTTACTTCTCCTTCTTCACTTCTAATTCTGTTGATTTGAGTCTTCTCCCTTTTTTTCTTGATGAGTCTGGCTAATTGTTTATCAATTTTTTTTATCTTCTCAAAGAACCAGCTTTTAGTTTTATTGATCTTTGCTATCGTTTCTTTCATTTCTTTTCATTTATTTCTGATCCGATCTTTATGATTTCTTTCCTTCTTCTAACTTTGGGGTATTTTAGTTCTTTCTCTAATTGCTTTAGGTGTAAGGTTAGGTTGTTTATTTGAGATGTTTCTTGTTTCTTGAGGTAGGGTTGTATTGCTATAAACTTCGCTCTTAAAACTGCTTTTGGTGCATCCCATAGGTTTTGGGTTGTCGTGTTTTCATTGTCATTTGTTTCTAGGTATTTTTTGATTTCCCCTTTGATTTCTTCAGTGATCTCTTGGCTATTAGGTAGTGTATTGTTTAGCCTCCATGTGTTTGTATTTTTTATAGTTTTTTTTTTCCTGTAATTGATATCTAGTCTCATAGTTTTGTGGTTGGAAAAGTTACTTGATATGATTTCAATTTTCTTAAATTTACCAAGGCTTGATTTGTGACCCAAGATATGATCTATCCTGGAGACTGTTCCATAAGCACTTGAGAAGAAAGTGTATTCTGTTGTTTTGGGATGGAATGGCCTATAAATATCATTTAAGTCCATCTTGTTTAATGTGTCATTTGAAGCTTATATTTCCTTATTTATTTTCATTTTGGATGATCTGTCCATTGGTGAAACCGGGGTGTTAAAGTCCCCTACTATGATTGTGTTACTGTCGATTTCCCATTTTATGGCTGTTAGCATTTGCCTTATGTATTGAGGTGCTCCTATGTTGGGTGCATAAATATTTACAATTGTTATATCTTCTTCTTGGATCGATCCCTTGATCATTATGTAGTGTCCTTCTTTGTGTCTTGTGATAGTCTTTATTTTAAAGTCTATTTTGTCTGATATGAGAATTGTTACTCCAGCTTTCTTTTGATTTCCATTTGCATGGAATATCTTTTTCCATCCCCTCACTTCCAGTCTGTATGTGTCCCTAGGTCTGAAGTGGGTCTCTTGTAGACAGCATATATACGGGTCTTGTTTTTGTACGTATTCTGCCAGTCTATGTCTTTTGGTTGGAGCATTTAATCCATTTACTTTTCAGGTAATTATCAATATGTCTGTTCCTATTACCATTTTCTTAATTGTTTTGGGTTTGTTTTTGTAGGTCTTTTCCTTCTCTTGTGTTTCCTGCGTAGAGAAGTTCCTTTAGCATTTGTTGTAGAGCTGATTTGTTGGTGCTCAATTCTCTTGCTTTCACTTGTCTGTAAAGGTTTTACTTTCTCCATTGAATCTGAGTGAGATCCTTGCCAGGTAGAATAATCTTGGTTATAGGTTTCTCCCTTCATCACTTTAAATATATCCTGCCACTCCCTTCTGGCTTGCAGAGTTTCTGCTGAAAGATCAACGATTAACCTTATGGGCATTCCCTTGTATGTTATTTGCTGCTTTTCCCTAGCTGTTTTTATCTTTGTATTTAATTTTTGATAGTTTGATTATTATGTGTCTTGGCGTGTTTCTCCTTGGATTTATCCTGTATGGGGCTCTCTGTGCTTCCTGGACTTGACTATTTCCTTTCCCATGTTAGGTAAGTTTTTAACTATAATCTCTGCAAATATTTTCTCAGACCCTTTCTTTTTCTCTTCTTCCTCTGGGACCTCTATAATTCGAATGTTGGTGCATTTAATATTGTCCTTGATGTCTCTGAGACTGTCCTCAATTCTTTTCATTGTTTTTTCTTTATTGTGCTCTGTGGTGGTTATTTTCACTATTTTATCTTCCAGGTCATTTATCCCTTCTTCTGCCTCAGTTATTCTGCTATTGATTCCCTCTAGAGAATTTCTAATTTCATTTATTGTGTTGTTCATCATTGTTTGTTTGCTCTTTAGTTCTTCTAGGTCCTTGTTAAACATTTCTTGTATTTTCTCCATTCTATTTCCAAGATTTTGGTCATGTTTACTATCATTACTCTGAATTCTTTTTCAGATAGACTGCCTATTTCCTCTTCATTTGTTGGGTCTGCTGGGTTTTTGCCTTGTTCTTTCATCTGCTGCATATTTTTCTGTCTTCTCATTTTGTTTAACTTACTGTGTTTGGGGTCTCATTTTTGCAGGCTGTTGGTTTTTAGTTCCCATTGTTTTTGGTGTCTGCCCCTAGTGGATAAGGTTGGTTCAGTGACTTGTGTAGGCTTCCTGGTAGAGGGGACTGGTGCCTGTGTTCTGTGGGTGGGGCTGGATCTTGTCTTTCTGGTGGGCAGGGCCGCATCCAGTGGTGTTTTTTTGGGTGTCTGTGAACTTAGTATGATTTTAGGCAGCCTCTCTGCTAATGGGTGTGGTTGTGTTCCTTTCTTGCTAGTTGTTTGGTATGGGGCATCCAGCACTGGCGTTTGTTGGCTGTAGGGTGGAGCTGCGTGTTAGCGTTGCAGTGAAGATCTCTGGGATAGCTCTCACCGATTGCTATTATGTGGGGCTGGGAGGTCTCTGTTGGACCAATGTCCTGAACTCAGCTCTCCCACCTCAGAGGCTCAGGCCTGACACCAGGCTGGAGCACCAAGACGCTGTCAGCCATGCGGCTCAGAAGAAAAGGGAGAAAAAAAGGAAGGAAGGAAGGAAGGAAGGAAGGAAGGAAGGAAGGAAGGAAGGAAGGAAGGAAGGAAGGAAGGAAGAAAATAATAAATTGTAAAAATTATTTAAAAAATAATATTAATAAAAGGGAAGAGAGCAACCAAACAATGAATAAATCCACCAATGATAACAAGCGCTAAACACTAAACTAAGATAAACATAAAAACCAGAAACAAATCAGTCGCAAAAAACAAACCCTAAGTCTACAGTTGCTCCCAAAATCCACCGCCTCAATTTGGGACGATTCGTTGTCTGTTTAGGTATTCCACAGATGCAGGGTACAGGGTACATCAAGTTGGTTGTGGGGATTTAATCCGCTGCTCCTGAGGCTGCTGGGAGAAATTTCCCTTTCTCTTCTTTGTTCGCACAGCTCCTGGGGTTCAGCTTTGGTTTTGGCCCTGCCTCTGCATGTAGGTCACCTTCAGGCATCTGTTCCCACCAAGACAGGATAGGGTTAAAGCAGCAGCTGATTAGGGGGTCTTTGCTCATTCAGGCTTGGGGGAGGGAGGGGTACAGTAGTTATATTTGGAATGCGGGGCGAGCCTGTGACAGCAGAGGCCAACATGACATTGCAACAGCCTGAGTCTCACCATGTGTTCTCCCGGGGAAGTTGTCCCTGTATCACAGGACCCTGTCAGTGGCAGGCTGCACAGGCTCCTGGGGGTTGTGGATAATGACCTGTGCTTGCACACAGGATTCTTGGTGGCTGCAGCAGCAGCATTAGCGTTTCATGCCTGTCTCTGGGGTCTGAGCTGCTAGCCGTGGCTTGGGCCAGTCTCTGAAGCTCATTTAGGCGTTGCTCTACCTTCTGTGGGCAGATGGGGAAGGAATCCCCTCTCCTTGTCTCTTGCCTCTTAAGCAGGTCCAAACTTTTTCCCACACTCCCTCCTGGCTAGCTGTGGTGCACTAGCCCCCTTCAGGCTGTGTTCACGCAGCCAACCCCAGTCCTCTCCCTGGGATCTGATCTCCAAAGCTCGAGCCTCAGCTCCCAGCTCCCTCCCGCCCCAGCAGGTGAGCAGACAAGCGTCTTGGGCTGGTGAGTGCTGGTCAGCACTGATCCTCTGTGTGGGAATCTCTCTGCTTTGCCCTCTGTACCCCTGTTGCTGTGCTCTACCCCATGGCTCCGAAGCTTCCCCCCACCCACCCCCCGTTGCCACATGGGTGCTGAAGGGGCTTCCTAGTGTGTGGAAATTTTTCCTCCTTCACAGCTCCCTCCCAGAGGTTCAGGTCCTTTCCTTGTTCTTTTGTCTCTGTTTTTTCTTTTGCCCTACCCAGGTACGTGGGTATTTTCTTGCCCTTTGGGAAGTCTGAGGTCTTCTGCCAGCATTCAGTGAGTGTTCTGTAGGAGTTGTTCCACATTTAGATGTACTTTTGATGTATTTGTGGGGAGGAAGGTGATTTCCACGTCTTACTCCTCCGCAATCTTGAAGGTCTCCCCTGTAGTTATATTTTTTAAATACATATTTTCCCAATAAGTTTTGTGTGCAAATTTTAACATCATTTAAATTACTAAATTTTTGCTGTCAGAGGACTGTTCCTTCATCTATTATTTTTTGGAACCAAAAGAACCCTGAGCTAGATAAACTGAGGCTTTGAGCTTTATACTTATACTATGTAAAATTCTATTTTAGCAAGGTTAACAAGAAGAAAGGCATTTTTGTCACTGATCAATTACCTGTTATTTATACCTCATGAAAATAGAAAATGGGTTCAGCCCTAGAGAGGGTGACCTCTTTTATTTATCAGTTAGCAAAACCATACGATTCTAAACTGAATGTAATTGTACATATCTGACAAATGCATGCACATTCAAGATCTATTGTTGTTGTTGTTATTATTGCTAATGCATTCTGGGTCAGTCTTTTCTATTAATGTCTACTGATCACCCTCTTTTTGCTCTCCACATGTTGGTTCTCCATAAAGAGGGATGTGTAGTGTTGGTTCCCATACCATGGGGCTCACAAGGTCTGTAGCTGGGCCAAAGATGGCCATCTTGTGCAGGAAATCTAGCAACTCTTGAAGAATAGTGGGAAATAATGTTCAGTCTGAGTAGGCCTCTTGTTTCTATGCTTTCTAGAACTAATATTTTATTTGGTGGATCCAATGATTCCATAAATGTCACAAAGGTTAGATGGAGACCAGAAATATGTATCTTAATTGATCATCAAACATTTTTGGATATAAGTGTCAAAGAGGAATTTTATAACAAAGATAAGTGGCCTCTCCTGGCTGTCCTGGTGGGTCCGTTTCTTTTCTTGCTCCATTTTGGTTAACATTGAAAGGAATTTAAAAGATAGTGCTAATTATCTCTCAGATTCATTCTCCTTTGTTCCTTTTACTTAAAAAATAAATGCCCTAAGTTTTAGCTTGGCACATCACCGACCAGCTGGAAATTACATGTCTCAGCTTGCGTCGTAGTTACATGAGGCTGAATAGGATGCAGGTTATTGGGATGAGAGCATAGGAAATGTGGGAACTTCTGGTCATGTCCATAAAGAGAAGCCCCTTCCCTTGGGCTCCCTCTTTCCCCCTTCCCATCATCGGGGGAAATGGCAACAAGAGGAGCTGCCTTAGATGTAGAGACGGAAGCTGCATATTAAGCATGGTTGGGCCAACCCAGCAGCCTGGTCTTTGGATGAACACATGGAGCACAGGTTGCTTGCTTCTGAGTTGTTACATGAAAAGGAAAGAAGCGTCTAATTTAAGCTACATTATTTTGGGGTTTCTTTGTTACCTCAGCTTAGCCTGTGTCCTGACTAATGGAACAATGCAGAAAATCTTAATTGCTATAAGATCCAGCACAGTCATTATCATTTTCATTGTCCTAACGATATAATATGATCACCTGATGTATTCACTAATAAACTTCTCATGTCAAGATTACCATATTTAAAAATCAACAATGACAACATACAACATAATAGGTACAATATAACACATTGTGAAGTTTACGATGACAATAGCAGACATACGTCCTGAGCAGTGTTTTCAAGCCAGAGTAGTGTGCATGTGCAGACTTCACATCTCTTCACCAGAGACTGGAGTATCAGACAGGAGGTGACATGCCTACAGATCCTTTGGAAAAGGCAAGAGTGTAATTGGGAAATGGGAACAGAGAGATGTGGTTAAGTTGGAACCACAAGTTGTAGCTCTCTTGGAAAGACATTTGCTGCTAAGTAACTGGTACTAAAATATATATTGAAACTAAAATTGACAGTTTCAGTGAAACTTTAGGGCAAATATACCACCACAGAGGGCAAAAAGGCAGAGGAATAACATGCATCATCCAATTTGTTGTGCTGTTAGGTAAAATCCCTCACCTGTTCAGACTGACATGGAACAGGCCTGTTTTCTGTCACTCACCCCTTTTATCCCCAAGAGAGAAGGCTGGCTAAGCAGAGACTCAGGGCAGCTGCAGGCTGACAGAAATTCCTGGCAGTGAAGCTGTCTGTAGGTTTCTGTGTGCTATTAGAATTCTATTTCCAAAGGTTTTTAATGCAAAAATGGAATATATTAGAATACTTGTATTATTTACTAGTCCTGCTTAGCTACACATTAAAGAGTTTATTCTAGACTCAGGACAATGTCTCTGGGTATTAGAAGTTTCATAGATGTGTGTACTCCCTTGTACATTCCATAAAAGAGGCCAATGTGAACATTTCTCCTTGGAAGAGGAAACAGCCTCAAGCATCTGAGACCTTCCTTGTCACAAATTTACCCTCTCCTGAGAAGTTCAAATCTCCTCTCCAAATATATGAATATGTATAGAGGATCTTGCCTTTCATGCCTGAGTACTTGGGGCATGCACTGCTGAAAACTCCTGAAAAATAGACTTAATTAATACAAGAATATGCCTGAAGGCACTCATATAGAGGCAAGTCAAATCACTCTTTAACTTTATAAAGCTCAGCAAACTGAATGTTCTTGCCCACAAATCTTGAAAATACAAGTTATTTATTTCAGGTGGTCACATTTATAATTCACATTAGTGAGATTATCATATTCCAGCAAGGTCACCGAAATTAGCGCTACTGTGACCCCTCTATTGTGTGTCCCACCAATCATTCAATGCCTTAGTCACTCTTGAGGGCAAGGCACTGTGACAGGTCCTGCAAGGTGAATGCCTTCACCATTTTCACCATAAAACCAACTGTTACTATGTGTTAGATGTTGCATTGAATATAAAGAATAATGACAACTGGTCATTGCTTTTATGAAACCTAGAAGCTAGTTGAGGAGCAAACACAAGTGTGACAGGTTTAACCGTTTTTCAGGTATTTCAAGGCCAATCATAATTAGCAGCTAAGTAGAATGAGTGGTATAAAAAAGTAGTCAAAACTCTTTAACAAGGTGCCCAGCCCTGGGTCAGGGGCTTTCCACTTATTGTCTTACCCAATCTTCTCCACAACCTCTGAGCGATTATCCTCATTTGGGGAAACCGAAGTTTATAAAGGTAAAATAATTTGATAAAAATTCATGTAAACTAGTAAGTGAGGGGTCAAGGACTAGAATCCAGACCTGTCTCCTCCAATGACTTGAGTTTTTAGGGAGAGAAGCGATCTTGAGCAAAGTCTTGAAGGAAGGAAGCTTTGGCCGAAGGAAAAGCAAGGGCCTCCTGAGTTGGGGTCTGAAGGAACCAAGGACTGGAAGGTGGAGCCTGAGGCTTGCCTGCCTGCCCAGGAAATGCCCTCAATCCTGGGGGTGATTACCTCTTCCTTTTGTTATAACATACATAGAGCTAAGCAGTTGGCTGTCTCTTCTATACTCACTTTCTAATTGTGAGTTAGTTCAGGTTACAGAAAAACCTGCACACTATAATTCAAATAAAAAGCCCTCAGTTTCTTTATGTAGAAGGGCATCTGGATATTAGCATTTCCAATTGTGCCTTGGAGCCAGGAAGTAGATAAACCCATCAGAAAGTTGACTTTTCATTATGTTCTTGAGCAGATCATTGCAATGGAAACTTTAGCCCAATTAGGGCTTATGCCACAGACTTAAGGTTCCAATAAAGCCACTAAATTTGTAAAGAAGATTCTGTTTTAAACCTGCTGGAAATTTCAAGCTGGTATTTCCCAGGATTTCTAAGATACAGTTGTCTCCAAATTGGCCCTTTGTATTGTGCCCTAGGGCAGCACAGCAGTGTTGCAATTGTGTCTAATTAACCTCCTGCTAAACGCAAAATGTCAGAAAGGTGAATCATCAAACTAGAGCTAGAGGCTGGGTTGTTGTTATTTTCCACAGGGATAGAACTAGCTTTTTTAGTTTCTGAGGCAACTACTCTGAAAGTTGGCAGGATATTAGCACTTTTGTATTAGGATATTTGCACGTCAAAGATGAGATCTGAATATGTCTTAACTTTGATGAGGTCACATTTTAGAACCAGTAGCTGAGAAAGACAGAGATAATTATAGCTGAATACTGACTTAGAGGGGAAGACTTTTTAACCAAGTTTGGTTCCATGTAAAATTCTGTTTTCTGCATAACTCGAGGTGACTAGCACAGCTGGATTTTTTTTTTCTTTATTTAAAAAATCTGGTAGCCAGGTGGAGGAGAGCAAAAGACTTTGCATTATAATTCATTTGGGATAGGCTAAACTATGCTGCAGTAACAACTCCAAAATCATAGTGGCTTTAAATACCAAAGCTTTATTTTTCAATCATACTACATGTTCATTGGGTCAGCCAAGACCTAGCTGGGAGAAGGTTACATCTCTGTGCTACCACAATTGCCAACTATTTTTCTACTGCTGTGTATCAAACTATCATACATTTAGCAGCTTAAAATAACACACACACTTATGTCATAGGGTCTGTGGGCCAGAAATCTAAGTACAGCTTAGCAGGGTCCTTGGATTTATGGTCTCTCACAGGGCTTCAATCAAGGTATTAGGGCTGGGAGTCTCATCTGAAGGCATGACTGGGGAAGGATTCACTTCCAAGCTCATATGGTTGTTGGCAAGAAATAGTACCTGGCAGGTTGTTGGGACGGGGGCCTCTGTTTCTTGACATGTGGACCTCACCACAGGGCAAATGAAAACATGGCAGCTTACTTCAATAAAGCCAGCAGGGAAAAGAATGTGCTTGCAAGGTTGTACTTACAATCTTATGTGATATAATAAGGGAAAAGACATCCCATCACCTTTGCCATATTCTATTAGTTAGTATCAAGTCACCAGACCAGCCCACACTCGAAGGGACTGCACAAGGACATGAATTCCAAGGTGCGGAGGTCTTTTGGGATCATCTTAGGGTCTGTCCACCACTCACCAAGACAGAGAAAAGTAAACATGAGGGGCCAGGCACTGGCCCTTAAAGACACATCACTTCCACTTACATTTCATTGGCCATACCAAGTCATATGGCCATACCTGTCTTAGGAGAGGGGAGATGCAATTCTACATATGCCTGGGGAAAGGAGAAACAATGTTTACCAACAACCCGAATGACAGCCATGTTTTGTCTATGAAATAAAATTACTTTGGGCTCTGTAGAGGGATTCACCAGCTACAAACAGATCAATGCATAAAATAACAGGTTAAAAATTAACCAAATTAATTATACCATTATATCATTGTCTTAGCTTGGCTTCCCCTAGAAGCAAACCCTGAGATAAGAAATTGAGTAGAAGTAGTTTATTTTAGAAGTGATCATAGTGGATAAGGATGTGAAAGAGGAAGGAAAGAAAGCTAAAAATGAGCGTGTGGTAACAGCTCCAACTGGGGTTCAAACCCTCTGGGAATACTCCAAAGAGTTATCCCACCTGTAGGATAAGTAAAGTAGGATATTTTCCCTTTAACTCCTGTCTGTCACTGGCTGAGGGCTGTTCCCAGAGGAACAGCTAGCCTGTTCTTGATTGGGTTGAGAGAAAGCATTCAGACAAAGAGTTTTGAGTGCTTGTGATAACTAAGTCTACCAGCATGGTGAGTGATAAACGTTTCTATGGGCCGGATCCAACAGCATCTGCTACAACCATTAGACTTGTGTTGTGTGTGAACTGAAAGTCAAGGGAACTGGTTTCAGAATCAGGTTTTTATGCTAAGTGATTTAATAACTGTGTCATCGAAATTCTGTGCTTCTCTCCTGCCCTGAGCTCAACTCCTAAGTGTGTTTGGGAAAAAAAAGTAATAAGAAGCAAACTCTAAGCTTCTTAGTTGTATATAATCAATACAGCTTTTTCATTATGATTATTACTAATAGTAATACATAATAATAATGATGAGTCTGAAAGGCCATGTTTGCTTTTATAATATGGAGGATTGTAGAGGAAGTGGAAAGAGGAGGGGGGCAGTTTTTTTTATCATTACCAACAGCTTTCCTAACCTCTTATCCACAGACGGTTGCTACTGAAGGGGTGTGGAAGTAGTAGGGTTGAAGGCATCAGAAGCTGGGGAACTCTGGAGGTAGTGGAGACACAGGAACAGGAAGATAACCTCATGGGCTATGGTAACTTCTGTCCCTGTGTATTAATTTGCTAGGGCTGTAATAATAAAGTACCACAAATTAGGTGACTCAAACAACAGAAATGTTTTTTCTCACAGTTCTGGAGGCTGGAAGTCTGAGAGCAAGGTGTCAGCAGGATTGGTTCCTCCTGAGGGTTGTGAGGAAGATTCTGTTCCGTGCCTCTGCCCTAGCTTTTTATGGTTTGCTGGTAATTTTTAACATTTCTTGGCTTGTAGAAGCATCACCCTAACCACTTCCTTCGGTACATGTCTGTGTCCCAGTTTCCTATTTTTATGACAGCCAGTGATATTTGATTGAATGACCTCATCTTAACTAATTATATCTGCAACAACCAACCCTATTCCGAATAAGGTCACATTCTGAGGTCCTGGGGGTTAGGAATTCAACATATTAATTTGGGCAGGGGGACACTAATCAACCCATAATACCATGTAATTCAAAATGTTATTTCTTTATAGGTCCAAAATCCAGCCTTCCACCTAAATCCTGAAGACTCCATGAAGTCTCTCTCTTTCTTTGTAACCATATAGATGTCTGCCTTTACAGCCTAAAAACCTGCAATTGATTTTAGATGATCTTGCATTTTCCCCTGTTACACGTGTGCAAATATCTCCAGAGCAAGTTCCTCAAAGCCTGGGATCACAGGAAACATAAGTCCAAGGCAGTATACATTTTACCTTCCCTTAATACGTGTTGACAGAACATCAGGTAATTTACACCCTTCTCCAGACTAAGTTCTAGAAGGGCAGTAGTTAACAGTCTTATAGAACTTTACAAATACACATTCCTGAGCCCCATACAGATCTAGAGAATCATATTTTGGGGTATAGAATCAAAAAGTCTGTATGTTCATAAGCTCCTTTTGTGATTTTGATGCAGCTATACTCACAGGACAGTACTCAGGAAACTTTAGGGTAGAGTTCAGTTCCCAGTGAGTCTCTGACCACAGCTTGCCAAGTCCAATGTCAGTTTTATATATTTCTAATTCTTCTGGGGCAAAATAGAACATTATTTCTTAAAGCTCCTAGGCATGATATTGACAGAGATCCATGATTAAATATGGTTGGGAAATTGAGTTAATCAGAGTGAAATAAATTCACTTACTGTAGGGCTTTTCAAAAATTTAAAAGGATAATGTACATTGTGAACTGCGGTAGAGAAGGATAGTATGAAACGCTTCCTATCTTCTTCTTTTATTTCTTTTTTGGCTGTGACAAGCGGCTTGAGGGATCTTACTTCCCCAACCAGTGATTGAAGCACTGGGTCACCAAGGAACTCCCTCTTTCTATCTTCTTTTACTAAAGAAACTTTTGTTTTTCCTAGAGTACCTCCTGACACCATTCTTCTTAAGCACACTTTTTGGAAAATGAAATGAAATCTGGAGCTATTTTCAAGAGGCCTAACTTCCATCTCCAACATATTATTCACAGAAGACCTCTTTGACTTTTTTTCATCTATAAAGTTGAGGCAATTTGCTCCAAAATATTTGTAGATCTTGTAAAACTAGTTTACTTATTTTTGACTCACATTTGTCATGATGTTATTTAATATGAAATCTACTTTACTCTGGTGCCTTTGTTTCTTTCTATCACATTAGATAGAAACTGAGTTTCCATCATTACAAGGTACTATGCTAGGCACTTTTGGGGAAACTCATGAGAATGAATAATGACACCTCCCCTCAAGAAATCTCTCAGTCATGTCGGAGAGACAGACATGTACATGTATTTTTATTTCTCTCTTTCCTCTGTCCCCTCTCTCTTCATAATTCCTATATTTGTCTCTGGTGTTCAGAAGAAATATGTGCAGCAAAAGATGCAATAAAGTACTATGTTATTTCTCTATTTATCTTCATTATCTCCAGAGAGAAAATATGCCAACATGAAAATCAATGAAAGGTTAACTGTTCCTTTCTCCTAATAAAGGAAATGTTTTAAATGGTTTCTTAGGAAAATTTGGCCTTGGATTCCTTTGTAAGTTCCTTTAAATTAAAATTAGCACAGAGAACAGAATGACAAGTAAATACAATGCCATAGGCAAGTTTGGAGTGACCCCAAAACCAGTTTCTGATATGAGAGAACTTCTGCATGTTGAGTGGATGACATAAAGGGAAAGTGGCTGTGCCCTTGCACCCTGCTGCCTATCTCTTCTCCTTGTGAGATGCCGCCATGTGCCCTGGGGTCATGATTCCAGACGCTGGAGGTTTGGTTTGAGGTCTTGAGAGTAGCCTGCTGAGCAGTGGTTCGCAAGAGATCAGTACCTCCCTTGAGGGTATGGTGGTCAGATTTAGCAAATAAAAATATAGGATGCCTAGTAAAATATGAATTTCAAAGAAATAATTTTTTAGTGAAAGTACATCCCAAATATTGTATAGGATATATTTATATTGAAAAATATTTTGTTTCTCTGAAGTTCAAATATAACAAAGCATCCTGGATTTAATCTGATAACCCTACTCTAGGGAGATTTTTTATAATTTGTGGAAGGAATTTTGTCACCACAGTGATGGAGGGAACAGGGATGCTAGATATTGTGCACGTGTTGACCAATCTTACACAATAGAAAACTGTCCTGTAGCCACATGACTTCTGAATAGCTCACTGGACACTCATGAAAACAAAGTAAATAGGGATAGTTTTAATGTATAATGAATTTAACATATAACAGAGTCTCAGAAATCAGAATGCAACAACTATGTAAATTAAAGGATGATTTTTACTTTGTTTTGTTCAGTATGTTACCAACAGTTGTTCACCACTCCAGAAAACCATATCACTTGTGGCAACAGTGCTGGTGGTATTTGATTCACCAATATACCACACTTAAATTATTTGTAGCTGTCACCATCATAGTGATTCTATATGTGTGTGTGTGCATCACCAGATTCTTCATTATTCTTATAATATTGAGCCCAAATTCTCACCTATGAAAATACTGTATTATAAATTCCATTTATTTCTCTTTTACATTGAAATTAAGGCATAATATATTTTGTTCAAAATATTTGTGGAGATAGATCACATTACCTATGAATTTCATTTCAGAAGAGTAAGGGGAACTTGGGTCTGATAAGTTCGATATCCACTGCTGAGGGGCCTTGGACCTGTTTTGCCTACCATGCAACGTGGATAGGCTCAGGTGGAAAAAAGAACTTTGAAGGAAGAAAGGTTCTAAAATTTTACAAGAAAAATCAAAATGGCATGACTACGCAAACATTGCAACCACTTCACTTCTTCCTTTCACATATCTCTAAATCCCTCTGAGAAACATACTGGAATTTCCATCTTAATTCCGCTTTGAACATTTTTTAAATGTTTTATTTTTCCCTACGTTTTTGGACACTAATTACATCACTGCATGTTGGATATATTTCTTTGCATTAATCTAAGTTTTGTTTTATGAATTCTGATAGATCTAAATGGAAAAGAAATTCAAACCCTGAGGCTGCTTAGGGTTTATTAATACCAATACTTCCATCAGCATGATGATAATGTTGATTAGAACTTTTTAAAAATCTACTTCTGAGTGAATACTTTGTCTCACCATGTAGAAGACAGAACTAGATCCTGACGATATCT